>NC_056751.1:499842380-500189880 GCF_019279795.1 Protopterus annectens | reverse complement strand
GATTTCTATCGGTCATCCTGGTTGTTGGTAGCAGTCACCGGTAGCTGTGACAGCATGACACTTTTGAAGATTTCTTGGGGGAGACCACTTGGTGTATGTACTTATCTTGCCTTCATTTGCAGCCTTGAGGTTGGACTGTGGGTGTTGGACACAGTATTACTACAGGCTTCTTATAGCGACTTTATACCTTCTTTCACCTGGAAGATCTGTGGAGGGAATTTATGTTGACACTACCTGACTGTTTCTACACATGTTCACAATATGCTAGTTGAAATTATGCAGACAGCTTACTACCACTCCCGGGATTTGTACCGTGGCTGTTTCTTCTAAAAATACAACAAGTTTGTGTTTCATCAGAATGAGCTATTGAGAAACTGCTGTCTCTTCCTTGAATGTTTTCTTTCTAATTTTCTTTTGGTTGTACAATCTGACCTTGTGATTACAACATTCTTTTATATACATTCCTGTACATACCTTTTGACATAGCATAGTGTGGAAAACTGGTTAACACAACATTACTATTCTGATATCAGATCTTGGTGCATGAGACTTTCAAGCCATACAATACCAGATTAAACACAACCAGTCTTGGGTTTTCAGTTTTATTGACAAGTAATTAGACTTTTTTTGTTATATAACCTGTATGTGTCACTATTATTCTCCTACTGGCTTCTTCAATCACTAAAAACCATACCCGTTTTTAAATACTGCAAGGTGACATTCTACTACATTTTATTTATTTGCCCTACATAATACCAGCTAGATTATTACCCACCAGCCTTGCGATGCAGCCTTAGCAGCCTGCTGCCATGGGCTTCCAAGTTCACAGCCCTCTCATCTGCAGCTGTACAGGAGATGAGAAAACATTTATGCAGACCTATCCATCACATACACAGGCTGGACTTTGGAGAATACTTATTTTGACTAATACTTACACACGGCTGGAGCATTCCCTTCTCAGGCATCTTGGATCCACTGATCCAAAAGGTCCCTCTTCCTCCGCTTCTAGTCAGCAAGGTGGTGCCGGACCTGCTCCCCAGTCCAAGGGATGCCAATGGCAGTGGTGAGATCTCAGGCAAGTTGGTCCTAGGTCTCCGCTTTGTATTGGGAGCCCTGGTACTGGTCCTGCAGCAGTCGACCTTCATGGTCTTTAATGAGGAGTCTGACCATGACCCTGGACTCCTGAATGCCCCAGCACTGTGCCCAAAAGTGCACACGTTCACCTACACCAGCCATAGTGTCTACAGTGGGGAGCTACAACTGGTTATGAGCTGTATTCCTGCCTGCATGGTTTAAATAGGGTTAATTTCCCACCCTTTACCATGATTGGACAGTTTTGAAACTTCTGAGCTAAACTAAGCAGTGGGCAACACCGCTTACCAAAGATAACCATTGCTTAATGGGTTAGATGCTAAGCCCTGTTTACCAGTGCACATCTCCGCTTAGCTATGCTAAATCTTGCTTAAACTTTAAATTTCAGTGACACTTCACATTTGAGGCTGCTAGACTATCCTGGTAAGCATATACATAATAATATTCACTACCTATTAATGAAAAATGCATTTTAGTTGTGTTTCACATATGAAAATGTACAGACTGCTGTGAGGCTCAAACCATGACTGACTGCATGCTGGGCGAACACTCTAACCACTACGCTATTCCAGTTTCACTATTAGTACTGTGTATATTTCTATTTAGCTTCTTTAAATGTTTAAGATCCACTATACATAGCTGCACGATGGGCACACCTGCTCAGCTACATAGATTCATAGATTATTACTAGGCTAGCTGCCCTCATGTACCATTTTTAAGCCTAGCCAATTACCCCCTGTGAGAATCAAAGCCTACACCTTGTGTTTCTAAGGTAAACACCTTAACCATTAGACCACCCTTCCAACCCGACACTTAAACTTTATTGTACACAGGAAAAAAAATAAGGAATACATTTTGAATATTGCTGTTAGAAACTTAGAACATTGATAGAATGACAGGCTTTGCATTAGCATGTATTTTGCAAGGGGTATGCATTCACACTGCCGTTTGAATGGACTGCACTTCTTTTCTGGTGTATGGTGCACACATATATGGCAGAATGTGTACATTCTGCCATATATGTGTGTTTTTCTGAGTTAGGCTGTCTGTTATTTTCTTCACAGACACTAAAGTGTCCATGGAGACTTTCATTCATTTTACATTGCCGTTCGGCAATTCTCGAGTGCAGGGGGCATGAGCATTGTGAGAGCACTGCTCTCAGACATGCCCCCTGCGCTCGTGCACAGAACAGTGTCCGTTTTAGAGCATGGCAGCATGCCTTCATGAGTATGCATGGCACACTGCCATGCTGCACGGGAGCTGTCCCTTCCGTGCAAGAATAAGCTATTCTTGCACTGAAGTTTGCTGAATCCCAGGGGGGGGTATTCAGTCTTGCACTGAATCACAATTGCTCCAACATGGGTTAGACCATGTTAGTAGTCAGTTAGTTTCTTTTGATGAACAAAACATTTTCACATACTGTATAGGTGATGCAATGACCAACTGAGGACTATTGAAAGAGATCTAGACACACTTTTGTTAATTCCTTATCATTCAACCATTATTTTCTCTGCAGTAGTTCAGAAAGCCTTCTGACAGGCTCATCTAATTTCTAATTTCTCACCGCTAGATCCAAAGAAGTCTTAATTCTTCTTTATCCATATCATACCACACCCATTATTGAATATAATACACCTTTTTATATGTATCTGTTTAAACTTGAGAGATCTCAGAGATTCCTAAATAAAAAGACCAGTGGTTTAGGATTCTCGGGTATCAGGATTGACTTGCAGCCTTCACACTCTGCTCTTTTATGGAAAACTTTGTCTAGCCTTTCAAGATATGAAAGATCCAACCTTCTTTGGTCTCCTCCTCCTTCATAGACCAAATGGTACCACAAATGCTTGGTTAATGGAATTAAACCTTAATCAGCGAATAAATAAAACACATTTTTTTAAGATAGATTCATATCAGAATGTATCCCTCATCTCAGGATCAGACCTCCATTACAAGCAGAATAGCAAGTTTGCTACCTTTAAGGTAACCAAAGATAAATGGATGGATGGCCTCATATTCTGCCGCACAATGTCTTGTCATGCTTTACATGAGGGAACTTCTGAAGAGGGGATTTTGGCTTGAAATAATCTAAATCTTGATTTCCTAGTACTAACCTGTGACTCTATGAATGCTTGTTTACTGATGCATTTGCAGAAATATAAAATATGCTTATTTCTGCAACTGGCAGTATAAATAATACAGAGTATCTGTCATGATGTACAACTAACACAGCAGCAATTATCAATGAGAGTGTTGTATTTAACATTATCTAAGGTTTCACCTGATGCTATGCAAGAGTTTTTCGCTTTTGGAAATATTCATGTGTGAATGGAAATATTAAATATTTTCATAATAACTAGCAAACTACTGGGAACATATGTTATACATGAAAAGTGGTAATTTATTTTTCTGTCTCTACCAACATAACTTGTCACATAATACCTTGCAGAAATATTTGCAAGTGGCAAACAGTGATTAGTAACGCTACTGCAAGGTGCCTTAGATTAGTAATTTTAGGATCATTTTTGTTATACCTTGCGGTTTATAATGCTGTGTATAACTAATTCATACGTCACTTAACTAAGGGACTCAGTCACCTAAAAATGTTTATGGAGCTCTGGATACAAAATAAAAGTATTCAGAAAAGGTACTGTGGTAGTGAATAATTAAAGAAAACTGTTCTCTATTCCATGCATAAATATAAAATGAACAATAATACTTGTCATTTTCTCACAATGTGACTTACTACATTGTCTGTTTCAAAGAGTAAAAATGTATTTCATGCAGATACTTTAATTACGTTTCTTTATGTTTCTTTTACTTTCTTCCTGTTTTACTTTTTTTTTAATCAACTCTGCTATAGCACTAGATTTCACTTGTTAAAATACATTGGAATTTTGGTCATAAACAGATGATAAAAAGAGGACAGAAGCCCCTGTTTGTTACTCCTGGAATTACTGCTGTGTTATGTGGCTATATTGACTTCTACTTACTAGTACCCTTTTCTAGAAGAATTACTGAACGTATGCCTTAAAATGCTGTTTTGATGAATAGATGGGAATAAATAAATGCTTACATAATGCAAAAGATGTCTCATTCCTTGAAGGTCAGCATAGCTTGGAGTTCAACAAAACCCATGAATTGTCAAGCAAATTAATGCAGGTAATCTGCTGGTGTAACTAGCATCACACACACATATATGTGTGTGTGTGTGTGTGTGTGTGTGTGTGTATATATATATATATATATAGAGAGAGAGAGAGAGAATGTAAAAAGCAGATGGAGGCAGTAACCTTTAAAATAAACATATTGATCTCTTAACCCATTAAGTCAGAAGTGATGAAATGCAGACTCATTGGCAAAGACAGATACAACAACTGACTGCAGTCCTGGCCCCAGGCTTGCAATATTTGCATAGTAGATTTAATGTGAGAGGAGTCAGTCTGGGAGAGCCAGAGTTGGGTCATACATTTCATGGGGAAGGAGGTCATATGGCTTACTTTGTTTACAGCCACATGCTGGAGAATAGGTGGTATTTCAACAGTAGAGAAAGGATGTGTATCTTTTACTGTAACTGGTGATTTGGTGTATTTGTGTGTATGTATTTTACTTAGTACTGTGGCTGGTGTCCTTGTTTTTGTGTGCCTGCTGGGCCCAATGCTGCAATCTCCAGCTTTAGTAGGTTGTAGACGATATATGTTGCCACTGAGGAGGTGTGTTACAACATTAAATTCTTAACACTGTCCAACTCTTTTCTGCCATCCTACCTATAGGTATGGATATCATGATGCATTTCTCTGCTGTAATGAGAGTGCCCACCCCATTTGCTGATACTGGGTTGCTATGTATTCCGGTTGGTTGGCATTATGGATGAAAAGGGCTTAAAGAAAAGGATTGACAGGCTGAATGAAGGAAGAGAGAATAAAGAGTAGCTGGGAAGAAAAAACTACAGACAAAAAAAAAACAGTGTGGCACCTTTCCTCATACAGTTTCATGTTTAGGGAGTCTAATTATTAGTTTAATCATTTTTAGATGCCAAAGCATTGCATTGTCTAACATTTATTAACATAGACAGAGTATTCTATTCAGTGGGAACCCTATTTTAAGTGAAGATAAATTGCCTCCATAGGTGAAAGACAATATGGCATTAACGTATAGCTTTAGAAATAAAACACAAAATATGGAATGCATCTAAGCTAAACAGGTATTGCTAAGTGGTATGTACTAAAATATATATAAATGTAAAGAATGCCTGCTTATGTTTCACTCAACTACCTTTCCCTTCCTCAACACCCATATGTCTTCCCTTTTAAAAACAATGTGTATAAAACTTCTTTGTAGTGCATGAAGTCCTGTTATTACCCCCTCCCAAAAAAAAAAAAAAAAAAAAAAGTAACTGGTCAAGAGACAGGTTTGATACATACCTTTCTGACATCTGAAATATGCTTAACAAGCCTCCCCAAACTGGTAAGTAGTAGTCTTGAACTAGAGTATTAACAGTGCTCAGTGGCTACAACAGAAGAGGGACATTACACAAAATTAAAGACATTAAAGTCTAAATAAAGTGTTTACTGGTTGCTCATGCTCCTCTTTGCTCTTTTTGGATGGTCGTTCTGTGTGTGTCAGTAATTAGTGTGCTGCAGCTTTTTAATATGTAAAACACTAACTGCTTCTACACTTTTTTTTCTTTCCCCCTCTTTCTTTTGTAGTATATGGGAGCAGGTAAAGCTTAATAAGCTGCAAAGAATTATAATATGGCCTTACCCATCATAACCAGAGATGCTAAGTGTTCTTGATATGGATGACAAGATTCACCTCTCAAGCTTTGCTCTTGAGGTAAATTTCTTGACAGTAATGACTTGAAAACATAACATACTGGTTATGGCCAGAGACCTATTATAAACTTCTATGTTGTTTTTAGTCTGAAGAATGGACTTAAAAGACTTTTCTCAACAGATATCCATCTCACGAATGATAAAATTCAGGCTGGAATGTATACCTTTTTGTTTATGTTTAAGGCTGGTTAAAGCATAAGATGTACAGCTATAAAACAAAATGTGAACATTTGTGATGCTAAATCTATCATTATTCATTACTGTTGTTATCCAGACTAACCCCTTTGCTTCTGTATGCAAACAGTAAAATAACATGTCTTGTATCTTTTTCAATATCTGTTTTTTTCCTTATCCCTTTTGCGTTATGTTTTCCCTACCCCTTGTACCACATGACAATTGAGCTCCAGTCATGTAACGTTCTATTTGTTCCTCTTTACTCCCTAGCATCACTAGGCAAGGGATTTAAGGGTTATTGGCAATGTTCCTTCTAACTTGTTAAATCATGATGAATGCCATCATGGTGCTGTGCATCAAGATCACCCTACAAGGATGAATTAAAAAAAAAATCTTCTCATTTACCCTGGGTAAAAATACTGTAATTCATTGATGTACAAAGTGACCCTCATATAATGTTTAACTGCTATGTAATGTGAGTGAAGCAATGGCTACGGAAGCATCCTATATTTAAGAAAAGTTTAAACATCAACAAATTTTCATATGTCAACTAAGTCTTTTTTGATGACACTCAATTTTATGATAAACAGATTTAGCATTTTAAAAGCAGTTTTATCTGTAGCAAAGTATATTCTAGTTTATTTATGGATCAAAGGTTGAGAATTAAGAAAGAAGATGCAACATAAATAATCATCCATTGTATGTCTTTCCAGTTAAGATATATATATATATATATATATATATATATATATATATATATATATATATATATATGTGTGTGTATACTCACCAAAATTAAAATGACAACATTTTCAGAATATTTTACAGGGTAAGACTTCATGTAGTTAGAATTTAATTTTGAATAATGAGATAAACCATTGAGTACAGTTACAGTGTTATCTCATTACAGTTACTCAGCATGATTGCATTATTTAATACCAAAAAAAGGCAAGTCTTTCATAGTTCGACATTAGAATGAGTCTCAGCAGAAGTTGGATTGCAGTGTGATTTGAAGTAATCCTGCTGCGCAATGCGGTTTAAGGTAATGCTGCTGCGCAATGCGGTTTAAGGTAATGCTCCTGCGCTATGTGGTTTGAGGTAATGTTGCTGTGCAATGTAGTTTGAGGTAATGTTGCTGTGCAATGTGGTTTGAGGTAATGTTGCTGTGCAATGTGGTTTGAGGTAATGTTGCTGCGCAATTTTGTTTGAGGTAATGTTGCTGCAGAGTGTGGTCTGAGGTAATGCTGCTGTATGGTGTGGTCTGATGAAATGCTGCGTCCCAGTGTGGTTTGAGGTAATGCTGTGGCACAGTGTGGTGTTTTAAAACCATTGCACAGTATAACTGCTATTTCCTTAATTCAATTATGTTATGTAGCAAGATACATGCCCGTAAATTTTTCATTCCTGCTCTTCTATTTAATAATTTATTAAGCTACATATCTCTTGAGTTTTAAAAGCAAACTCTCAAGTTTATTATTAGACTATAATTTTTCCCATAGATAGCATTTGTGACAGATATGTTTGCTTTCTGCTCATATAGGCCTTATGGGAGTAGTATGACTCCCCGATTACTCAGTTTCACATTAACTTCCTTCTACAATGAGGGGCCAAAAATTCTTATCACCAACTGGCATCAAGCATCCCTGAAGCCCTGCTAGCCATATAAATACATTTGTAGATCTACATTGCATATGCTGTTACAGACCCTATTGTTTTCCCTTCACCTTGAATGATGCCTAGATATGAAGAAAAGATGACTGGCTTCAATAATTGGTCAAAGAGCTGATGTCATTCCAGGATGATTCAATATGTGTCAGCATGGAAGGAAATGCTCCAACAGTCTAGCTTGCTTTATCAAGGATGGCCTCAGCTCCCATTGGCAGGATAACACATAATGGCTAAACCCTTTGCTGTCACAGTACCTTTTAATGCATAGTCCACTTGGTAGGAATTCAAATGTAACTAACATATTGGTGCTGAAACTAGATTACATTATGATGGCTCTTCATAATGCTAGAAATCTAAAACAATACATTTCAGGATGTTGGAGCAGTCTAGCATTTGGAAAGCATCTGTTTCTGAATAGTTACTGAGACTTGGTTTAAATATAAAGAGAAACCGCACTCCCTCTACACCTGGGTTTTTGTTCTTTTCATGTCTTCATGCCTAATAATAACTGTGCTGTCTCCATATTTGTAATGGAGCATGTTATCTTCAGACAGATCCCATGGGATCCACAAACTGAACTCACTGAATTACAGATCAGTCAAGACAGGGTATTTATATATTAATAGCTTATAGCAGAGCATTTTTTTTGCTTCCAAATGAACATGTTAAGATTCCTCAGTGTTTTAAACGATCTTCCTGTTAGGAAAAATTCTATTATTTGTACTGACTCTAACTATCCTTTAATAAAGTAGAATTTCCCAATAACAGCTAAGGGTATCATTTCACTTCTATAATTCTAACAGTGCCTAAGCGTAGAGCTTTCTTTCTCTGTGTGCGTGTGTGTCTGTGTTTGTAATATGACCTTTATTACAGTTATGGTGTTTTCCTAGCTCAATAGCTAAGGCTTTTAAGGGAAAACTCAGTCAAAACATGTCTGCCCAGAGCTTCTTTTTGTCTAAGTGATAGCAAAACTGTCATGGACTGTTTGCTGAAAGCCTTAGGTTTGGGTCTCAAATGAGAGCTAATTTTATTGTTTCATATATATGATTCTAGAAGTGAGTAAGCAGAGGGCTTTCCCTCTTTGGTTATGGGTGTGCTTGTAATTTGTCCATTACAAACTGGGACAACTATATCGGTTCTGTTTGTGTGCTTTGAAATTGCCTTAAAGTATGCTCCTCATTGCTGGCTTGTCTGCCTTTGAATCACCCTGTAATTCCTTTAGCTAGTCATTTGGTTTGTTTCTGGTACCCTTTCGGTTTTGGCTAACTAAAGTGTGTTTTCACATTAAGAAAACTGGGACTGCAATTCTAATGGCAGTAAAATGTAACCTGGTCTGTCCATGTTAAGAAAAATACACTGATGATTAAAGTAAGATTGATTCATTGACCAGGGGGCTTTATGGTTGGCTTAGTCACTTTTCTTTGAGTCTATAAATTCTGCTGCTTCTCATTCAGTGGTGTTTAGCAGAGCCTTGTTATATATGTAAGCACTTGGAAACTAATTTTCCCCTGTAACACTTCCTCTGTAACTTTACCCAGTACTCAGTTGTGCAACTAGCTATTCATTTGCACTCTGAGGAACACTGCGACAGAAATCCAGTCATACATAGCTTACTTGTATTTTATACCCTCAAAGTGTCAATGGTAGCCTGCTGCACCACACCTTTGTAGTTAACCTAAAAAAAGATATGACACCATTGACTGCCCTTTTCCCAATTTCTCTGCTGCCAGCTTGGTAGATGTGTGCATCCTGAGGCAATTTAGGGATTGTCACATGTTCACTGACAACCAACTAGTCATAAGAGAAATGGATACAGTATGTGTGAGATATAATTACACAATTTCACTAGCAGCAAGACTCTCACACAAAAATACTCAAACTGTCAATCAGGTTGTTGGTAACATAAGTATTGTACCCACCACATACAGTACTGACCCAATATATAAACCAACATATGCTGAGTCAATTACAAGTAAACTTTCTAAACTCCAAAGACCTCCCAAAACATTCATCCTACAAAAAGAGTACTCCACAACCCCAAAAGCACTCCACCAAAACCCACAAAACACAGCACATACAACAACACCCTTTGCAGCCTCATATACAAAGCCCATAAGGCAAGCTAACACAGTACCCAATATTTTAATTATAGAAGACTCCATTGTGAGACATACAGATATCCCAATCACCAGGCTGAATAAAGAGAAAATCACAGTCAGTTGTCCATCAGGGGTTTTGGTCCACCGCATCACCAATGCACTTAAGGCATTAGACCACAAATACTAGTATGTCTCAGTTGCACCTACAGTGACTATAACTGAGACATACCAGTATGTCTCAGCTATAGTCTTTGTAGGTCTAAATGAACTGAAACATACTTTCCTGGATTATATGAAGAGAGTTATTATGACACGCTTGGTCTGTGTGTCCCAGGTTGGTATATGCCTAGCATGGAGCAGCATTTTACCTTCACCAAGGATGATGCCACTATATGGACAAAAAATAATTGACTTCAGTAATTGGCTTAGTTACTGGTATCATTCCAAGGGGGTACAATATTTGTCAGCACGGGGGGGGGGGGTATATTCATCAGACCATGATGCCTTGCCAAGGATAGTCTGTACCTGTCCACTCTACGATATCAAATATTGGCTAAAACATTGTTCTTTCCCATACTGCCTTTCTTATTCAATGCCAAAATGACAAACCCAAAGACATAGCAAGATCAATCCAAGGGAATTTGAATGTGTTTCTGCTCAGTGCTGGGAGCCTAACCAAGAAAGTCCACTCCTTCCAGGCTCTCCTCAGCCTGGAGAATGTGGACATCTGCGCACTTACTGAGACATGGTTGAAAGCCATGGAGAGCACCCCATCAGTGCAGGACTACAATGCACTGCATGTTGGGGTTCAGTACAGTTTAGTGCATTGTAGCCCTGCACAGTTGGGTTGCAATGTAGTGCAGTGCAAAGCTACAATGGCTTCCACATTTAGTCCAGCTGCTGCATAGGTAGGGACCAAAAGTGGAGGTGTATCAGTCTATATCAACAAAGATTCAAAGAAACTTTATTGTCATTTAGGAATAAAATGTGCTTCCTAAACGAAATTTTGAGTGTCAGCTCTTTTACAGGAAAAACATGCACAAAAAGACAAGACATGATAGGTATTAAAGAGAAAGCAGTAACTATAGTACATAAGTAAATATCTGGTAGCTGATGCACATGCTTGTGTGCTATTTATATACACTGGGCAACATTGACTCACCTCAACAAACTCACCTCAAGACTAGTCAAACAGGATAATGCGCTTGAGTTACTCGATATCCAGATTTCTATAGGCAAACTTCCATACATATATTTGTAGGTTACAGGTCACCACTCTATGAATCAAGAAACCCACAACTCATATTTGGACTTACTGGAGGCCTCCACCATTTAGTCCAGTACCATATTCCTGGGCAACTGCAACTACTTCACTATAAAGTGGGATACTTATATGACTCCAAATGTATAGACCCAGAAACTTTGTAAACACAAACAGCTCGGACAAGATAGTCCCACACACCCATTTGAGGTACAAAGATACTCAGCCTGGTACTTACAAACATGAAAGAATGCTGTACATCCCCCTTCTAGTGTAGTGCCCTTTCTAATAAGGTCAGACCACACAAAGCTGTCTCCTTTGTCATAAAAATCTGTTCTGTGATCCCTGACTCACCCATTGCCATTTAGAAACTATTGTAAGGCAAACTTCCTACAACTAAGTGATAACTTGTCAACATTTCAAGCCTCCCAAAGTAGCTCAGAAATAAACCATCCTGGTGGAATCCAAACATAAACTAGGTTGTACCACAAAAGAAAAAAAGTCATAGCCGAGATTAGGAGGTGCTACATTCAGCATGATGAATACACCCTTATCAATCTAAAAGAACTAAGATGGCAAAGTAAGTCTACTAAAACTGAACTTGAGGTAAAAATTGCCTCCCAGACAATGGGCAACTACAAGGCTTTCTTTAGATATGTCTAAAACATCAAAGGCAGCACACATCATTGTTCAGAACTGATTGTAATTGGAGCCAGCTACATGGAGCCAGAAGATATAGCAAATCTGCTGGTCAAAAAATTCAGCTCCAGTTGTATACCCCCTCTCACCCTGGCCACCGCAACCCAGGAAATACCACCAAACAACCCCCCCCAGCCTTCACTATGGAAATGGTTCTAGATGTATTCTCTAAGGCTAAAAACACTACATCGATTGGGCCAAATATTATCACAGGATGCCTACTAAATAGCAGTAAAACATGACCTATAAAGACCACTGGAGTTACATGTTAACTATTGCCTCTAGACAGGCTTTGTGCCATGCAATTGGAGAACTGCAGTGGTAATCCCTCTGCACAAGGGCAGGCCATCAGCTGATCCTGGGAACTACACACTCATAAGTCTGACTAGTCTCATATGCAAAGCTATGGAAAGGATTAGTAAGGGCATAGAATACATTCAAAAACTGGATTGAACCCAGTTTGGTTTCATCAAGGGCAGATCATATCTACTCAGCCTGGTAGACTTCTTTGAGAAGGTCACAAAGTAAATGGATGATGGCAAAATGCCTGACCTGGCTATGGTATTTGACACCATACCCAACTTTGTCATTGTAAACAAAACTCGTGGATATAGAAGTAAACCCCTATGTTATGCATTGGACAGTGAGCTGGCTCTCAGAACCCAGTTAAGATAGTGGAAACCATCTCTACAAAGAGGCCAGTCACTAGCAGAGTCCTTTAGGGTTCTGTGTGGGCTCTACTCTTTTTTGGCATCTACTTCTCAGAAGTCGAGGCCAATGTCAAGTATCTTTGACTGACCAAGCTTGCAGATGATTTCAAACTAGGAGCACTCATAGACTCCCTCCAACACACTAACCCAGTAGACAGATGAGTACGGACACACAGTTATCCAGATAAACCAAGTAAGCATCAATGGCCCAGGACCACTGTCTGCTTAAGTGCTTATCAGGAGGGAAATGAGGCAAACATAAGTATCACTCTGGGATGCTGCTTATAGGTATAATCCATTATGGTAAACTGCTGCATAATTCCAAAAATTATTTTCTAAACTAAAAATATCCTGCAGATGTACCGTAGAGTATCACAGAACCCACCACTTTATCATTACATGCTAAGGTCTAACTCACTTGTACAAATGGACAGATGCAGAGAACCACTATGTCATGACTTGTATTCCTGCTTACCTTTACATTTAGAAAACATAGACAAATTGAGTTTTGTTTAAGACACTGTTAGAAGGTGTTACAAACCTCGCACTTTGGTTTCAGTTACACTGGGTCTCTTCTGGAAATCCATTTGTAGACTGTGCTATATGCTGGTGAGTGTAGCGGGGGGGAGGGGCAGAGGGGTGGTCCGCCCCAGGCATCACTTTTGGGACTGTCCCATTTACACTATTTTTAAGGGCGATCTTCTTTAAGAATGGTCCCATAGCTTGCTGGTCCGGTCACATCACATCTGTGCATGCAAATATTCTGTTCTTCCTGTCCGCTGCACCCTATTTGAAATTTCTTCTTATTTATGGATGATTACATTTGCTATGTCAAGTAAGGGAGTTATATTTAGCTAGAATTTAGTATGCTTCTGCTGCTTGAAATTGATTCTCCATGTTCAATTCAATTCACAGACTTTTGCTGAAGGGGTAAGGGAATATAGTATATGCTGCTTGAAATAAGTGTTCAATGCACAGGCATTCATTTGCTGAAGTCATGGTGTGTGTGTATGTGTGTGTGTGTGTGTCTCTTTGTGTGTGTGTGTGTGTGTGTGTGTGTGTGTGTAAACTGACTCAGTTAGGTATACCTGGTGGTTAGTGTTACTGAGGCTCAAACCCTGTACCTTAGGTACAAGAAGCAAGAGCCTGAATTCTCTACTGATACCAGCACTTGTTTGTGATTCAAGGAGGTGAGTACATAGCTCTCAGCTGTCCATATTTTTCATATGTCTGGAATGTTTGGCTCATACTTTTCTCTTTAAAGTTGTGTTTTTCTGGCAAATCAGTGAGAACTGAATTCACTAAATAATGACAGCCATTTAAGTTTCAGTCTCTTTCAGGAAACGCATGGTAACACAAAACATTTTATGCTAGCAACTTTCTAAGATTATACAAGCAATGTTTAAAATGTGTCCTTGGTTTTGGGTCTTTGCCCCCACCCAATGAATTTTGGCTTTTTCCAGATTTCTTGTGCTGAAAAGTTGAGAAATATAGTTGAGTCTCAAGTGGATTTTACAAGGAGCTGATAGCTTCACAGGAACCAAAGTTTAGTGCTGCTTATGCCAAGTCTGTTTGCATTGTTAGTAGTACAACAGATAGTATACTTTATTTTGATGCAGAAGGCTGTGGGTTCTACTCCCACAGTATGTAGATGGATTGTGGATACTCTACTGTGTTGTACTTTAATGGGGGTGGATGCTGCAGTCCTTAGAATGTTCTCCTTTGGAGGAGATACCTAGTAACTGTGAACCTGTTATCAGTTTACCATTCACTCCCTATTGCAATATTACTAGCTTATCATTTTGCTAATATATCATTGGCAATTTATTCCTCAAGGGAACAGTCACTTTATTTATAGATGAAACCATGAAATATAAAATTATTTGCTAGGAGCAACCTCTTCATTACTTACAGCTCTCTTTAATGTGGAATTATTTAGATGACGTTTACTTCTGCAGAGATTGTGCATATTTACTGATATTAGTGGATTGTAATGACAGAAGTAGGAGTAGAATTTTATGATAGAAATATTCTAATTTTGGGCAGTTTTGTCATTGTTGGTTCATACATTTTATTTCATTGCTTACCAGAAAAAATGTTCAAAGCAATAAATTTAAAACATGGTCTAACAAGTGTGATGTATTATACAAGGAATGTAATTTAATACAATAAGGAAGGTGAATTAAAGAACACACATATGTTTGCATGGTCCAAAATATGTTTGCAAGGGGCCTGTGATTTGAAAACAGCCCAAAAGTAAACTTAATCTGCCACTGGCCAGATGTATTTTCTTTGAATGTGGATTTCAATGCTGTTTCAATGAATGTGAGTTTCAAGGGTAGAGAAGTTTTAATGCTATATCTGTTTTCACTGTGAGACTGTTTTGCTTTGTTCAGCAGATGTCTATCAGTGGTTGTGCTATAAAATTTGAAATAAAAAGTTTTAAATGAAATCTAAATAATAATTGTAGAAGTAAAGCATAAAGCAGTTTGCTCGTTACAGTGTTTATGGTAAATGGGGAGAAATAGCCAATTAATGGCACACTGGAATGGCTAAGGAGGGCAGTATATTGGTGGGGGGCATTTGACCATGACTTTTTAGAAGGGGGAGATGTGGCAAACTCAATGGCAGCCCCGGGTGGCACAAACTCTAGATATGGCACTGCTGGTGAGTATAGATACAACAATTCAGATTTCTTCACAACCACATCTACTGATGAACAGATGAATGAGTATGTACTCAGATTAACAGTAATATCAATGGTAATTGTTTTTACTAACTGGAGTTTGCTCAGAGTCAGTTTTTTTTTTTTTTTGTGGTGTGGTCATTACTGACGGTGCACAAAATGACTGATATTGTTTTTTAGGTCTCTTTGGTGTACTATCCAGCTGCCAATCAGCTGTTCTAGGTCCGCTCTCATTATTCCATTTCAGTCTAATGAACCCGGTGCTGTCCCCAGTGAGGAGAGCATTCCAGTGATGGTGGATTTCTGAACATATAACATTTTACCAATAAAAAATTACTTTTCTCTATAAGCATATGCGCATGCATACAGACACATGAGCACACAAGCACACACGTACATGCATATACTCACGTATGCAGTTTATGAAGATTGGTTTCTAGAATCAGTTATACATACATTTTCTAAACGGTATGAAGTTGTATACTCTGCAGTGTTCATTATTCCACACTGACCAGGAAAAAGCTTCTCTGTTTCTTTTGTCTCTTTCTCCCTTGAGTCATCATTATCTCCAAGTTTGGATTAATGATCTTAGTCAGCAGAAAAAGTCCCTCCCAGCATCTCATTAAATATTGGTGTGACTGATTCTGCAAACACAAAGTTAAAATCTTTCTTCAAAAAAGAAAAGGTTCTGTAAGCAGTTTCATTTTTCTAAATGGAAATAAGAGAAGAAGGATGCACTTTGATCACTGTCTCTTTGTGTTGCAGATTGTGAAGTATTTGCCACAGTCTTGAGCAAGAGGTTTAACTTTTCCCTCATATATTCCTGTGTGCACTGACATCAAAAGCTGCAACAGAACTCTGAAATGAACTCTGCTTGCTTAGTCTCATGAAACATTTATATTTGAGAAAAAGGCCCCTGTACTACAAAAATGGAGACATTTACTAATTTTATTTAAGCATTAGTGCTCTTGCTAAGTAGTGGCTTTAGAATAACTGAGGAGATCATTGCATTTTTTATAGAGATGCATAAATTATTAGAAATTCTCTGTAGTACATGATTATACGGACACAGATCGCTGGGTACATTGCACGCCTCAACATTACATGCCTTTAATCCCTAGACATTTTGCTATAGCAGCTAAACAACATCCCAAATTGTCTTATTTTACATAGAAAGTTGTGCTTGTGGTCAAACCGTCAGACTGAGAAGATACAAGCTTCATGATTAGAGTTCAAGAAGCTTAGCTCTTTAAAGAAGGTTTATCTCATTATTTTGTTTTAGATGTGGCACTAAAAAGCCTTGATATGTATGTGCCCATGCACATTTGTGTTTGCTTGGGCATGTATTTGTCACTTAACATTTACATTTTCATGCACACTTTTCATGTGAATTTCAGCTTGAGACTCAGAACCTCCTGTCTCATTCATTCTGTGTGAATTTCAGCTTGAGACTCAAAACCTCCTGTCACATTCATTCTGTGTGAATTTCACCTTGGACTCAGAACCTCCTGTCTCATTCATTCTGTTTTCCTACTTGATATTATTCAGCTTTAGGGGAGAAGCAGGATCATATCATGGCAAGCAGAAGTCAAATGGCAGACAAACTGGAGGTTGGGAGGGTGGCCTAATGGTTAAGGTGCTTGCCTTACAAATACAAGGTGCAGGGCTGGAGTCTCACAAGAGATAATTGGCTAGATTTAAAATGGCTTGCAAGGGCAGTTAGCCTAGAACTAACCTATGAACCTATAAGTTAAACTTACCACAGCAGTAGGTGATAGAATGATAAAAGATATAACAGTCAGCCATCTTCCAAAACTTCAGGACCCCTTCTATGCACCCAAACTATCATGCAGCTTAAGCTGACTAAAATACACGTTTGGGAATGAAGCCCTTCAGAGTTTTCCTGTCAGCAGAAAGAGGGTGGCTGAGCCCTGTAAGTGCAAAGATAGGAATAAATAAATGTCCACACCCTGGCATAAAACTTATATAAAAAATAAGGGGATGCAGGGAGAGACTACTGCAGCAGTGATCATTTGAACAATTTCTGTTATGTTATGTTCAACTTATACAACTGTACTAAGTGCTTTATATTGCTGACTGCTGCAGTAGCCATAGCTATATGGGTAGATTATCATAGCTAACTATATTTGAGAGGTGGAAGGAGAATGGTCCTAGCAAAGCATCCTTTCAAAAAGCCATAGAAGAGGCCATGGTCCTTGTAGAGTGGGCCTTGACCCAGCCTGGAATAGATGTGTATTGGTGAGTATAACAAAAGATAATAGCCTTACACAACAATTTGGAAATAGTCTGCTTTGACACAGGTTGTCCCATCATCTTACCTTCTCAAGGAATTAAATCAATGTGAAGTTCCGGAGCTTTTTGTTCTCTCAACATAGTGCCTGAGATGTCTTTGGACATCCAGGGTATGGAGTATCATTCCTCACTCAATTGTAAGTTCAGTAAAGGAAATGGGGAGATGGATAGTTTGGATTAAAGTAAACTCGGATCCCACTTGAGGCATAAAAGAAGGATTAGTTGTCAAAAAACCCTGTCCTTGTGGAAAATGAAGTAGGTTTGACTCATAATAAAAGCTTGCAACTCAGATACCCTTCTTGCAGAAGTCAGAGGAATAAGTACAGCTGTTTTCCATGTTAAGGACTTCATATTAACCAGATCATCTGGTTCAAATGGAGCAAGTGTTAGTTTCTCTAACACAAAGTTAAGATCCCAAGGTGGGGCCACTAGTTTACTTATTTCACAAAACCTCTGCCAAGAGCATTTTGACATGTGAGTGCCTTGAAAAAAGGAAGATCTGTGGCAGACATGGTGAAATGGCTGATAAATGAACCTTGATAGAGGAATAAGAAAGGCCATAGGATAGTAATTCACACAAATATTGTAAATCCAGGAGTGTATTTAATTTAATTCAAATTTTGGTTTGTTAAATACATTTGGAAGAAGACCTCTTAGAAAGTGCTTAATCTTTAAAAAGTTTGACTTCATCTGTTGGATTCCTTTTTGGGTCGATTTTCTTGTTTAGTTTCTGTTTTGCAACCCTGAGAGAACTGTTCATACATTTTATATTGAAAAACCAGAGAACAACTACACCTGGATGGGTGATGGTTATGTTGTTGGCACAAAATGTAAAACTTTTTCTATTTGCTATTATGTGATTTTCTAATAACTGGCTTTCTTTTTTTAAGCTAGAGCAATTTTTACGTGTAAAACATGGTTGTTCACCAGTAAGTGATCTAAGTTTTGGCATTTTTTTTTCAGAATTCCCCAACTGTTTTTATTTATATCTTTGACTAACTTAGTCCCCCTGTTGTAAGTGGTCAAGTAACTTATAGTGTTTTGTGTAGTATACTCTGAGACATTTCCATTACTAAAATTCTCTTGAAGAAAATATGGCTTAGTTGACTATCCTTTTTAGTCCTTGCTTCTTCCTTAATCTCATTTAATAGCATATGGTCATATTCCCTTTCCTTAAAATCCATAAACCTTCCATCCATCTGTTTCATGCATTCTATGTTATCAGTATTAAGTCTACTAACAAGTGAGAATTGACTCTTTATAATGCCTCTAAACATGTGTTGAACATACTGATGGAATGTTTATAGAACTTAAGGAATATTTTCTTCATGAGAATGTAAATTGTGATGACAGGAGATACTGCCAGCACAGCAAGCTGGAATTTTGTAAATTATTATATGCCATTGGGGAATATCAAAATGATTTATACAATATGCTTGTGTTACAAATGTATTAGAAATGTATGCCATGTGTGTATCAAACTGCTTTGTACAGATGTTTGTGGTGAAAAGGTATTTGATAAAGTGCTTTGTTTAAAATGTATCCACAGTGTGACCTACTGGAAGAGAACAGAAATGTACATGCCCAGTTGTAACTGTTTAAATGTATATATTTTAACAGGGGAAACTGGGAAATGGGAGGTTAACCTCAGTCTAGTAAACTGTAGAAAAATATCTGAAACTAAATTACTTTATAAGCTATGTCACAGAGATATTTCAATGCAGCTAGAGGCACAACGTCTGTACTAAAAATGTTTCTGTATTGTCCTTGGAGTGAACAAATCAGTACTTTTGAAGCATGAAGGAATACAATTGTTTTATGACTTCCAGCATGTGCCAAAGATTTGAGGAAAAGCTCTATTTACATGTAGATGCTAAATGCTGCCAGCTTCTAGCAATGGACATTTTGGCCTGGGAACTGGAAGTCAGATAACCAGATGTGATGTAATTCTGCAAGCTATCCCAGCAGTAATATTTTAGATATTAATATGAGAAGTTTCTTAGAGCATTCTGCATTCTGTCTTGGACCTGACAACAATTAGAAGATCCATTCACCTTATTTGCCTTGCTCTATTATTAAGTTCTTCACTTATTGTATAATTCTCTTAGATTGTCAGGAATATAATGAAGCTTAGTTTAGATATATTTTTTTTATTTACTTGAGACGGTACTGCAATGCTATTTTAAATATTCCTTGTGGTTTTGAACTCTGATGTTACTGTGAATATATATTGTAAGTAATCCAATACGCAGATGGTTCAACTTTAGTCTGCTCTGCCACTAATCTCCCTGAACAACAAAGACCCAGACCACCTTCACGACCACCGAAGGCTGGATTCTCCAAAACCATCTTTCCTTAAATGCAAACAAATCCAAAATATTAGTATTCCTACCATCAAAATCCTTCCCTTTTGAAAAAACTTCTTTTGAAGTTCTAAGCCAAAACACCTCTCCTATCATAGTTGTACACCATGCTAAATTACTCACTGTAACTATAGATGAGCACCTAAAATATGACAACCACATACTTCAAAACATAAAGAAAACCCACCAAAAACTTGGTATGCTATACAGGAAGAATCGTTTCCTCTCACCCCACACCAGGCATGCTCTCGTCTCTACTTACCTCGTTCCCTTCCTAATGTACGGCGCACCCCTACTAACCAACCTGTCTACATCCATCTCTTCTAAATTAGAAATTTGTTATAACAAAATTTCCTAATTCGCCACTAACACCAAAAACCCTTCCATCACTGTGTTGCTCTCCATTCTCTAAATTGGCTAGAACTTCCAAACTATCTGGACTACCTCTAACTCATCACAACTCACAGACTACTCTTCAACCCCATCAAATTCCCTGCCCTCACACACATTCTTCTCCTCTACATTCCAAATAGAACTCTTAGATCTGCAAACCAAAACTTAACTCATTCACTGTAATGCAGCTCAGGAAGTTTGCATTGTAACTACTATTTGGGTGGAGCCTAAGCCTTTACACAGAATCAGATTATGTCCTCACATTTCAAACAAGTGTTCATATCTCTGGAACCATAGGGATTATGACAGAACTAAAAAAAATAGCAAACTCTTCAGCACAAACTATTTTTATAGTTGTAGTATTCTTTAAGTTCTAGGTCTTAAACTGGATTTTATAAGTCACAGTAAACTCAGTAACTATTACGTTTGCAATATTTTGTAAACAACTTACAGTATCTCAACAACCGCTCATGTTTCACATATATTGTTAGCAGCAGTTTGTTCGTCTAACTGAGAGCTTTCATTTGTGGATAAGGAGTTCTGTCTGTGTTAGCTGGTTGTTGAGATATTTAGAAAAATGTGAAAATGACATCTATATAAATTAACATAATAAAAACAACCAGTTAATATATATTTAACTGCAGTATATAGAGATTAAATAATAATGAAGTTGTTTGCTATTGTGTAAGTTTTAAAATGAAATCTTTTAAAACCTTGTACATAGCATAGTTTTGGAATTATTCATGGAAATATGAACAAGCAATATTTGATGCTTATAGGCATTAACTGCATATGCACATGGAGGCGTCACTCAGATGTAATGAGTTAATAACCATTCATAAACCTAACTGCTCACAAGGACAACTACTCTTCTCTTTTTTCTTAGCCAAAAAATGGAATTATCTTCCTCCTACCCTAAGAACAATACAGAACATGGAAAACTTTAAAACACAGGTTCATTCCTACCTCTCCTCTAACTGGAAATGCACCTGCATTCTTCCAACCATGCTCATCCCTCTCTTCTAATCCTACTAACTCTAAACTTTATTCCATCTACTGTACACTATCTTTCTTAACATGAAGCAACAAATACCACTCACCGACAATCTACCTATCTAAATTCCAACCTTTCTAATCTCAAAATGTTGCTTGTTCAACTAGGATATTATAAACATGGCTTCAAACTTACTAATGTTCACAACTTGATACTTACAATTGCTTTTCTTAGGTTAAAATTGTAAATATTCTTCTTTGGTATGGATATATATTTGTATTTGTAGTTTGCTTCTGTTGTTTACTTGTATTCTGTATCTTGACTTGCATTTTGCATCTTTACTGTATGTTTGTATTGTGGAGCTTTTCTCCCTGGGCTTCCACTGAGAACGTGCTCCGTGGGCCCAGTGGCCGTCCCCGGTCATCAGACTGGAACTAATTAAATAAATAAATATATATTTAGTATTGTCTTGTTCTTTTATTATGTATTACTAAATATATTTAAACCTTTTATTGTGGCTGATCTGTGTAGAGATATTTAAATTTTGAGAGTACTTGCATATTTATTTGGTGACACTGTGTGGGCCACTCCTAATAGCCTTGCTCTTGGTCAAACCACCATTTGTATCAGTATTAATATTACACAGTAAGATTGGACACCCTTTGTTAAGGGCCTTAAAGTAGTTGATAAGGAGTTGACTGGTGGCAGTGGTAATTACCTTATAGTCTGGGCAGAAGGGGGAATAGCTAGTAAACCTGTGCCAGCCTCTCCCAGGTGTGTGTGTGTGTGTGTGTGTGTGTGTGTGTGTGTGTGTGTGTGTGTGTGTGTGTGTTTGTACGCACACGTGTGTGTATGTGTGTGTGTAAATCAAACCTCAAAGAGTGTGTGTGTCAGCTACTTGGGCATGGACATGAAGCACTGGTAGGACAGAGAGGTTGTTGGAGGTATTGGCTTGATCACTCAGCTGAGATCTTGACTCTATAGCTCTGACTCTGGTCTCTGTGTACTCTTAAGGGAAATTGCACTTGATGCAGAAAGCTGCATCTGGAAATACTGTGTGTGTACCTGTTATCCTGTCAGTGAATGTCTCCCACTGTTGGTAGTGGTGAGGATTGAGGATCCTTCAATACTGGTCTACTGGATGGTCATCACATTTGGTGGGCAGTGGTGGGATATCCACATCACATTTTGTTGGCAGTGGTGGGATCGCCACATCACATATTGGGATTCAATGGTGTGGATTTTGAAATCCTGTAGCCTGCAAACAGTGGTCATTAAAGAAGTTGTTTGTACTCTCAAGCAGCCACACAGTAACCATTCAGAATTTCATATCACAATAGTTTTATTTTATTTTTTTTGTTAGCTTAGTTATTCAGGATGAGCAGGCAAGGATGTCAGCAGAGGATTGTGGCAAGCTGATAAGGAAAGGAGCAAGTTGGCTGAGATGTGCCAAGCCAAATGACTGCTGCATGCCAACCTGACTAAAACAGAAATGATTGCAGCATTATCCACAGCTGCATCACAGACCAGCAACCAGGAGGATAACCAGGCTGCCCTCTGAGATGTACAACTGCCAGAAAATAAACAGTTCAGCTTTGCCTCACAGGACTTAAAAATTCATCTGGGTTAAAGAGACCTGAACTGGAGGCCAGACATTTGGAACTGTAATAAGCAGAGAGGCTGCAGCAGGAGAAACAAATAGAATTAGAGTCAGCAGAAAGACTGAGACATCTGAAAGCCAAAGAAAATGAGAGGCAGAGGCAACATGAAAAGGAAATGCTGACTGTTCACCAGGGTCATGGAAGAAATGGGGAAGGGAATATCCAAACCCAAAAGCAATAAATGTCAGTACATTTCTTCCACAATTTACAGAGAGTGATAATGTTGATAGTTTTATTCATATGTTTGAAAGGGTGAGTAAACAGTATAATGTTAACCAAGGGCTCTGGGTGTGGTTCCTGACCCCATTACTCCATGCTAAACTTTAGCTGATGTTTCTAAATTGTTTGATACTGATTGCTTAAATTATAATGCAGTTGAAAATTGTTAGTGTTTTAAGTTAACACCTGAAGCTTAAAGAAAAAAGTTTCATAAGCCTAGACACAAGGCAGATGAAAATGTGGTGAAGATATTGCTGAGTTAATCACTTATTTTCACAGGTGGTTGAGTGGGTATCAGATCACCACTTTTGAAGGGCTGGCAGACTTTTTGGTGAGAGAGCATGCCCTTAGTACTTTGCCTGAGGACATAAGAATCTGTTTGGCAGATAGGGAATGCAATACTGCAGATGAGTTGGGGGGGGGGGGAGTTCTATATCTAGCAAGCACGGCATCACTGCATATGAATGGGATACACAGTGCTGCACATGGGTCAAAGGGAACCCATGGCAGGCAGCCTAAACTGCCCCAACAATGTCTGTCAGTAAGAGAGGAAGTCACTAGTTTAGGTACATGGCCAGGATCAAGGGTTAAATGTTTTAAATGTCACCAGTCGGGCCATGTACCATACAGATGTCCACTGAGACAAGGTGGGGAACAAATGTTAGGGGACCCTGCAAGTGGGAATGACATAATGCCAGCAGTAGGTTTTCTGGAGACAACAAGGGTACCAAACTACCACAAGAGGTTATATCCTATCTTAATATATATGAAACAGGCCACTGTTAAGAGAGAGACAGCCTTTGTTCCTAACTATTGTGAAGTCTGCAATGGGTAAAGAGGATGACTACTTTCTTGGGCAGTCTGCTCCAGTCAGAGCTTTGGAAGGGACCTCATTCCAAATACCTTTGGCTAGGGTTCACCTTGACTGGGAGAGTGGAAAAGGAAGAAAGCAAGTAGATGTGTTTGAGGATATCTTTGCAAATGTCCTGCTAGGGAATGATTTTGATAATGCAGTATCTTGTGTGTATTCAGTTACATGCAGTGAGGCTTGGAGACAACCCTGTAGGTCTTGTAGCCTGGGGGGAACCCAGACAGACAGCACACTTGAAGTCAGGACTGGTGAGATCTACCCTGTAGCAGTGAGACTGAAGGTGAGCCACAGCTGATGATGGGTACTGATGTTCCCTTGGACAGAGTGACTGCAAGGGCAGAGGTGAGTAGTAGTACCCAGGCTAACAATGAGGCATGGCTGTCATAGGATGTCAGACTTCCTTTGGAAGTAGAGCTGGGAAGGGTTACAAAGAAAGAGTTGAGATAGGTTCAGCTCTCAGACCCTACCATTACAGAGCTTGAGGGAGGTAGCCAGGGAGGCACCTGATTCTTAAGGAAAAGGGAAATCTGTATACTGGGACAAAGGGTTATGATAGAAAATGGACCACTGAGGGAGGGCCAGAGGGTGAGGTAATACAGCAGTTGGTAGTCCCCAGAGACTACCGTCTGGCACTTCTAGCCATAGCCCATGGCATTCCCATTGCAGGTCATATGGGCATAAAGCATACCAAGAGAAGTATTATACAGAACTTTTATTGGCCTGGAATTTCCAGGGATGTAACAAGGTGCTGAAGGACCTGTGAGCATTGCCAAAAAGTAGGCAAGGCAGGATACAAGGTTAAAGCTCCTTTGATGCCTTTGCTTGTGATTGAGGAGCTATTTCTGAGGATAGCTATGGATATTGTGAGGCCTCTGAATACCCCATGTTCCACAGGGAAGATGTATGTCCTAATGGTAGTAGATTATGCTACGAGATACCCTGAGGTGGTGGCTGTGTCCTCAGTCGAGGCAGAAAAGGTGGCAAATGAGTTTGTTAGAGATTTTCAGCAGGGTTTGTTTCCCAAAAGAAATACTGACTGACAGAGTTGTCAGTTTCATTATAACTTGCTGGCTTGTCTGTGGGAGTTCTGTGGGGTAAAGCACCTAAAAACCACCCCCTACCATCCTCAGACTAATGGTCTGGTGCAGAGGTTAACCTGTACACAAAAGACCATGCTACAGGCGTTTTCAGACCAGTTCAAGAGGGAGTGGAACAAATACTTACCCCATCTGTTTTTGCTTACAGAGAGGTGACCCAGGAATCCATCACCCTTTGAGTTTCTGTGTGACCATAGGGTGAGGGGACCTCTAGATTTGATTTGTGATGAGTGGTAGGATCAGTGTGAATCTCACGAGGAGTCTGTTGTGGCATATGTCCTAAACCTCAGGACAAGGCTCAGGGAAGTCATGGGCTTGGCCTAGAAGAACTTGGCAGAAACCCAGTAGCAGAGAAAGGTCTGTTTTGACAGGAATGCTCGAGCTAGAGACTATGGTGTGGATCAGCAGCTTATGGTTTTCATTCCTGCCAGACACAAGTTAGAGGCAACTTGGGAGGGAGCCTCCAAAGTGGTAGGGAAGGTCAGTGCTGTTAACTATATGGTAGAACTGCTAGGCAGGAGACAGTGACACAAGCTGCACCATATTAACATGATGAAACCTTACCATGATAGAGACGCCCTTGTGCCAGGTATTTGCAGTGGATGGCAGGAGGCATCCAAAGGGTTCTGGTGAATGATCTCTTCAGTGAGGCTCTGAGTGACACCACAGTGGAAGGAGTAGCAGTGTCCCAACAGCTATCCCCTACCCAGTTTTGAGAAATCCGAGCAATGTTACAGGAGTTTGGGGGCATGTTCACTGGGAAACCAGGGTGTACCCGCCTGATGCAGCACCACATGGATAAAGGACTCCAAAAGCCTATCAAGCAGGTCCCTTATAGGGTTCCTGAGAGAGTCAAACAGACTCTGAGGGAGGGGATACAGGAAATGTTGGAACTGGGGGCAATCCAGGAGTCCAGCAGTCCCTGGACCTCTCCAGTGGTGCTGGTACCAAAGAAGAATGACAGCACCAGGTTCTGTGTGGACTACAGGAAACTAAATTGTCACACAGTCAGATGCTTACACCATGCCCATGACAGATGAAGCCCTAGAGCAGCTGGGGGGCTAAGTATCTTACCACTATTGATCTTACCAAGGGCTACTGGCAGGTGCCCCTGACTCCCATCGCTAGTGAGAGGTCAGCCTTTGTGACTCTTTTTGGGTTGCATGAGTTCACGAAGATGCCCTTTGTGATGAAAAATGCCCTAGTGACTTTCCAGAGGCTTGTAGATTGTATCCTAGTAGGAGCAGGAGATTTTGCCCTTGCTTACCTGGATGATATTGCCGTCTACAGCCATCCTTGGCAAGAGCACCTTCAGCATGTCAGGGAGGTGCTGGGCAGACTACAGAGGGCAGGGTTGACCATTAAGTCCAGTAAGTGTCAGGTGGGTATGGCAGAGGTCTCCTACCTGGGACATGGAGTGGGGAGTAGTTAGATCAGACCATAATCTATCAAAGTAGAAGCCATTCAGGCATGGCCAGCCCTTGTTACCAAAAAGCAGGTGAAGGCATTCTTAGGGACAGCAGGGTACTAGGGAATGTTTGTCCCCAAACATAGTACCATAGCTGCTCCCCTCATAGACCTGGCAAGGAAAAACAGGCCAGATAAGGTAGTGTGGACCCCAGCATGTAAGGAGGCACTCCAGAAGCTTAAAGGAGCTTTGGGAGGACCCTCTGTGCTAGCCAGTCCAGATTACAGCAAAGAATTTGTTGTGTGAGGGGATGCTTCAAATCATGGGGTGGGGGCTGTACTCAGCCAGGTTTCATCAGAGGGAGAATAGCACCCAGCTTTATATCTCAGCTGTAGACTCCAACCCAGGGAGGAATGCTATGTAGCTGTAGAAATGGAATGTCTAGCCACAGTATGGGCACTGCAGAAACTTCAGCCTTATCTGTATGGAAGGAAATTCACTGTAGTTACAGAACACAATCCCTTAACATCGCTACAGTGAGTCAGCCAGCAAAATGCCAAGTTAGTAAGGTGGAGCCTAGGTTGCAGGCATATAATATGATGGTGCTGCACTACAGTGAGGTTAGCAATGCCATTGCAGATGGGTTCTCAAGACAGGGAATGGAGTAATGTATTCCCAGATAGGCTCATTTCTCTCAAGCAATGTTTCTCAACGGTACTCATAAAACTAGCTTAAGTCTTCGAAGGGGGAAAGAAGTGTGTTGAAAGGAGATACTGCCAGCACAGCTAGCTGGAATTTTGTAAATAATTATGTCATTGGTAAAGATCAAAATGATTTATACAAAATGCTTGTGTTACAAATGTAGTAGAAATGTATGTATGTGTATATCAAACTGCTCTGTATAGATATTTGTGGTGAAAAGGTATTTGTAAAAATACTGTGTTTAAAATATATCCACAGTGTGCCCTACTGGAAGAGAACAGAAATGTGCAAGCAGTATTGTAACTGTTTAACTGTATATATTTTAACTGCAGTACCTGGGATACAGGAGGTAACCTCAGTCTAGTAAACTTTAGTAAAATATCTGAAATTAAATTACTTTATAGGCTACATCATAAAGGTGTTTCAATGCGGCTAGTGACACAAAGTCTGTACCAAGAAGGTTTCTGTATTGTACGTGGAGTGAACTAATTGCTGCTTTTGAAGCATGAAGGAATACAATTGTTTTATGACTTCCAGCATCTGCCAAAGATCTGAGGGAAAAACCCTTGTCTGTATATTTTTTACAGCTAGATGCTAAATGCTGCCAGCTTCTCGCAATGGGGGTTTTGGCCTGGGAACCGGAAGTCGGATGACCAGAAATGATGACATTCTGCAAGCTATCCCAGTAGTAATATTTTAGATATTAATTTGAGAAGTGTCTTAGTGAGACAGAGCATTATGCATTCTGTCTTGGACCTGACAAATACTAGAAGATCCATTCATCACATCTGCCTTGCTCTATTAGTAAGTTATTAGGTTATAGTACAATTATCTTAGATTCAGTCAGGAATATAGTGAAGCTTAGTTTAGATATTTTCTTTATTTATTTGAGACTGTACTGCAATGTTATTTTAAATGTTTCCTGTGGTTTTGAACTCTGATATCACTGTGAATATATATTTAGTATTGTCTAGTTCTTTTATTATTTATTATTAAATATATTTAAACCTTTCATTGTGGCTGATCTGTATAGAGGTACTTACGTTTTGAGAGTACTTGCATATTTATGTGGTGACACTGTGTGGGCCACTTCTAATAGCCTTGCTCTTTGTCAAATTACCATTTGTATTAATATTAATATTACACAGTAAGATTGGACACCCTTTTTTAAGGGCCTTAAAAAAGTTGATAAGGAGTGACTGGTAGCAGTGGTAACTAACTTATTGTCTGGACAGAAGTGTGCATAGCTAGTAAACCTGTGTCAGCTTCTCCCAGGTGTGTGTGTGTGTGTGTGTGTGTGTGTGTGTGTGTGTGTGTGTGTGTGTGTGTGTGTGTAATCAAACCTCAGAGTGTGTGTGTGTCAGGGACATGAAGCACTGGTTGGACAGAGAGGGTGCTGAAGGTCTTGGCTTGGTCACTCAGCTAAGATCTTAACTCTATACCTGTGCCAGTGGAGAGTCTTATTGGGGATCTGGAGAAAGAGGGAGAAACCAGCCCCGGACTAACTGTGGTCTCTGTTTCCTCTTAAGGGAAACTGCACTTGAGCTGCATCTGGAAATACTGGAAATACTGTGTGTGTCTACCTGTTAACCTCTCAGTGAACATCCCATTTAGACAATACTACACAAAATATAATGTTACTTGACTACGTACAACTGGGGGACTAAGTTAGTCAAAGATATTATTAAAAACAATTGGGGAATTCTGAAAGCAACTGTCAGAGTGAAGGACTTGTATATTTAGCTGTTTGTTCCAATTGTGAACATTTCTATATAGGGAAAACTATTAGGAGGTTAACTGATAGAGTTAGGGAACATCTGTTAGCCATTAAAAAGAAAGGCTGCACTAATGCTTTAGGCAAGCACTCACTCCAATGTAAGGATATTAGGAAATTTACTTTTTTAGTGGTAGAAACAGTAGATAAGGTTAGATTTTTAGTCTTCTTTTATAATTATTTTGGAAATATGGAATTAAAAATGGCAAAATATTCCTGGAGAATTTTGAAGTGTATTGTAATTTTTAGACAACAAACTAAATGTAAAGGAAGAGGAATTGTGGATGTAATCATTCTGATAAAGTTCTGAATAAAAACAGAAAGTGTTTTTCTTTCATTCAATTCTGAAAGCAATGTCAAAAACACCTATGCTATAAGATATGAAAACTATACCTTCTGTTAACAATTTTAGTAACAAACATGGGACTTTCCATTGCTATAACTGTTGTTGTGAATTTATTTGGAAAGAGTATATGTTTAAATGTTCTGCAATGTGCAATACAGTAACCTTTACTTATCTGGCAACCTGTAAGAATGCATGGTGTTTTACAGAGGAAAGTCACATTGAAAGCTGAAAGGCCGCATAATAGAACATAGATCAGATATGTGTAGATCCATACAGAATTTAAATAATAAACTTGAATTGTCCAAATATAAATGGATCGTTACATTCCAAGTAGATAAATTGTTGGGGATAAATGCAACCATTAGTATGAAACCTGTATTAAAGCACAAACAAGCCAGAACAGCAAGTGCAATGGCCAAACTAGTAAATGCCAAAATGAAAAATAAGGCCTGCACTCAAGTGCGGGATAATTATTTAATAGAGGAAACCAAATAGTTTTAATTAATAATCCTAGGGGGTTATTTGGGGTTATTTATTTAAATTTAGAATTGTTGTGTCAAAATATCCTTGTGTGTGTGTGTTTTTATTTTATTTTATAATATGTGTATGTATGTTGTGTACACACTGAGGAAGGCAGGTACTGCCAAACCGGGTTAACTTCTAACTGCATGGTTCATTTTTCATTTGGAAATTATTTATATTCCACTTAAGTTGTGACCTTTTTTTTTTTTTAGCTTTGATATCATAAAAGCTAATGTGCCTAATGTGGGGTACAACCTGGTTCTACCTTTCTTTTTGATGTTTTGATGTACTACTTCACTCTGGTATTGTCTGTAACCACTTGGGAAGAGGGAGGTCCCATGATTAAGAGATGATTGCCTTGATAAATATCTCCCTTGATATATGCTTGCATCAATGTTCTCCTGCAATCCCAGCTTGTGCAAGAGATCTCTCTCCCAAGACAGATATTCCTGATATTTCGAAAAAGACTCTGGAAAGGTAAGAAAGTTGACTAAATACAGAAAATATGTTGACACCTTGTAGCCTGCAGTGAGCTATAACTGGAGCTAGAGACTGTAATAAGACAGAGAATTGATAATGTGATACAGACACACAAAACCTTAAGGAATACCTGAAGTCTGGATGATTAAGAATCTAATGATAAGCATCTTTTAAGTCTAGTGTTACCAGGAAACTTGAAAGACGAAGAAGAGGCAACAGGTTGTGAAGTGATGTAATTTTTACTATGGACGCGAGCACAAACTGGTGAAAGAAAGAAACGTATAGAAGTGGCTTCAAGCATTTTCTTTCTTTGGGACTAGGAACATCCTTGAATAAAATCCCTTCCCCACCTGAGAAGGAGGAACTGCATCTATCACTCCTTGGGACAGCATGTGGTGATGGATAGGTGGAAACAAAAGAGTCTGATCTGCAGAATGAACAATGATCCCTTGGAAAGGATGAATTTTGTCCAAGTATCATCTGTAACTATGAAGAATGGCTTTCAGAACCCATTTGTGTGAAACAATCTGTTGTCAAGCAGAAAAACGTAAATTCAGATTTTCTAGAAAAAAAGGGCCAGGGTGGGAGGGGAGTCACAAGGTCTCTTGAATAGCCACTCAGACTTGTTGGAGTCTCATTTGTTTTGGGAGGTTTGAAACTTCTTTTTGGGACATCATTGCCATGTCTTCTTAAATGTTTTTTTTTTTTTTGGATGAAGGTAAAGAAAATCCTTTGGACAATTGGGAAAAGGAGGATTGAAAAATCTTAGAGATTCCCTAGATCAGCTTACCCCTTTCATCACACTTTTGATCACCTCTGCAACAGAGGATCAAAACAATAAATGTCTATCTAAGGAAGAATTTAAAATCTATTTTTTACATAAAAATGTTCTGAGAATACAGCCAAGCAAACCTCCTTAAAACAGTATTCGTGGCTATAGCCTTGGAAGACGTATCAACAGAGTCATATACACACTGTAAACAAAGAGTAGTGACCTGTGCAATAAAAGTAACTATGTTATTTAAAGCAGAATTTTCTTCACAAAAAAATGTAGATAAAACAGTCAACATACTTTCACAATGTGTCAGAATAAATTTTAACAAATGAAGCTGACAATTTAAAATTCTGAAATTCAAAGTTGCAGACGTATACACCCCCCCCCCATACCTATCAGTACTTTTTCCATCCTTATTAGAAAGAGTAGGATTGGAATTAGCTAAGTGCAGAGGAGTCAACTAAGGCTGTAGCAGCTGAATCAGGTCTGGGAATAGTGTATAAAAAATTAAAAGACTGAGGAACTTCACAGCCCCTCTCTGCCTTTTTAGAGAGAGTTGGCTGACTATCAGGAAAGTTGCAGGCAGTAAGACACATCCTCTAAAGCAGACAGGGTGGGAGGAATTGGTGCAAGTTCTGGAAAATCCTTCTGTAACCACTCATAGTATTTTCTGAGGGACCGAGAAACCTCTGTATTCCCCCACTGACAACAATGGGACATTCCAGCAATAGTCTTGGAGAAAGAATACCCCCCCCCCAGTGGAATAATAAGTGTGCTCTGCTCTGAATCTGAATCAGACATCTGAGGACAAAGGCCTGAACCTGTCCCTGCATCTTCCAGTTCTGATTCAGAATCTTGAGGCATCCCTCTTTCGTTTACCAGAAAATACTCTACAAGAAGGATCAGTAGCCTGAATTTAGACCCTGAGCCAGACTCAGGAAATTACTCCTATCCAAAACAAATGTGAGGAGTAGATACATGCTAATTTGAGGGGGACTAGATACATGCTTGATTTTCTGTTTCTTTTTGAAAGGAAAAATGGGGCCAACCATGTTTCTAATATCAGCCACTGCTTCTACAGGGGTAGGCTCAATCTTCTGGCCCAACAGGACAGCCTTCCCTGTTCCCTCTACCAGGACCAATAGGAGTGGCTTGGCCTTGCCATTTGAGGGGACCTCAACAGCTGCAGAGGATATGGCTATCACTCAGTCCATATTGGTTGTTGGTACTATACCAGAGGGATCCAGGATAAAAGATAAATGGTCCGAGGTACAACAAATGGCCAAAGCAAAGTAACCAGTCAACTTGCTTGCTTGTTGTTGTGGCAAAGGCTGTTTACTTAACTTTTTCTTTTTGTGGCTGGAAGAAGGACTTACAGTGGAATGGTCAAGCTGAAAATGGTGCCTCTTTCTTGAGGAAAACAAGCAACAAATGCCAGTAAAACTACCAGTCCACAAAGGTTACTTTTTTTGTCAAAAAAAAAACAGTAGAAAGCCCTTTTAAACACTATGGTTGCACCACAATGGAAAAATAAACACAATTTCTTCACAAAAAATATTATATCAGTTAGTTAACACAACTTTTAAACTGACAGAATTGAGTGCCGCATACATTATTCTTGAGACAATTTATTAAAGTAAAATACTCCTAGCTTTAAAATAACTTTCCTGAAGAGGAAAGTAATAAAAACATCAGTACAAAATACGTAAATGAAAGGTTCCCCCAAAGGAAACTTGTCAGCCCAGCTAAGGAAAGCACAAGCTGACCATCGATCCTTGCACACCTAAGAGGAGTGTACTCTTTGGTGGCAGCAAAGCACTGAATGGCATGTCTTTTAATCAGCTCAGCTCGAGCCCTTAACAGTTTGTGTATGTGCAAGCTGGTCAGCTGTTATATCCTTGTCAGGGTATAGCTTATATAGTTAACTTATGGTTACTGTAGCAGTGGTCAGTATGAAGAACATCAAGTCCTCCACAGGCTATCAGTTCATTACTAAACACAGATAGACCCACTCACTAAACATGTGCCTACAGGGAGATTCAAGAAGGATACATTCATCTAACAGCATGTGTTTAGTATGTGGAAGTAAACTACAGAACATGAAAAAATGATATGTAATGAAGGCAGAAACGTGTACTCTGCAATGAAGATATCCAAGCTGAGAACTGAATCTCTGAATCAAGATCTGTGATGTAGATTTAGCAGCTGGTTTGATACTGTATAGTTTATAGACATACCTTCTTTTTAGGCACTCTCATTGAATAGAGTATTGAAATGTGATAATACATTGTTCAAAAAGGCTTCAGGGTATCTTATATCCCATGCTTTAGTTCTCTGGATTTGATAGTGTCACAGATCACTACTGCCCTTCTAAGTTTGATTTAGTGGGGCGGATCCACTGACACAGGAATTAAATAAAATGGGATTGTATGATGGTCCTGGGGGGACATCACAAAGATAAATAACACTTGTGGAAGACATGTAAATAAAAATCCCAGGCCAGCATTTGCTTTAAAAGATAAGTGAATCTTCAGACACTGAAATGTATCTGCTCGGTATGCCTTAATTAAATTGCCTGATTAGCTGATCTACAGATTTTTCTGGAATATGTTCTTTCAAAGAAAAGTTTGGATCCCATAGGGTACACTAGAAGTGCAGCTTGCTGTAACAAAAGTCACAAACCTTCAGTTCCTGCATTTTTCTGGATTTGTACTTGACCAATTGGCTGTAAACTGCTCATGCTGAGAACCAGTCATGAATCACTAAAACATTACAATGGAGAGAAAAGACAAGCAGAGCCTAGACTGCATCTGCTAAGGCCTCTTATCCCATTTGGAATTCACACTAGAAAGGTACTAATAATGAATATAGGTTTTTGGATTACCTTCATATGTATTACTTCCACTTTCAAATTATTGCTGGGCCCAGAGTTCATTTTAGAAGTGTCAGCCAAGCAGTGAATGACACCAGGCACTCCTTTAGTGTACTACGTGATGTGTAATAGTTTTTTTAGAATAGTGAGTTTTCATGGTATGACTAAGATGAGTTTTAGTAAAAACAGTTAAATTAATCTCACAGTCTATAAAGATTACTTTTAAAAAGGTAAATATTATGTAATTGCAGTTAATGTACTTTGCATGATTTTGTGTATTTGATATAACATAGGGTGTAGTTGATATAATATAGCAGGATATATTTCATTGGTGGACTGCATGTCTTGTATAAATGAAGGCAAGTGCTCTACCTTCAACATCTCTACACATTTCTCTGAGAGTCATTGCAGTGGATTAAAGCTATAGATAAACTGTTAATGAACTACTTTCGGTAATCCAAGGTTTGATTACAACAGCTTCCATTTGCCTGCAATGTAACTCTGAGCAAGTAATTTAACCTGATAGTGCTACTGGGAAATTGGGCTAGATGTTTTAATGGCCTTATGGACTGCATGCCTAGCAACCACTAAGATCAGCTACATAGCTTGCTTTAGGCACCAGCAAACTTGCAGTCACTGGGGGCCCCCTGTTCTTGGGGTCCCCAACCACAAAAATATATCTTATTTTGATATTTTATAACATATTTTTCAAACCAACAAAAGCTAGTGCAGTAATCTTGTACACTTAATAAACCAGGTGGGTAATAACTCTTATTTATATCTTTCTTAAAATTCAAAGATATCTGTGGTTATAGTAACAGTGTTTTATCAAGTAACAGGCTTCACAATTCCATTAGATTTTTTACCAATGACATGGTGTCCCTGACTTACTTAAACCCTGCTGGTGGACATTCTCTCCTCTAAAACTAACAACATATCCAGCTTTAGGTACCTGCAATACCCTTAGTTGCAGGGGTCCCCCTTAATTATCCTTGACTGTGTGGGGGCCCCCCAAAAGCTGCTGATGCTGGTTGGGGAAATGAGGAGAAATATGTACTGATTTCCATTATGCTCTTCAACCTGAACAGGGCTGTGATATGACCCTGTTATGATAAAGCTGAGAATGAACATGAGCAAGGTAAGCCCTGGGGAGATCAGCAGCTCAGAGTGACTGATCTTGGTGCATACCTTGGATTTTAAGAAGAGCTGATGCTTCTGATCTTCAGGGATGGTTTTCTCTTTCAGGGAATTTTATAAATACTGGCAAAACACCAGATACTATAACTCCTGGCTTTTTTGCTAAAGAATTATGCACAGTGCCAATAATACTATCAAAATAAAGGCTCAAAATTAGGAACATGTTTTAAATATTACTCTAATTCACTTAAAAAGTTAATAGAATAACAACGTTTGCATCAACATGCATTGTTTTGGACAAGAAGAAGAATAAAACTCTGATGCCTGGAATTATCAACTGACAGGAATCCTGAATGATTTACCAGCAAATCAAATGTCTTATGAAGAACAGAACAGAATTATGAGCAAAATCAGGGTAGGTCTGTAAAATTACAGACAGTGACAGGTATGCATTACTCCTCAATGAGATAAATAAAAGTGACTTACCCCTGCTGCTCTTTGACAACTGTTAAACAGCAGTCACTGACCTGGTGTGACAGTACCAGTGTTGCACAATGTATTGTTATTTGCTGAAATAAGTTCATAGGTAGGTACTAGGCTATCTGCCCGAAGGCATTTATAAGCCTAGCCAGAATGTGTTTGTTTCGCCGCCCCCTTAGATTAGTTCCCTTTGCCTCTGTCCAGCACAGCAACTGAAGTGATCCCCGGGGTAAACTTTCTGTTTCCCTTCCACTCATCACGGTTTCTTAGAGGAGCTCTGCCTAATGTAGATTGGAATTATTTATTTATTTATTTATTTGAAGTTTGTTTGCCAGGATGGTCCATTGGGCCGAATGAGCCCATTTTCAATGGAGTCTTGGGGAGAAAAGCTCCATAGATACAATATCAAATATACATGTAAGAATAAAAGTAAAATACAATAAAATAACATAACAGTTTGTTAAAGTGTCAGAGTAGTACTTATAAGCACAAGAAAATGTTAATGCAACAGGAAAAATACAGAAGAGCATATGCAACAATACATATCAGTTTACAATTTTTAGTCTCTATGTTTACTAGCAAAAGGAAAAGAAAAGAAGTGTTAAGTAAGACTATAGTTAGTAGGTGTGTACAGAAGATATTTACGTAAGAGGTTAATTACAATATGTATGTTCCCATAGGAGGGAAGAGTTGTAGACTAAGGGGTGAGAAGTAGCTTGTGATGTTATGCAGGATGGGAACATGAGCATTCCCAGATAGATGATAAATGTGAGTGGTGGAGAGATTTAAAGGTGGGAAGCCTGTTGGTACCACGGATTTGAGGTGGGAGGGAGTTCCAGAGACGGGCAAGGGAAAAGGAGAGTAAGAGTTTGCCTGCTGGACGGGCTGGTTTGTGGAGTTCAACTAGGTTCTGAGTGCTGGTTCTTAGGGGTCTGCTAGGTTGGTGCATGGAGAAGGTTTAGGCGAGTGAGGGGCAGAGTGAGGGCTTGAAAATGAGCTTATGTGCATGAGTTAGTTGGGTATAGGTAAGGTAGTTAGAGAGCTCTAGCCAGTTTAGTTTGTGGAGGGCAGTGCAGTGATGGGATGAGGATCTGTGCCCAGTGGAGAATTTAGTGATTTTGTTGTAGCAGGAAGAGAGTTTTGTTTTAATAGAAGATTTTAGGTTGGTTAAGAGTGGGGCACCATAAAGGAGAGAAGGGATGAGGTATATGGTAGATAGGAGGAATCTAGTGGATGGGGAGAGGAAGCAGATATGGTGGTAGAACATACCGAGTTTCTGATGTGTTTTTTTTTAATGTTTGCTTGTATATGGAAATCAAATGTAAGCTGATTATCAATGGAAGGTCCTAACAGTTTGGCTTTGGAAACCATTTCTAGGGATGTGTTATTTTGACTGGTTATGAGGAAAGAATTTATGTTGATAGTTATGCTTTTGGATGGGGTGAATAGTATGAGTTTGGTTTTTGATGGATTGAGAACTAGATGGTTATCATGCATCCATTTTTCAGTGGTTGAGAAGGCATCTTGAGTTAGTTTTATAAGGGAGGGAATGGAGTTTGCAGCACAGATAATAGTTGAGTCATCTGTATATTGGACTATTTTAGCATTTGGGATATTGTGGTGGAAGTGATTAATGAAGATGTTGAACAGTAAGAGACCTAACATGGAGCCTTGGGGTACACCAGTGTCAGTGTTGAGGAAAGAGGAGGTAGATTTCTTCCATTTGACAGATTGTTGCCTGCTGGAAAGGTAATTGGAAAACCAGTTGATACAAGAGGGTGAAAGATGTAGGTTAGAGAGTTTGGTCAGCAGGAGGGAATGGGAGATGTTATCAAAGGCCTTAGAAAGGTCTAGGAAGAGAGTGGAGACAATGTAGTTAGAGTCTCTAACTTTATTTACAGTTTCGAGGAAGGAGAGTAGAGCAGTAGAAGTGCTGTGACTGGGTCTGAATCCATGTTGTGTTGGGGTTAGTAGGTGGCTGTTGATGAGGTATGGTAATAGTTGTATGTGGATACATCTTTCAAGTAGTTTAGAGATGGGAGATAAGATGGCAATAGGTCTAAAGTTGGAGATGTTATTGTTGTTTCCTCCTTTATGGAGGGGAACAATATAGGCATTTTTCCAAATTTGGGGTACATAACCTTCTTGGATTGATCAATTTATAAGTATACAGATGGGGAAGGCAATGGCTTCAGCACCTGTCTTTAGGAAGAAGGAAGGGATATTATCAGGGGCATTAGAGCAAGGTTTTAATTTAAGAAGGAATTTTTTTATAGTAGATACAAGTATGGGTTTGAGGGAGAAGAGAGGAAGGTGGGAAGTGGAGGGGCCTGGGGAGGAAGGGGTAGTTGGAATTGTTGCTGGGTGAGTGGAGTTATTAGCGAATGATGATGTTAATTTAGATATGGAATCAATGAAGAAGCTATTAAATTGGAAGGCTAGGTCGGTATCAGAAGTATTGTGATCAGTTTCTGGGTTTTCGTTTTTGCCAGGGTTGAAGAGGGAGGAGATACTATTCCAGAATTTTTTTGGGTTAGTCTTGTGATTATTTTGTAGGGTGATATAGTAGGATTTGCGGTCCGAAGTGATAAGTTTCTTAACTCTGTTGCGGAGTATTTTGTATTCGTTTAGGGTGGCCGGGGTTTTGTATTTGTAGTAGTTTTTCAAGGCTTTATTACAAAGGCGCATGACAGCTAAGGTATCTTTTGATAACCATGGGATGGTTTTGCTCTTGATTCTTTTTGTTCTTAGGGGGGGGGCTAAGGTGTCTAGAAGGTTTAGAAATGATGTGTTAAAATAGGTTAAAATAGGTGACAGCTTTGTCTAGGGGTAGTGTATTTAGGGGACTCCAGTTAAATTTTTTAAGTAAGTCAGAGAAGGTGTTGGGGTTAAAGTTTTTTAAGGAGCGTACAGATATGGTGGTATGTAGCAGCTGTAGAGAGGGAGAGTGACAGTGAGCAAAAGTAGGAAAGTGGTCGCTGAGAGAGTCAGGGAGTGTACCACTACTTGAAATAAGGTGTGGGTGTGATACCAGAATCCAGTCTAGGGTGCTTCCACAGGAATGGTCCTTAGATGGTCTGGTTATTGAATCGATGAACTGGTGAAAGTTGTAGAGGTTTATATTTAGGGGATTTGTTGGGCATTGGACAGAGGACCAGTTAATGTTAACATCCCCTAGAATAACAGTTTCATTAGTAATGTTGGTGGAGAGCCAAGAAATAATGTCTTCAAGAATAGGTATGTTATCACCAGGAGGGATATAGAGGGAGGCTAAGCATATTGTTTTATGCTTGTTTAGGTGGAGTAGGGCTAGAAGTAGTTCGGCATTGGCAAATTGGGGAATTGGTTTAGAATAAGAAGTAACTGAAAAGGAAGAGGAGTAGAGTAGAGCTACACCACCTCCTTTTTTGTGGGTTCTGTCTTTCCTAATGATATTATAGTTGAGGGGAGTTATTTCTGAATCTTTTATAGAGGGTCTTAGCCATGTTTCGGATATTGACAGTATGTCAGGATTGTTATGGAGAAGCCAGGCATGGAGGTTTGGGATTTTGTTACATATACTTTGAGCATTTAATGTTGAGAAGGTGAGGGTTTTTGTAGATGAAGGTGTGTTGGAGGGGGTTGTTGAGGAGTTGATGGAAGAGGGACCAGGGTTGGGGTGTATGTCACCAGAAAGTAGGGTGGTGATAAGTTGGTGAAGATGAAAAGAAAGGTAATTAGAGAGATTTGTGTATGGTTTAAGGGTTATAAGTTTAGTAAGAGTAGTGCAAGTCAGACTTGGATTGATATGTTTGTAGGTGGAAAGTAGTTTGAAGGGGAAGAGTAGGGAGGGGTTGCAGAAGTATAGGTGAGGGGTTATGGGGGTGGAGGAGTGTTTGTGTTGTTTAGGGATTGAGCTGGTTATGTGATAGTGGGGGTAGTGAGTATTATAGAAGGGTTTGGTGATGTAGGTTAGATAGGATAAGCTTAGTAGTAGTAGTAGATGGGTAATAGGTGATAGCATTGCTGTGGTTTTAGTGTTGAAGTTGAGGTGAGTGATTGGTGTGAGTGGAGTGTAGTGTGAGTGGGAGTGGTTAGGCTAGGTGATTGAAGGATGGTTGGGGTGGAGACAGGAAGTAAAGGGTGGGGAGGGAAGAGGCTAATTGGAGTGGGTGTGGTTAGTGGGGTATAAATATAGATGTATTGTGGGTGGATGGGAATTGGGGGCAGGGTAGGAGAGTGGAGTGAGCCCACAGGCGAACGGAGCAGGAAGAGCCAGGAGAATAAGGACCAAGGATGAGGCTATGAAAAACAATCAGTAAGGATAGGAGAAAGAGACACAGGGTAAGAAACTTAAGGTAAATTGACACTAGGGTTAGGGACAGGGTGGTGAGTCAAAGGTGGAGGAAATATAGAATTCGCTAGGTGGAGAGATTCTATTTTCTTGTCTAAGTTTTACCCTTTTATTTGTAAAGGAATCTTGTTCCAAAGCATGGGAAGTCTCTGGGACAGGAATCTATCTCTCAAGCATGTCCTATTTATTGTTGTGGTGTATATTGCTGTGGTGTGTGTGAGTGTGAGTGTGAGTGTGTGAGTGTGTAGAAGGCTGCTGTGCTTTATGTGGGGGTTGGGGGTGGGGTTGTGAGTGGCTGGGGATTGTGTGGTTATTACTGCTTTAATTTTCATCACAGTCAAATCTTAGAGGTGTGCAGAGGAGGTCAGAATAGCTTGTGCTTGGGCTGATGACAGGGTGGTCATTGTTTTTTTACTTTTCTCACAGACCTCAGAAGTGGACAAAGAAGGTTACTATTGCTTATGTAGGGGCAGTGTACTGTTTAGGATCAACAAAGTGAAATACATTACTATAATTGTCATTTTTTTCACTTTCCTCACAATTACACATCAGGTATGTATACTGGCATCTGCCTTTGGAGATTATGGGTGAGGAGGGATGCTATGTATATTAGTAGTTACTTAAATTACATGACTGTGGCAGTTTGAACCTCTGCTTTCATCCCTGTCTAACAGAGCGATGGATAGGCACTCACTGTCTTTTTTTTGGTGGGGGGGGGGGGTTAGGGAGGCAGGCAGTATTCTCAGTAGGACATGTGCATCCTCACAACAATTGCCATTTTAGTTTATTGTTAGCTACTATTTTGTCAGCTTTGAACTTTAAGCCTTGGGAATAACTTACATATTTCTTGAAATAAATAAAAAATAAGACTGTAATTCTGTTCTTTCTCAAGATTTTTGTTTAGGACTCCATTGGATTAAACATTTTGGAAAATTGTCTAAATGCATACAAAAGCATCTATAACCGCTATGGCTACCAGGGGCACCTGCTTAACTGACTTATTTCCAAAAATGGTTATTATTGTGTTGTCTTGGTCAGTAAAGGTGTGTGAAAAGGATCCATGGAAAACTAAAGCTGAACAGCAGCACAGAATTTCTTTCCTTAATCATAATTTATGTTCAAGCCATCATTGGATGAAAAGGTTGTAGAAAAAGAAAAAAAAACTTTAAAATGCTCTTTAGAGCATATAGAAAGTTAAATGAACTGGGGAGAGGGTGTATGTGTGTATATGCATGTGTGTGTGTGTGGGGGGGAGGGGGCTGAAACTGTAGGCAGTGCCTAGGGTGCCATTTCACCTAATTCCAGACCTGTATGTGGAGTTGTTGTTATGTATCACTGTTGCAATTAAATGCCAGTAACTGTAAATGTCCCTTTGTGAGATAGTCCAATATAGTGTGGTATGTAAGCCTGTCATAATGTAATAATGTAAGAGCATTGCAGATACAGGTCATGCTATGTGTATTACTCCTAAAAAGTTTGCAGCATGAACTAAAAGGTTGCTTAGGAGTGGTGGCAGTGACAGGGTGATACTTAGACTGAAGTGCTTAGAGGGTCCCAAACTTGACATTTGCTGGGGGGCCCCAAAATGCTAACACCGACCCTGATCAGCTAATCAAGTACTACTAATTATTGATTTGCCTATATTTATTGACTGGTCAGAAGAGTCCCTTTTTAACAGTGACTGAGGGAAAAAAACTCCTTAGTTAAAACAGCATTTATCATATAGTATACATATAATGTGTATGGTTTTCACTATATCAAAAAGTGCTACATTTAATACAGTCAGTATTAATATATACATATTCATAACTTCTTTTTTGATGGATATGAGTCTTACTTGCAGTCATTAGATTTTTATAAACTAAATATGATACTCCTTGTAAGGATTATATATATATATATATATATATATATATATATATATATATAGAGATGAAGTTATGAGATGCATGCCAGAGAAAAGCAGGCATTAGTGGAATATCAAAGTAAAGTATGGAAACAGAAATGGGCTGAAAAAGTTAAAAATGTAAGAGTAGCATTAGGAAAGTGATGAGGGGGTGACTAGCAATCTGAGTAGAGTGAAAGAAATGGGGGAAAATAATAATGTTTTAGGCTGATCAATTTTTAGTGCTAAGGTAAGTCCCTCGATTTCTGAGAATTTTTTTCTTTTTCCCTTATCCTGTCATTTCAGAATGTTTTTATTTTTGTATCGAAAAGGGCCAGATCTATACCCTCTCTGGTATGGTTGGTGGGGAAGGGGTGGGGCTGTAAGGGTAGAAGGAGAGCTACATTGTGTAAGTCTATGTACAATTCCAAAAATGCTGGCTATGCCCAAGACGTGTCACATGGATATTGCTCATAACATTAAGATATCCTTCCATATCACTGTTGCAGTATTCTTTACCTAAGGGATCTCCTGCCAAGGATGGCCTAACATCCAGCCAGTATACCTAAGGCTTTAGGTGTCATACATCGCATGCATGCTTCCCATGCAAGGCATGGAGCATAACGATGATAAACAGATGCACAGATTCAGAACTTCTTTGCTGCCAGTCTGAACGCCCTTCTGCTGTGTTGCTTATCATGCCATGTTTTCAGATAAGTGCCTCAATGGGGTTTCTTCTCTTTCTTTTAATTTTTGTGTTTATTGTATTTGTGTCATCCAGAAAGGGAAAATGTCACTATGGGAGGCAAATTCTCCATAAAGACCATCATGACCAGTATCTCTTTTGTTTGGGTACTTCCCAAAATCATAAGCAGTGGTCTGTCCACCAGGTATTTGTGCATAAGACCCTATGTAGTTGTATTTCCTCCTTGCCATATACCTGGATAACCAATGTCTTTGTTGGCTCAGCGTGCTATTGCAGAATCCTAATAGTCAGAGGGCCAGCTATCTGCCAAGAAGAAGAGAGGAAAATTTTGACCTGATCCAGCTGCTGTGCAGCCTTCCCTGGATGTCTGTCTTGAGGCTGGTGAAAGCCCAAAGGACTGTGTTGCTTTGGATTCCTCTGCAGTAACTCCATCAGAGGCCGACATGGTTCCTGCTTCGTACACGTCCTTGGAAGATTTTCAAATGTTTGCACTTGACATTGAGGGGGAATGTCTGCTGAGTATATCTAAACACCAAGGAGGATTCCTCAGTTCTTTATTAGGGAGAAGATTACTATAACTTTTATTGAGTCTTGCCAGGGGTCTGACCATCTGAGGGTGTTTGGTGTGGATGTCCTGCAGAAAAAGAAACAAAAAAAAAAACAAAGCATATTTCCGCTGTTGTTAAGGATCTCCAACTTGAATGGCAGTATTTCACTCAGGGATTATTTAATGCTTTGATGGCCTTGAAGCCTCCTTAAGGGGTCTCTGTACATGGTCTTCCCTGGTCTTCCACTCAGCTTAAGAGGCCTAGGAAATTGGAATACTCAGATGAGGACTTGGACTCAGGAGAAAAAATCTTTGGCTTAGTCTTCCCAAATCTCTTCCTGTTTGGATTGCAGTTCAGAGGAGGAGGAATTCATAAGTCCAGACTCCCCCTTGGAGAAACTCTCCTTTGAAGATACCATTGGCTATAGGATGAATTACTTTAAGTGGGATTGTTCTAAAGCCTCTGAGATTCAGAAAGATTTTACGAGCTGCTAGAGATAGAGCCTTCTAAGCCATCTGCTGTTCTTTCTGTTCTGGCTGCCCTTCTGGATACTTTCTCAACAGCATCTGTAGCCTTCATTTCTCAGCCCCTGCATCTAAGAAGCCAGATAGATTCTATAAAGTGCATGAAGAGTGTACATGTCTTTATAAATGCCCTCCTGCTGACCCTTTTGTAGTGTCATTCTCCTCTGACAAGCCGTCCAGGTTTTTGCATTCTACCAAACTGTTACCTTGTGATAAGGATAGCAGGGCTATGGAAAGGCTTGGCAAAAAAAGTTTACACTGCTACCTCTTTATTCTTTAGGGCCGTCAACTAACAGACTGCTCTGACCAGGTATGTTTTGACCCTCCTTTCTCAGGATTTTAAGGTAGTTTCTGTCCTTCCTGACTCGGATTGGATGGCTTTGGCTCTATACCTGCTGGGTTGTACCTCTCAAGTTACCTGCTACTAAGTCAAATGCATCTATGATGAAGCTACTTCTCTTCCAGGGCTGCTACTTTTGGTTCAGTTATGAGGTGTTATTCTTGGCTTTGTCTTCAAGCTTTGCCTGATAACATAAAGGCCAAACTTTTGGTTCCTCCTTTGGATAAAAATTTTTGGGGATCTGCTGCAGCTGAATTTATCAACTCGCACTAGGACAAGGGTAAAGCCTTGTAGGAGTGGAAACATAGTTTTGTTTCTCCTATTGCTAAATTTCAGATGAATTATCCCTCTAACTCTGCTTTTTTTCGTAGGCAATCTTATCCTCCTCCTAAAGGCAAGAAAGGTTCTAGACATGTGTCTCCTGCTAAGTCTACTCAGACTCCTGCCACTCAAAAACCTGTCTTCTAGGACAAGCCTGATTTTTTTTGACAGTTTGCTTCTTGCTGCCCTCATCCAGGTTCCCTCATGAGGCTCAGATACAACTGTTCAAATCTTCACACATTAATATGATTTTTCTAGTCAATTCATTAAGCAGATAATTTGTAACCTATTCATTTTAGTTCCCACTGACTGCTGCCTCCTTGCTTAACAGATTGTGGATAAAACCTGGGGTTAGCATAGATTTAGGTTGCTTATATGAGTGGTGTTCAGTTGGAGTTACACAGAGAGGGATGAAGCAGGCAACGGCAACAGTTACATAGTCAGTGCTCTGGAGGGATAGGCCAGTGAGTTGCCATATGAAAGAGCAACAGATGTCACATGATGCCACCGAAGAGACTTTGCCACAGGAAGATGTTCTGGAACTTTCTATAGAATGCCCACAGGAAACAGAAAACAAAGAATATGCCCTCACTTTAGAAGAAAGTTATCTAAGGGAAGAGATGATGTCCTTCTTGTTTCATTGATGCATTCCTGACTTGTGGTATTTCCTGCTGTGGAAGCCCTTGATCAGCCTGAATACCAGAGCAAAAATCTCCCTCCTCCTAAGGCTGGTGGATCTCCTATCTGACATCAGTATGGCTGGGTATAAATGGAGCCAGGCAATGTCATGACATCAGTCTTTTCTTGCCATTGGAGCCCAAAGCAGCGTTTCAGTGCATTGGTTGGTCTGTACCAGAGAGAAGTAGTCTAAAAGCTAAGCACCCTGTTTGGGAACTCTTTTTTTAACTCCTTTAACCCATGCCAGATAAGGTTAAAAATTGTCTTTGCTGTGGTAAGCAAATCCCACACCAAGACTTTAATACATTGTATGTCACCTGTCTAGGCCCTGATCATGATGCCCCTAATTGCCATTTTTGCACCCATTTCAACTCTAGGACTATCAGGCATAAGGCCAAATTCTTAGCTAGTCATCTTAGTCTGCCATCTACTTCACATTGTCTGATGGCATCCACTGGTCATCCCAAGGTTCAGCTCCCTCAGCGTAGAAAAGACAAAGAAAAAAGACCTACGCTTACGGTCATGGATGATGACCATTCCCTGTCTGCCAGTCCCCCAAGGCTCATTATCACTGTGGAAAGAGATGAGCTTTCACAGCTCCCTTCTGTGACCAAGGTGGTGGTGCAGGCCTCTGTTGAGCCCTGTACAGAGTCCAACCTGAAATTTGGTCCCTCCAGTATCTGCACAGACCTTGTATTTTGGTTTGTCAGTCAGGTCCAGAGTTGCTCAGCAGGCATTGGCTTCTGACAAGCAATCTTTTATTGGCAACATTCTTTTGAGGCTTCAGCCTGAATTAGTTCTTCCTTACAAAGAGACTCGTGTCAGGATTGTGGATGTACCTAGGCCCACAGCCAGAACTACCTCTAAGAAGGGGTTCTACCTCATGTCCTATGCCTAGGTCTACCAGCTTCCATGCACAAGGATATCAGCAAGACCTGGTCAGGTTAGCTGAGGACCTTATCTTCTTAGTCAGAGTTAGGCAACCCTCATTGGGGTCTTCTCCAGGGAAAAAGAAGAGGGAGCCTACCATTGAAGATTTACTTGAACCTCCAGATTCAGATGAGGATTCTGATTGAGGACGAGTCTGTCTTTGAGGAGGGACCCTTCCTTACTTATTTTGAAGATTCAGATTCTGAAGAGAATCTGGCTTCAGCTTCGCCTCCTGGAGACATCACTTTTGGGGAAAGACTCCATGTTATGAGAGATGATTTCCAGTGGGAAGCACAGGAATACCACAATCTAAAAAGAGGGTTAGGGAGATCCTTGACCTTCCAGAACACAAACCTTTAACTATTCCTCCTGCATTGGAGGTACTAGAGGATATTTTCATGTATTCTTTCCTGAATTCAGATTCTCTATCTCCAGCCCCTCAAAAAAACAGACAGGTTTTACAGGGAGCTGGACTCGCATAAATAACTTTTCAAAAATCCCTTGGCTGATCCAGAGGTTGTCACTCCAGGACCCAAGTGAGCAAGAGCCAGCTCTTCAAAAAACCCTTTACCTGCTGAGAAAGAAGGCAGGGCCCTTGAATAGGTTTGGTAAAAAAAAGTTTACACTTCTGCTAGCCTAGACATGAGGGCCCTTTACTGCCAGTTTCATATGATCAAATACCAACAAACTATTTTAGGTCAAATGAAATAAAAGATGTCCTCCCTGGAGGACAAGAGCATTTCCAAGGAATTGTTAGACCTTTGTTATTCCAGCTCCCAGGTTGCTAGACACTCGCTACGCTGCAGCTATGATGACATTAAGGCCTCTACCCAAGGTGCAGTATCTGGTTCTGTCATTAGAAGACATGCTTGGCTTAGGGATCAGACCCCAAAAGACCATGTCAATTCCAAATTTCTGGAGGCACCCCTGGATAAGGACTTCCTCTTTGGGCCAAAAGCTGAGGCTGTGCTCAAAACGATAGAATATAAAGCAAAATCTATGCAGATTGTCAAGGAATTCCTCCAAGTTCAGCCTCCTAGGTTTAGTAGGAATTTTCCCACTAAACACTGATCCTTTACTTCTCAATCTAAAAGCATGCAAAGGAAACCCCAGAGAGAAAGGCCTCAAAGACAGCATCAATCACAAAGGTCCAGGCAGTGGTCTTCACTAGTACCCAAGCAAGTGAGTTCTAGGCCACAAGGCCTGGCAGAGAGCTGCAGTAACTCTTCATTTCCCCACCCTATGCCCCCACACTCTCTGGAAAAGATAGTAGGAAGGCTTTCCCTGTTTAAAGAAAACTGGTCCATCATTACCTCTGACAAGTGAGTTCTGAATATTATCTCACTTTCAAAGAGCCATTAAGATACTCAAGTTACCCATATATTCCACAAAATCAAAGAGCAGAGGCCCTTTCTCAGATTCACAACCTATGCTCACAGGGATCAGTGGAAACAGTACCAGAGCACCAAATAGGGAAGGGGTTTTGTTCCAGAGTATTCCTGGTTCCAGAAACAAAAGCTCTTTGGCACTCTATCCTGGACCTGTGTATACCAAAATTTAAAATGTTGACTTCAAAAACTTCTTCCCATGATAGCCCCATAGGGCTTAATGGTCACCCTAGACCTAAAAGATGCTTACTTGCACATTTCTGTGCAGGGATCTTTCAGTTTTCTACATTTCAGAGCATGTACCAGTCACTTTCAATTCTCTTCACTGCCCTTTGGCTTGTCTACTGCTCCCAGGGTCTTCACAAAGTGTTAAGCCCTGGTGATCACCTTCTGCAGAACAAGAGCGATCCAAATTTACCTATCTTGATGACTGCCTCATTCAATCCACAAGTCAGTCAAAGCTCCTCAATGATCTGGCCTTCACTCACTCCCTCTTCACCTTCTTGGGGGTTAACCATAAATCTTTGAAAGTCCAACACAGACCCATCTACCAGGATAACTTTATGGATTTCATCCTTCAAAAGCATTCCTACCTCCAGAAAAGGTCTCTTCCTATCTTAATACTTCCAAAACATTATACAGAGACAATGCCTCTCAGACAGAGAATTCCTCAGAGCATTAAGCTACATGGTATCTTGTATCATCTTGATCCCTTTGTCCAGGCTATGCAAGAGGAAGCTCCAGTGGTACCTCAAGAATCTGTGATCAAGGAGTCACAGTCCCTGGAGACTGAAATTCAGCTGATAACTTGCCTCATGGAGGAATTTGCATGATGGACACAGGTGTGTGCCCAGAACCTGAGTCTACCCTTCAGGTTCAGTCCTCTGGGCCACAGATGCTTTAGACGCAGCCTGGTGGGGTTCCTTTTCAACACCTACAATCCCAAGGCAGATGGAAATTCATTTCAGAAACAAGCACATAAATTAAAAAGAACTGATGGCAGTTCAGATGGGCCTAGTAGCTTTCAAAGAAAAAATGGAAACCAGGGGACATGCTATTCAAAACAGAAAACACCACAGTCCTGTGGTACATAAACAAGGAGACACTCACTCTTACCCTCTTTGTTGACCAGCTTTGCTGGTCTGTGTTGGGGTTGCACCTTATGGCACACTACCTTCCAGGTGCTCAAAACACTGTAGTAGATCATCTCAGCAGGAACATGATGGATTCCCATGAGTGGCATCTGCATCAGGAAACATTTCTCAGCATAATCCAAAAATGTTCAACTTAAAAGATTCTGTTCCAGGAGCAAACTACCCACAGCTTGGAGGACATATGCTTTCTCCTTCCTTTGCAGCAACCTTTTCCTTTATGCATTTCTCCCCTGCCTGTTCTTCCTCAGATCCTCCTAAAGATCAGGGAAGAAGGCCCAAGGGTCTTTCTGATACCTCCAGACTGGCCCAGGCAGCACTGATATCCTCTGCTACTAAGTGAACCAACAAAAATGCGTAGCAGTTATCTCAAAGAGTAGACCTCGTAACTCAGGACAAGGGCAGGTTTGTGCATCCCAACCCGTATACTCTCAGAATCTCAGCCAGGATAAACCGACAATATCCTTAACTCATTAACCCTGACTACCATCTCATGACGCCTCTGTGCTTACATCAATGCGCTATGAGATGGTAGTAATTGTATGATGTTACCCCCGAGTGCCTTCTACAAGCATGCAAAATTTACAGTGATATTTTAGCTCCACTGTAAAAAAATAAGTTGAAAAAGTACATGAACTTAATCAGTTACTTCCTCAACTTACTTTTCACTGTGGAGTTAAGTGATGTTCATATTGGACTTTTTGGAGGAAATCGGGTCACTGTGCACTCTGTTTACTTCTTATCACAGCAAGCTGATTCTCTATGCTCTGCATAAAGGAAGTGGTTGCAGTTAATCAGATTATTGCAGTCCAAGCTGGAGATACTGCCATGATCTGTAAAGACAGCAGCATAGAGAAACCGAAATTCAAGCAAGTATATTACAATGCAACCGATATCTTATTTTGAAACTAGAGGATAAGTCTTCCAGTCTTCATTCGGGAGAATTTCACCATATAATGCCTTTCATTTTCATCATGTAATCCGTTTTTTTTTTTCCCCAGTTGTTGCTGTACTTCCTAACATATCTTGCACAGCTCCAAATGTTTCACCCGTTTATCAACTGTAGAGACATACCTCCCAGAAAATATAACATGACACCCAACATGTGTGAATACCAATGTTCCTGGAGCTAATAGGGTGGTTATAGTTTCCTCTGCATTCCTAATAACCCAGCCGATTCCACAGTAATATCTTGTTTTATAAGAGCCATTAACTATGTGTGAAAGCTTTCTGTTTTTGCTGTGGTACTCGTAGCTCTCAATGAATCAGGGATTTTAACTTCTCAGCAGAGTCGGACACTTAAATTAGTACTTGACACAGAACAAGTGCGTGTGACTTGTACCGGCAGTGTGTTCACTCAGGAGAATGTTGCCCCTAATGACTTGCATCTTCTCCATGTAATATATTTTTTTTAGTTGCTGCTGTACAGTTATCCCACTGAAACTCAAATGGCTGTCATTGTTTGCACAAATATTTTAAAATCTGGACAATTTAGAGGTGTGCAGCTGCAATGTTATGTGATATTTCAGTAACAGCATCCGTTGGTTCTGCGCAGTTATTTCATGTGTGTAGTATGGACCATACTTTTCAACTGGACATATTTTCACAGAATGTCTATATTTTTGCTTCATATTTTGTTCTGTTTTTCATAAAATTGTGTTTTGTGGCAAATAAGTGGCAAATCATTAAAGACTGAAGTTAGAAAGCTGAGTACCAGTTGAGAGGTCTTCTAGATGTCTTCTGTTGTATACCCTAAACAATTTCCTGTGATATTCATGCACAGGAGTGCATCACTTATGCCTTGCCCTTCTTGGTATGTCATAGGTTATGTTCTTGTAGTTCAGTTATATTGTTTCCATCCGGTCTCATGTACCTCTCTCAGGCACAGATGGGATACTTAACTGCTTAGTTGTTTCTATTTTGCAGAACTGGATATTACCATGAACACTACTCCCCCATGAGTACAACTCTATAAATGCCAGCCAAAGTATCTCTGGAATATGCTACAGCATTGCTTTTAAGCCATTTTTTTCAAATATACTTTGAGATACTATTTATAGAATATTTTTTTTCTTGTTCTATATGGTCACTAGAAAGTGATCTTCATGTCACTACCATCTGCTGCAGCAAATTATCAATTTCAAGGAAAACCTATCTAGGAAAGATGGGCATAAATTGTTATTTTATGACCTAATTTTACTCTGGTCTTTTTGCTACATATTGCAGGAGTTCTTATATGCAGTCATATAACTTCTTGTTATATCTGTTTGAGAATTTGTTCATTTTGGCTATTCCTGCATGGTCTATTTTTTATCTGGACTTTGTGTTATTGCTACAGAGACAGTTTGTGTGTGTTGTGGTGATTTTTGTATCATAGTCCCTAAGAAGTTTTATGTCTTGACTATTGCATATCTGCAGCTATGGCATAGGCCAGATTATACCAGGTAGATCGATTGCGGACACTGAAGTGCAGCATAAGGGGGTGTGTTGCACTCCTGATAAGCCATCTTTTGGAAGAGACATTACATTGAGGCCCCATCTGCTTGATTTGGTGGTATCACAGGTGGATGTAAAAGATTGCATTGCACCTATTGAAAAAAGGAAAGCTCCATTATGCCTGGCTAAGTCTCCCCTCTTAGTATAAATACCACCTAGGGTCTCTCCTGAATAGAGGCCACCCATCTAATGGGACTAACCTGCTCAATAAAGAATAAATAAATTAGTTTGGTACCAAAAGGATTAATTTGTTGGGGTATTCCTATGCACAGCAATCAAATATTAGATCATTCTGTGCACTGTATTAAAAAAAGAAGAACAGTAGAGCTGTAGTGGTGGGATGGGTGGGAGAGAATAATTCATTATCTAAGAGATACCGGTAGAGGGACACAAGTAACGTTACAGATGAAGAGCTGCCTTACATCCTCTTCCTTTTTCTATTGAAGTGGAACACAGAGGATCATGAAAAGCTGATTGTTACATACAGTAGGGGCATGTCTGTTGATCTAGAACAGTTTACTTCATCTCATGTATGCCTAGTTTACTTTCAGACACATGGTATAATCTTGAGCTCCATTTCATAAGGGATGGAATGTCATTGGGGTATTTCCTACTGCTTGAGGACAAGCTTAGACTGGATAGATTTTGTGCTTGTCACCCCTGATGAGATTTTCTATAAAATGTCAGTGTTCCAGTCTTGAAAGAGCTCTGACACATCTAACTGGCCAGGTGTATTCTTTTGTGTGTTGGTAGGCTGTGCGTCTCAGTTTGCCTGATTATCAAGAAAGTTATATACTCTTTGAGTTTGAGATATCTGTAACCTACCTAATGAAAGCAAAGCCATTTCCCAGTAATAAATATATTTAGAAGGACTCGGCTCAGTTTTCCATGTAAACCAAGATTTGTGGAGCCATATTTTCTTATTTCACTGGAAGGAAGTTACAGGGCAAATGTCAATGATTTTGGACAATATTTCTGGCTTTGTCAATCATGTGTAGATTTTAGGTCAGAGGAAGGTCTCAGTAATATACAAGTGTTATACTACTATTACTGGATTAGTCTGGTCTTTTCCTAATAGACTGACATTGAATCAGTCTTACATTACACCTGCATCAGGAATGTAATGAATGTCTACTCAATAGGTTATGTGCAGCAATTATCACTTTTGTCTGAGCATGCAGAACCACTGAACTGCAACTCATAATCACATTATTCATTTACAATGTGTGTAGTTACAGTATAACAGAGTCATTATCACTTGTCAGGTAAAACCATCAGCAGCTGCCACTGTTATTCGCATTACTAAAAGTTCTTATTACACTGATGATTGCAAATGACAGACTTTGGTTTCTGTCTATGTGAAGTCATGCCCCCCCATATTTTTTCATATTTTGGTAAATAACTCTGCTAGGGAAGGCATCAGCAAGCTAACTAAAACCTCAATTATAAGACAGTATTACTCCTTACAACATGACAGAACTGTGCCTGTATGCTGTACACATGTACAGAAATCAAATTTTTTTAATGACTAAGGTTATGAAAATTGAGATTTCTTTTCATATTTTAGTAAATGACATTGCTAAGAAAATATGTCACTGTGCTAATACCTCATTTTGAAGACAGTATTAGTCCTTACAACATGGTAAAAGAACTCTGCACGTGTGCTGTACACATGTATAGATATCACAGTTTGTTTAGGGCTTAGGTAATGGAAATTATGAATTTGTTTCATATTTTGGTAAATAAGTTTGTGAGGCAGCATGTCAATGTGCTAAGTAATACCTCATTTTGAAGACAGTATTAATACATGTAAAATAACTGTGTCTGTATGCTGTACACATGTACAGATATCAAAGTTTGTTTAGGACTTAGGTTATGGAAATTATGATTTTTTTACATATTTTGGTAAATAACTTTGTAAGGGAGCATGCCAATGTCCCAAATAATACCTCAATTTGAAGACAGTATTACTCCTTACGACATGATAAAAGAACTGTGTCTGCATGCTGTACACATGCACAGATATTGTAGTTTGTTTAGTCTTGAAGGAATATGAAAATGGTGGTGGTGCTGCGGTAGCGTTGTCGCCTCACAATAAGATGCTGTCCGGTTTGATTCTCAGCTAAAGCGTCTTCTGCGTGGAGACATGCGTGAATGGGCGTACCTTCGTTGAAGGTTGTGTGTCAGGCCTGGCAAGTTGGTACATAAAAATCTACTGCCAATCATTAGCGGACTGGAGTTCCACTGTGGTGACCCCTAACCAGGAAAAGCCGAAAGATGCAACAACAACATTTGCAATATTTCTCATTATTATGCCAATATCTTTGCAAGGGAGCATGGTGACGGCACAAATGATGGATCATTTTGAAGCTGACATTGAGCCACACAGCTTGTACACTGATATGTACTCTCTGTTACAGGTGATGAGATATTATGCTTTGTTTATTTATCAGTTATGAGAAACATAATCATATTTATGTGAATATCTCTGCAATAGAGCATCACACAGTAATGGTTAAGGTATCATTTTAAAGTTGACATTCATACAAACAAATTAATTACAAATTGTTTTGGTCTGCATAGTACATTCATCAAGATATTGTGATTTGTTGTACCACAAAGGTACAAACTATGCACAATATCAGCATTCCTTGGCAAATATTTAATAAGGACTTACATACACACTACCAACATTTACACTGTTGGAATGGTCAGTGTCTGCTGAACAACTTTCGCATTTACATTTTCAGTCTAGCTATTATGGTTAGAGAGTTATGAACATTTGTTTTCTGTATGGTATTACAAATGGATTATCTGAAAATATGCTCAGGCTGCACTGTTGTTCCTATGGTGGAAGTAAGCAGGCAGAATTTTCTGAGCTGCTCCAGAGTGAATGAGTTAAAGAACATAGTACACCAAATGTCTGAACCTGTCGTTTCTCTCATACTGAGCAGGATTACCATCACAACAACACATTGTCAGTAGGGAAAACTAACCTGTCTCACAACACTGTAATCCCAGCTCACATTTCATATCAGAGGGTAAACAATCCAAATGCTTGGTGAATTCGGCTTCGCAATAATAGGAACAGCTGACAGCAAAGGATCAAAAAACATCACCACAATGAACATTTGGCTGCCACAAGCCAGTTATCCCTGTGGTAACATTTCTGACACCTCCTGCTTAAAACCCAAAAAGCCAGAAAGATTGTGAGGCCCCACTTTCACGGTCAGTATTCATACTGAAAATCAAGATCAAGTGAGCTTTTGAACTTATAGTCCACAGGAGGTTTCTGTCCTCCCTGAGGTCTCCTTAGAACATCTACATTATGCCTTGACAGGTGTAACGCCCCACTCAAACTCTCCACCTGACACTGTTCCCAGAGCATACCCTAAGCACACAAGTTCCTCTCTTCTCCATAATCTTCCTTCCACCCTCATCTCAGCTTTGGGAATCATCCCACAAGTATGGACTGCAACAGTGAAACACAAAGAACAGTACAGCTGTGTACACTTATCATAAATGTAGATGTCTGAGTCTATTCTCTGTTACAGTCTTTTTTCCCTCCCTCCTTTCCCCTTTGCCTACAGTAGTAGTCTGTTTCTATCTTCTACACTAACCAGAGGACCCCATGGGTGTTCTCCCTGCAGGACTGATGTTCTGCCTTGGACTCTTGCTTGTGGTTCATCCTGTGAGCTCCTACCTGCTAGAGGACAAGGAAAAACTGATGTCATGTTGTCAGCTGGCTCCCTTTATACCCAACCATACTGACATCAGATAGGACGTCTGCCAGTCTTAGGAGGATGGAGATTTTTTAATCTGGTAGTTGGACCAGCCAAAGGCTTCTACAGCAAGAAAAAAACACAAGTCAGGACCGCAACAGTGAATCTACAGCAAGAAAAAACACAAGTCAGGACTGCAACAGTGAATACACTCGTACATCTATATTTATGGTAACTGCACACAACTGTACATTTTATTTAATAGAGATGGACTGATATATTAAGATCAATGAAATTAAAAGATTATGAAAATCAATAAGACCCAAAATGGTAGAAGTCGGCTAAAACAAAAGAACACAGTAGTCAAGATTATCAACAGAAATTCATGTGATATAACAGAAGTAAACAGGATATATTATTATGCAACCTTACCACAAACACACAGGACAATAAGAGAAAGGAAGGGAAGAAATGACATGTCATCATGGAATTATGGAATAGAGAAAACTAGAAAGCAATTAAGACAAGTTATTAGAATTAATTACGTTATTAGAACAGACCAGGATCTATCATAAACTATTGCAAATAATAAAGATATCATCACAGGCAAATAAACTTAGAAAATATATAAATAAACAATGAACAACTGCCATTAGATGAGGCAGTACTCTCCTTCAACAACACCTTCCTTGAGATTCTCAATACCCATGCACCAACCAGAAATATTAGAGTAACATCCAATTATGCACCCTAGTTAACTAAAGAAACTAGAGCAGTACTCAAAGACAGGGACCAAGCCTGATTACAGTTCCATAAGAACAAAACCAGCACAAATAAACATCTTTTCCTAGAACTTAGAAACAAAGTAAAGAAATTAATTAAAGCCAACAAATCCAACTACAGCATCCAAATCAAATGTCAGAATAACCCACAAACATTCTGGGTAGCTGTAAACAACCTATTGCAACCAGATAAAAATACCACACCCACACCAAAAATGGCTAACAACTGTGAAAGCATGGCCACCCAGTTCAACAACTATTTTACAGAATCCTTTCAATCCCTAGCAAACAATCTGAATAACAGTACACCAGACTCCCCCAGAAAAAAATCCCAATACCCCCCACAAAATTGCAATAACCTCTTCAAAATAAAATCCATTACATCCAAAAACTACTACGAAAACTAAAACCAACTACTTTAGCTGCTGATAACCTCCCTGCAGATCATCTAAAACTAGCATCAGAATCCATCTCCTACCTAATAACCATACATTTAAAGAGATCCATCGCAGAGACATATGTTCCCACCATTTGGAAAATATCACACATCTTACCCCTGCAAAGAAGGTAGCTCCTGTGAATTAACTAATTAATTATCACCCCATTGCCATCCTCTCCCCTCTGTCTAAAATCCTAGAAAGAGTCATACACTCACAACTCATGGAATATCTATTGTCACACAACCTCCTGTCCCACACTCAACATGGCTTTCACCATGCCCACAGCACAACAACAGCCCTACTATCCTTCACAAACACAATTAATCAGCTCAGAAACAACTCCCAGTTCATATCAGCTGTATTTCTGGACCTGTCAAAAGCATTTGACATGGTCAGTCACCCTGGACTCATAAACGTATTCTCCTCCCACAACCTCAGCAACACAGCTATAACATGGTTCCAAAGCTACTTAACAGATCATCATCAAACCGTCCTTTGGCAAGAGTTCCTCTCACCCTGCCTACCAGTTACCTTAGGGGTACCCCAAGGCTTCATCCCTAGACCCCTACTTTTCTCGCTATGTACCAATCACCTCCACTTTGGCACTCCCCAAGCTGAGATCATTCAATACGCTGATGATTCCACTCTGATCTGCTCTGCTTCCTGCCTTGATGACCTGCAATCTATCACCCAAGACACCTTCCTATCTGTCGAAACATGGCTAACAAACTCCCAACTTATATTAAATCCCAATAAAACTAAACTTATGCTTTTCTACCCCACCAGAAATCCTTCCGCTTCCACAACTTTTCATATCTTCTCCAAGAACAAAACCACAATCACTCCTACCCCCCCCATACCAAACTTCTAGGTATTATTATTGAAAATAACCTGAAATTTGACCTCCACATAGACCAATTCATTAAAAAAGTTCAGAAGAAACTTGGTCTCCTTTACAGGAATAAACAATTTCTAACTAACAATACAAAAATTACAATTGCTAGAACACACCTGCTATCAGCACTCTTATACGCATCCCCTATCCATACAAACCTCTGTAAAACTGACCTCGCCAAGCTTGAAACCTGCTATAACAAAATCTGCAAATTTGACACTAATGCTTCTTATAAATCCCATCACTGTCAATCTCTCAAACAACTTAAATGGTTAGAACTCCATCTTTTACTTCAATTTAATCAACTAACCATAGTCCACAAAATCCTTCACCATCCAGAAAAAAAACAGACCATAAGGACGTTATCCAACCATACTTTGCATCCAGATCCCTTTGCTCAAACAACAAACTACTCCTCAAAGTCACCAAAGTAAAAAAAAAACTCAACAGGTGAATCCCTCTTTTCCAACTATATCTCCAAACTTTGGAACTCTCTGCCCAACCCACTTATGAACACTTGCTCATCTAAATAGTTTAAAGAATTCCTAAAAAAACACCTTACAAACTCCTGGATCTGCTCCTGCCACAGCACAAGTTAGACCTACTACACTCCCTCCAAACCTCCGTTACTACACCATCCCCTCAAACACTGAACACACTCAACAAACGCCTCACTCATTCTTATACTCTACGTACTGAAATTAAGTACACCCCTTCAGAATGTATTAAATGCTGTTGCTATAATTCCTATTGTTTTTTTCACTCCTATGAACCATTACTGTTGTAAATAGTCTTATTATAATTACCTACTTTGTGTCAAAAAATGTATTGATGTATTAGAAAATGTAGCAACTTAATGTTTTTTTAATATGTATTAACTATACTCTATGCTAAAGACGTTGTACTATTTGATATTGGAGCTTTTCTCCCCGGGCCTCTACTGAAAAAGGACACATGTCCAGATGGACTTTCCCAGTTAACAAATGTAAAATAAAATAAAAAAAGAAAATAAAGAAAAGTACAAAATACACAATTCATTTATGACCCAAAATGGTTTATACAGAACTGGGGAAAAAAGCAAGAGAAATAGAAACACTTCCTAAAAAAGAAGAAATAGACACATTTTCGAGAAATATCAATGAAGACCATGTGGAACATAACAAAAATGCTGAGTGGATAGAGCTAGTAAGAAATTCAAATGTACAGAATATGAAATGGGATGAAGTAATGGCCAAAGAAATTGAAACTAAATTAAGAAAAGCTCCTAAATGGAAAACTCCAGGTCCAGATGCACTACCTAACTTCTGTCTACAAGTATTAACATAGTTATTCAAAGATTTAGCCCTGAGTAGTATTACTTTTATGCCCATCCTGAAGAGACACCAACCTAGTTAAAAAAAAGAAAAATGAAACTCCTTAAGAACAAGCCTACAAGCTATCCTAAAAGCTATAGAACAATGACTTACCTCCTGATGATGTATAAACTTTATACTGGAATTGATGCTGACAGTTTATAGTCATTTAGAAGAGAACTTAATCTTACCAGTAGAACAAAAGGGAAACAAAAGAAAGTAATATGGAACAAAGTATAATTTGTTGTTAAGTAAATTGGTTAATGTAGAATTGTAAGAAGGAGAGGAATCTAAGTATGGCATGGATAGATTGTCAAAAAGCATTCAACATCATCCTAAATTCATGGATAAAGGAATGCTTACACATGTACAAGATACACCCTGCTTGGATAACGTATATTACAGTGTTCATGAAACAGTGGCAAGCCATTTTGTAGCTAAGCCATGACAAAGAACCAATTATTATCTCAGGGGTAGAAATTCAAGGGGGAATATTCCAGGGCGACTCTGTCACTACCGCTATATTGTCTTGCCCTTAGCCCATTAAAATCTCTACCTAACAGATCAGGTCATGGCTACAATTTGGCTCCCAGAAAACAAAAAAAAAATGTAAAGCCTTCTCATCTTCTTTTAGTAGATGATTTAAAACTGTATACTTTATCAGATGAAGAGATGAAAGCACAAGTGCAAGTGGACAGAACTCTCTCAGATGATAAAAGAATGTCATTTGGTGTCAATAAATGTGCAAACGCAACATTAAAAACAGAAAAAGCTGCAGCAACAAGTGTGGGACAGCAGTCTGGGACAGGAATGTGATATAAAGGAACCTGAGCTGGAGGGAGTGTATTAATATTTGGGAATCGATGAATGATCAACAATAAAACATAAATAAATGTGAATAAAACTCAGTAAGGAATGTTTTGGAAGACTAAAATTAATACTGAAAACAGCCCTGACATCTAAGAACAAAGTCTAAGCTATAAACTGATTTATCTCTTCCTGTTTTAACTTACAATTTTAGGGTGATTGACTGGCCCCAAAAGGTATCGTATTAGTTGGACAGGAAAACATGAAAAATGCTTCATGCTTATCAAATCCTATATAAAAATCAGTGTATCCAACCAAGATTATATATTGCTCATTCTGAAGAAAGTATTGTCCTCGTCAAAATTCATCACATGTATTAGATCTGCAATTGTAGGACAGCATGCATATCTGCTGACTTCACCAGATCCAAACAGAGTGAAAGTTTTGTAACATGAAGAGAACAAGATGACTTCCCTGCTTAGTTTACCAGAAGCATATTGGTGTCAAGTGGGAATGGAAACCAAATCAGAAGTAGACGAAAATCAGGCAGCAACTGAATGTGACAAAAAAATGAAAGAATATAAGAAGGATCAGATGAGAAGAGAAGAAATGTGGAAAAGCCATATAGCTACAAGTACAGAAAACTCCTGCATCAAGATCTGATGCTAGAATGGTTAAGGAGCAGTGAATTTAAACCAAAAAAATGAAACGATAATATTGGTAGTCCAGGATAGTGGGCTACATTCACATTGATTTACAAAATCCACTGAACATGGAGAAACAGACAAATACAAGTTCTGTAAAACAGAACTGGAAACAGTTGCACATCTTGTTGCCTAGTGTGATACATTAACGGCAGAGAAGCTGTGTACTGAATGGCATAATAATGTGGCAAGACCATTGCATTAGGGATTGTGCAAGCATTGCAATATTAAAGCAGCTGAGAAGCATTGAAAACATGAGCCACAAAATGTTAGAGAGAATGATAAAGCTTATAACACCAACAATTCAAAAAATAGATGGTAGAAAATCAGCTATAGTAGTCCATGAAAAAACAAAACAAAAGTAGCATTGATAACTGAAATTGCTACACCCAACAATTATAGTATCTTCCTTACAGAGACACAAAGTAATAAAATACCAGGATTTTCAGGCAGAAATGAGGGCAATGTGGAAGAAGGATACCCAGAAATCCTCTCAACTTTTACCAACAGAATTTGGAACACATTAAAAAATAACGAAGGAAAAGACCCCAAGTTAGAGGCACATTTTAAATGTTGGCACTATTATAGAAATTCTCAAAATTATTTCCAGTTTTAAGAGCAATGGAACAAAACTTTGAGAAACATCAGTGGGTGTTCCTACAAAATTGGAACGTTTGCGAGGTCTGATACCCAGACAGTTCCAATGATAGTAGGAACAATGGGTCTCATAAAAAAAAGAATTTAAAGTCATATTTACATATAAGAAGACAACAAGGAATGGGAAGACATTGGTGCTGAATGCTACACAAGAACAAATGTTGAAGAAATCCACAAACCACCAAGATACCAAACTACAAAAACCACTAAATGCCAGGAACTCCACTTCTTGGAATAAAACAAGTATAGATTATTCAGCGACTGCAGAAGTAAATAAGCAGCATCAATGAAGAAGATCCACAATTAGTAGACCAACAAACTGAAATAGCAGTTGATAATATAACAATTGCATATAACTGTAACAGCACAAAAATCAGTGTATCCTCACAATGTTACCTCGTAGCACCTCGGCCAAACAGTTAAAGAAATGTTAAGCTCTTTTGTCCTCTGATTTACTGGATTTCATCAGAACAACTCAAAAATAAAGCACAAGGGTTTGCTGAGATTGAATAGTTTTGTAGAGGATGAGATGGTTAAGTTTTATTAATTATGTAATTGTTTAATCAATTGTAATGGGGGTAGGATTGTGCTATACAAAACATTGTGCTTTATTTTTGAGTTGTTCTATTGAAGTACAGTAAACCAGAGGATAAAAGCACTTAATGTTTCTTTAACAAAGTTTGTTCTTGTGCGGCACTCGGCTCTGAGGTCTTCTCATTCCTTGTTGTTTTGTTATATAGTTTATCATTTCGTATTTAGATATATTACCAATGTGTGTGACTTGGTATGAATTGCAGGAGTTAGTTCTGGACATATTGTGTGTGCTGTGAAGAGCACTTTTGGCTAAAACTTAAAGATTGAAACAGTATTAATTTCTTGAACTTTAGTCATACTTTGACTTAGGTATGGAGTGCATTCCCATCATCAGAGCCAGATTTTGGTCAAATGAGGCCCTAGGTAATGGATTAGGGCCTCCCACACACTCGCAGTAGCCCCCTCCCACCATAGCCATTCCAGTGTCCTATTACTTCGCAATTTCTTTCCAGTTACCATAAACACTGTTCAAACCTGTCAGTGTGCATGCTATTTTCTTTATATTTACTTCTACAATGATTACAGATATTTAGATTTAATTTAAAACTTTTATTTCAAATGTTATATTACAAACACTGATAACTATTTGATAAACAAAACAGTACAGTCGAACAATGAAAACCGACTTAGCATGAGCAGTTAAGATCTCTGCCCTTGAAACTCATATTCACTGAAATGGCATTGAAACCCACATTCAAAGAAAATGCATTTTGGCTAGTGGCAGATTGTTTACCTTTGAGCTGTTTTCAAACCATAGGCCCCCTGCATACATTTATTGGACCATGTATACATTCATGTGATCTTTGATTCACCTTCCTAATTATAGTCCATTTATAACACAGTACCACCTGTCAGTGTGTTTTAAATATTTAGTTTTGAACATTTTCCAGTAAGCAATAAAACAAAATGCATGAACCAATAATGACAAAACAGCCCATTTCAGAACATTTCAACCAAAAAGGCCACTCAAACTTCCATCATTACAATCCACCAATATCAGTCAATATACACAATCTCTGCAGAAGTAAAAGTCATCTGAATAATTCCACATTAAAGACCTGTAACTAATAAAGAAGTTGTATATTTCAATGTTTCATTTACAAATTCAGTGCCTGCTGCCCATGAAGTATAAATTGCCTATGTTACATTTAAAAAAAATGATAAGCTGGTAATATTGCAATAGACAATAGGTGGCAAACAGACAACAGGTTCATAGTTATTAGGCATCTCATGCAAAGGAGGACATGCACCCAGCTGCTGCAACCCCCCCCACACACACACACACTTAAAGCACAGCACATTATCAGCAATCCAGCCACGTGGTGTGTAGTAGAACCCACAGTTTCCATAAGTATGTTGCTGTGCAATGAGCACTGCTTTCAAATTCTCTTCTACAAAAAGTGATAACCATTTGCTAAACAAAACAGTTGCACATTGAAAACAGAGTTAGCATGAGCCACAGTAAAGTTCTCTTGCCTTGAAACTCACAATTCCTTGAAAGTCCACTGAAAGTTACAATTCCTTGAAAATGCATTGAAAGTAATATTTTTAAGTTGTCTGGTAGTTGGTATAGAAGATTCAGGCTCTTGTCTCCTGTTACTGTAGTAAAGGGTTAACCCTGAGTAAACTTACTAACCTGCCATCCTTAACTAGGGCATTACACACACACACACACACACACACACACGCACACACATACACACACACACACACCTTACTGATGGAACATTTATCTGTCTTGTATTCAGCAGAATGTCTTGTGTGTTTAAATTCCACATACAAAAATGAAACAATCGTCTTGAAGAAGCAGCAAGATGCAGGAACATCATGAAGAAGTAAAATCAGGTGCGCACACAGATGCACAGAGCATTCTTAAAAGAACGCCATTACAGAAGACATGCATTTTTTTTTAATTAAAAAGTAAATGTTGTGGCACCGTCTTGGCCAGCGGGCCCTGGGCAACTAACTGCCTATGTTGACAATTGCTGTATCTGACTCTGCCTGTCATGGTATTTGAAATCTAAAAGACATGGAGAAATTAAGCAGACAGTTTTGTATGAGGCTTTGTAGATTAGGCAGAGGTCATCTCTTATATGTGTGTATGAGACAGAAAAGAAAACAAATTTTAAAGTGTTCCATGTAGCACATGGAACTTATGCATTTGAGCTCCATAGTGAGAAAACCTTGGTGTTTCACATTCTGGCTCATGTATGGATAGGTAAATACAGAAGAGACACTTATATTCTTTTAAGGCACTAATAAGGGGAGACTAGAAGAGTAAAGTGCTTACAATGCAATACATGATCTTTTTTATGGATGATTTTTAAGTTATCTGATTTAAAAATAATGCTTACATTTAGTGCGCTAAGGTTTAAGGGGCATTTTTACTTTAATCTGAACAACAGTTTGTGAGGTGTAAAGAGTTTTCAGAGGAGACAAAATGGAACTAAATTATTCAGACTTTGAGACTAGGGTTGTACTGATCTTGGAATGTGGCAACTGAATTTGCACTTCATGCAAACTGTCATTGCTCCTATGAAGAAATAGAACTCAGGATATAAATATTTCAAATAACTCTCTTTGGAATTCAAAGGAATGCTCAGTGCTCATGCTAATATCCCAACACAGGCTGGTGAGAAAATGTGAATCTTTGACAGATATAACCACAGTGAGGAAAAACCTCATTACTGTCTCATTACCTTATCTCTGAATCCAATGCTAGCACTGTTAGGCCTGATCGGTCTATTTTTCTCAATAGTGGCCCATGCATAATATTAGGGAATACACTATCTTTCATAAACACACACATACACGCCACAATACTAATGGAATTCCCCTACAAACACATGAATCCATGCATTAATACAGAAGCTTCCGTACACTTGAACGCACTGAATGAAATTCACAAGCATACAATTGAGCATACTCATACACACACACACACACACACACACACGCATGCACACACACACACATACACACACACACACACACACACCTTTGCTGGACTTATCTGCACCATCTGTGCTCTCATGCAGGTGATTTGGTGACTTTCATGTTTTTATGACAGTTCCATTTCATTCCTAGAGGAAAGTTTTACCAGCAGAGTGATTTGGAATGACTCTGTGGAGAAAACGAGGAGCTATGGATATTTGCAGGGTAGACTTCATGGCTAATTAGCATTAGCAGCTCCCCTGAACTGCTGCGTAAACACTCTGCTTTGTGCATGAGAGTACTCTCTGTGCTGAGTTCCTTGCAAGGGATAAAACTGGAAGAGAAAGTGGTCTGTGAATTTGAAAGAACTGTCACAATGTGAAACCCTTCTAAGCTGAGACTTGTGCAGCACACTAAGCTTTCTTTAAATCCCGTAGTTTATGTCAACTAGTTTTTCAGGATTTCCATATTGAAAGAATGTAGAGCATTTCAAGATTGTTCATTATAAGTGATTCCTTAAATTTTATGGGTTTCATTTAAGTTTTTTCTTTTTTTTTTACTTGGTGAATAACATGCAAAAATGTTGTGTGTTAGTTAAAACTAGTATAAACAATAGACTCTATCAGTGCAATGGAGAGGTTTTATTAACATGATCAAATATGTTGGAAGAGTTTTTGATGAGAAAAAATAATGCCTGATTAGTGTGCAGTAGGATTCTGTGCTATGATAGGTATGTATTTGTTAAATAAATCTGAATTGTATGTGAAGTTAGAATTTTGCCCTGAATGAGGAAGAAGTTTCTCAGTTTCAAGTGATTTCAGAATTATAAATGAGGATGGGTATAAGCATGACATTATTCTGTGAATGATATCCCGTGGCATTTTAAATATGTTAGAATTATTGCATGCATAATACATACTAAATATATTACAAATGCTTGAATCCATGCCCTACATGAGGATTTCTTATAACTACTTTAATGCAGCTGAGAGTTTGTGTATACTATGAAAGTTATTAAGCAGGGACATCAACTGAGTGCTTAATAAAATGGTTAAGTAGATGGTAGAGTATAGCTTCCAACTTCTTTTGCCATGCAAGTGTAACTGGTGTCTGATATAATATTAAAGAGGTTGAAAAGACATGCTTATTTTCTGTTGAAGGTATGCAACTTGGTGGGCTGATAGATAAGAGTGCTATTGTTTGTTTGTGTCTTTCGGCTTTTCCCGGTTAGGGGTCACCACAGCGGAACTCCGGTCCGCAGTAGATTTTTACGTACTGGCTTGCCGGGCCTAATGCACAACCTTCAACGAAGGAACACCCATTCACGCATGTCGCTACACAGAAGACGCTCTAACTGAGAATCGAACGGGCAACGTCTAACTGTGAGGCAACAACGCTACCGCAGCACCACATAGATAAGAGTGCTATAATGGTTGAAATTATAATCTCAGCTGTCATATTGTTACGTTAGTTGTTGGAGCCAGAGGATAAGCAGTTTTACTGTAATTGGGAATTTATTAGTTAATAACTGTATACACTGCAGTTGCAGGGTTTGGAAAAGAGAAGAATAAGAGATATTAGATGTATCACATGCCACAATGCTTGGTGTTAATAAAACAAGACTGCTTTATTGAGACTGAATTCTACATTATAAGGTACATAACATAATGTGTCATTAGATTCGGAAATTATACCTGGTATTTCTAAATTTGTATTTATTTTCATGTGGCCAGATGAACAGTGAGAATGTATGAATTCTTTTTAGTCCCCCCCCCCCTTCATTGTCAGTGTGTAGCCTTCTTGACACAGGATTCCACGTGGTTTTGAGGGAAGATATTACAAGTTCTTTATTTGTATGACAGTTGCCATCTCTTTATTGCTTCTGTTTTCTTCATCTTCTTGATCATTATATTGAAAGGGAGGAATGCTCCAGTGCATTGTGTCCATTTTTGTTCACAATTTTAATCAAGAGTGACCTAGTGGATTTGTTTAATAGGGTGAACTGAGATTTAACAGTCATTGGCTATAAATATAGACATATATAGCTATATATATAAATACAGATGTAGAACCCTGCTGTATAAATGGACTGAATTGTTCATCCCTAAGGGTACTCTATTAAAAATTGGATAAAGGAATAGTCTCAGATTTCTAGAGTTTGGATTGTTCTGGGAGTGCATGAGGAAGTCATTGTAGAAGTAGGGGTTAGTCTTAGGTGGAAATGGGAGATTATATTTAGGAAAGTAATTACTAAAGCACCAGTGTTATTAAAGTTTATGAAACAGAATCAGTGGAGGTATTGCACTGAAACAGAGGGAGGTGCCAGTGTATAGTTTATGGCTTGGTAGAGGGATATACAAAAGGGGTGTAATATGAAAGGCAATGAAAGTAGACAGGAGAGAAAATTAAGGTGGTCAAGGAAGTATTGAAAGGAAATAGCAGAGTGTAGTAAAAATAAGTGATGTGAAGTCCTGAGTCGGAAGTGGTAAACAAAGGGGAGAAGAAATGAAGTAGTTTAGGGAGACAGGGTATGAAAGGGTTTAAAAGCTACTGTTTTAGAAAAAAATTCCAGTTATTTTTTATTCTGAAAATGCATATAAAAAAGATTGTTTTTTAAGGAAAGTATTTTTATTTTGAAATATGATACTTTGTCTCCTTTGGGTCTTTGGAATGCAACTGGAGGCTATTTATTTAACCTATTATATTTAATAATTGCTTAATTGTTTAATTGTATTGTGTATTTAATTGAAGGTGATTTTTTTTGTCAGTCTGTACTCCTTGAAGGCTTTGCCAAAGCACTAGAGGAAGAATAAAGGCTGCTTTGCTGTTGTTTCTATCCATTTTATTTTATTTTACCTGGTTGTTTCTTAGGAAAGCAGCACAGGCTGTAGGTATGGTGTCCTTAGTTAAGCTACCTGTTGTTTCTATCCATTTTATTTTATTCTACCTGGTTGTTTCTTAGGAAAGCAGCACAGGCTGTAGGTGTGGTGTCCTTAGTGAAGGTACCTGTTGTTTCTATCCATTTTATTTTATTTTACCTGGTTGTTTCTTAGGAAAGCAGCACAGGCTGTAGTTGTGGTGTCCTTAGTGAAGGTACCTGTTGTTTCTATCCATTTTATTTTATTTTACCTGGTTGTTTCTTAGGAAAGCAGCACAGGCTATAGGTGTGGTGTCCTTAGTGAAGGTACCTGTTGTTTCTATCCATTTTATTTTATTTTACCTGGTTGTTTCTTAGGAAAGCAGCACAGGCTGTAGGTGTGGTGTCCTTAGTGAAGGTACCTGTTGTTTCTATCCATTTTATTTTATTTTACCTGGTTGTTTCTTAGGAAAGCAGCACAGGCTGTAGGTGTGGTGTCCTTAGTGAAGGTACCTGTTGTTTCTATCCATTTTATTTTATTTTACCTGGTTGTTTCTTAGGAAAGCAGCACAGGCTATAGGTGTGGTGTCCTTAGTGAAGGTACCTGTTGTTTCTATCCATTTTATTTTATTTTACCTGGTTGTTTCTTAGGAAAGCAGCACAGGCTGTAGGTATGGTGTCCTTAGTTAAGCTACCTGTTGTTTCTATCCATTTTATTTTATTTTACCCGGTTGTTTCTTAGGAAAGCAGCACAGGCTGTAGGTATGGTGTCCTTAGTTAAGCTACCTGTTGTTTCTATCCATTTTATTTTATTTTACCTGGTTGTTTCTTAGGAAAGCAGCACAGGCTGTAGGCGTGGTGTCCTTAGTTAAGGTACCTGTTGTTTCTATCCATTTTATTTTATTTTACCTGGTTGTTTCTTAGTGAAGCAGCACAGGATGTAGGTATGGTGTCCTTAGTTAAGGTACCTGTTGTTTGTATCCATTTTATTTTATTTTACCTGGTTGTTTCTTAGGAAAGCAGCACAGGCTATAGGTGTGGTGTCCTTAGTGAAGGTACCTGTTGTTTCTATCCATTTTATTTTATTTTACCTGGTTGTTTCTTAGGAAAGCAGCACAGGCTGTAGGTGTGGTGTCCTTAGTTAAGGTACCTGTTGTTTCTATCCATTTTATTTTATTTTACCTGGTTGTTTCCTAGGAAAGCAGCACAGGCTGTAGGTGTGGTGTCCTTAGTTAAGGTACCTGTTGTTTCTATCCATTTTATTTTATTTTACCTGGTTGTTTCTTAGGAAAGCAGCACAGGCTATAGGTGTGGTGTCCTTAGTGAAGGTATCTGTTGTTTCTATCCATTTTATTTTATTTTACCTGGTTGTTTCTTAGGAAAGCAGCACACGCTGTAGGTGTGGTGTCCTTAGCTAAGGTAAGGGATAGCATGGCTTAAAATACACTATGTGGCTGCATATGAATTTTGCCTATCTGGAAGTTGAGCAGCAGCAGTGCCATGAGTTCATCAGGTGTTGTTTTAATCTTGACTTGAAAGATTTCAGCTGAGATATTTGTTGCAAGGGGTGGAGTTCGAGTTTGGAGATAAAGGATGAATACAGACAGTTGCTGGCAGAGTTGTTTGATCAAGTTATTAGGACTCTCATTTTAGTCTACTGAGTGAAGATGCCTGTCAGTTGAGCAGTATTGAAGGATATGGGTTAGGCTAGGGCATTTTCAATTGAATAAAGTTATGTGTCTGTTAATTATTTGTGATAGAATCATGGAGTGAGGCAGTTCCATCTAATCACATTGGTGAGATTTGTAAGTCACATTAGTAGCAGATTTGGCCGCATTGATCAAGGAGATTCGTCTGAAATGCATGGAGGTTAATGAAAATTGGGGCTGCTTAGAGGACAGTTGGAAGGAGGAAAGTTGAGGTAATATACATTCTAATTTTCTAGCAGTATCTGTTACCCAGTAGAGAGTGTGACAGTTTTTTTAACTTTTTTTAGTTGCAATTTTACATGGTAGTCACATTTCAAGTTGGCATTAATTATTACACCTAGTGGCTTAGAGTGGGATACTAATTCAACTTTTATGTTTTTAGCGGTTTGACTGAAGAGCAATTTCTAGGTTGAGAGTTGTTTTGGGGTAAATAGGATGAGTTTGTTTTTTTGGGAGGGGGTTAAGAAGTTGGGAAAATATAGCCATGTTTCAGTACTGGTAAGGGAATCCTGGGTTAGTTGCAATATATGCAGTTGTATAACAACACAGATCAGAGTGGAGTCATCTGGCTATTGTATGATTTTGCATGTTTGCTTACTCTGTGGAGGTTATTTACAAATATGCTGAATAAGAGAAGGCCTAGAATAGAGAAATGGATAACTCCACCTGCTGTGGGAAGGAAATGGAGGATGTTATTTTGTCATGATGTCTGCAGGACAGGTAGCTGTTAAGCCAAGTGAGTGTGGGTATGTCTAAACCTAGAGAGAAAAAAATATTTGCAGTAGTATTCTGTCTGAAATGGTGTCAAAAGTCGTTGATAACTCAAGAAAGGCTATGAAGTCTTTGGTTGACTTGTTTCTATTTTAATTTATAGATTATTATCTGAAATGGAGTAGTTGTATACTGATACATTTCTGACAGATGTTTTTGAGTGCAGGTAAAATGTCTGTTGATGTGTAGTTGGCAAGATCCCCATTGTGTAACCATAAGTAATAAGATTTTCTTTTCCATAGATTGTGACCATAGCTCTCCTTATGTATGGGTTAATATAGTAGCTAGAAAGAAAAGATCATCTGCTGGCATTTTATTGTATTCCCCTGGTAGGTTATCTGGAGGAGCAGTGGTAGGTTTCAGTTTTAGAAACAGGTTTTATGGTGGAGGTGGACATCGGTTCCAGGGAGAACGCTTTATGGTGGAGTGCTGGTTAGATGAAGGCAATGGGGTACTAGAGGTTGAGAGATTTAGGAAAGAAGTTACTGAGGTGATGAAGTACATAGTAAAATGAGAGACCAAGTCATTTTATTGAGTATGTTGAGGAACTGTAGAGGGGCTAAGTTAGGTGACTTGTACAGGATTTCGTACTTGGTTGTCTGAAGACCAGATGAGTTTTGCATTGTTTTGATTTAAATTTTAGAGATTGATATAATATAATTTCCTGTCAAATATAATCATTTGCTTGATACTATTTCTGAGGTATTTATATTTTCATAGGTTGAAGTCTGTCTTATTGTTTCTCAAGCCTACGATGAATCTCTGCTCTGATTCATAAATGTTTTGCTTTGTCTGGAGACTAAGTGTACTGGATTTGCTTAAATTATTTTGGATCTCATAGCAACATGTATATTTACAATACTGAGGAAAGTGTTGTTACATAGGTGGGCAGCATTGTTTATTTGAAGGGTTAATAGTCATTTCCAGTTTATTGATTTTACGATAGAGATGAATGCATCTTTTTGAAGGAAAACAGATTCCGATCCTGATTGTAGGAGTGGAGTCTATGGATATTGTGTTGGTCTCTTATAGTGAAGATAGGGATTGTGGTTGCTTAGGGAATTGGGGAGAATACAAGAAAACTATTTATTTTGGAAGATTGTAAGAATTTAATTTAATATCGATTTCCTGTCAGAATGCTTATTGTACCTAGTTTGGTAAGCCCATACATATTTATTGAAGGAAGCCCAGGGGTGAGATTTCTGTTGTATTTGTATTGTCACTTGGAGAAATGTGCATTATTGTTATTCATACATACTAGTGTTTATTTAGTTTTAGAATGGTCATGAGATTTCAGCAATATTTATTTTTGGGGGCATTGAGGGATGAAAAGTAAAGTTAATGGAATTGAAGTAAAGAACAGAAACACCACCTAAGTTTTTTGTGCAGTCTAGTCTTAGAATATTGTATACTGTAGGTAGAATGGTCCTCATCTTTATATTTTGCTTTAGCTAAGTTTCAGTAGCTATAATGACATCTGGTGGATTTACGTTAGATGATTAGAGGATTAAGAAGAGCAAGACAGTGAGCTAAAAATAGTGGATGTTGGTGTGTTTTGAGGCTGACCAAGACATAGGAAAGCAACCCAACATTGTTTGATAGTCAGGATTGAGTATAGGTTGAAGGGGAGCATTTAAATTTGGAAAAGATCCTAAGTTCTAGTTTTAGGAGTATGGAATTTTTCATTGAATTGCTGATCCTGAATAGGTGAATAAAAGTTGAGGGTGGTAAAAATTATAGAGATAGAGTGAAGTTAGAGTGGATGGTGTTTTAACCTTGTGAAAAGGTGCCTGGAGGTGGCAATGGGTCTTTGCAGAGTTGTAGATGATAGGAGGTTAGTAATACTAGAGCAGGAATTACAATTAAATGGGAAAGGACTATGACTGTGTGAGGTGAAAACTTTAAGTTTACAAAAACTTGATCATATGGTCACAGCCATATGGAGTTTGATGAGTTTCTGAAAAGTTAACTGATAGGGACCCATATATATATATATATATATATATATATATATATATATATATATATATATATATATATATATAGTGTGTGTGTATAGATGTGTGCATATTGTGATGGGTCCTTACTCCATGCCAGCAATCAGGGAGACTCAATCCTCACTAATGACTCTGGTGAGGGACAGTCATTAAGAGCAAAAATGGATTCACACAGTATTTTCAGACGCATCTCCCTGCACCAAGCACGATTTCTCTTAAGAGCAGACAAGGAACACACTTCAGACCTGGGATTGGACTCTCCATCTCTATCGAGACCCACACAAAACTCCACACTGACCACTTTGGAGCTCTGTATCCCTGTTCTCAGTAGCTGACACACGCACTTGGATATTTGAGTTTCACACACACATACACACGTGGGAAAAGCTGGCAAAGATTTACTAGCTGTGCCTCTTTCTGCCCAGACTCTTAGGTAATCACACTGCCACAAGTCAGCTACACTAAAACTCTTCCAAAGGGTGCCCAATTATTCTGTGCAAAATTAATACTAATACAAAGGGTAGTGTGTGACCAGAGCAGCAAGGCTTTCAGGAGTGGCTGCAGTGTCGATAAAACAAACATAAGTACTCTCAATATGTTAAAAGTATACTCTAAAGGACCAGCCACAATGAAAGATATTAAAATATTTAATAATGAATAATAAAACAGACAACAGGAGAATACTGTGTGCGATAAACAACAGAGTTTCAACCACAGAGATATAAAAAAATAATGCAGTTAGTTTCTCACAGACGCCAAAAACAATGCTAAACTATTCTCACTAAATGTCCCTGACTAACTAAAGAATTACTGTTCCCTGACTACTTGCTAAAGCAAAGCAAACTGATGTGTGCTGAGTGTCTTACCAGAGCAAAAGCCAGATGGTGTCTGTCTTTGTGTGGATTTGTGAGATATATATTTCCTGTCAGAAATACTTCCTGTCAGTTTACAAAGTGCTGCTGTGAGAGTCCCAAAGAAACCAGATGCTGGTTAGAGGACAATATTACCTCTGGTCACCTGACTCTGGTACAATACAGATACAGAGCTTTGCTAAGATCTGTGACAGCATCTGAAAGCTAAAACACAATTTCAGACTTTACACCCTTTCAGGGTTCTCTGATAAACATACACATTTGATCAGTTACAACAGTACAACTTAATATACGCACATACATTCTTTCTGTCCAGCAGGACCTACTGTTCATGCATTTTTAACACAAGTAATTTTACAAATATATATTTAACTCAAACATCTGTACAAATCAATGTGATATCAAATAACATACAATTCTTTACAAAACTTCAGCTAGCTATGCGGCATATGAACACATGTATTGCCCTACTCTCCATGGCACAAGTGGCACTAGCTCCTAACATCACACACATATATCTATATATATGTATGTGTATATATATATATATATATATATATATATATATATATATATATATATATATATACATACACACACACACACACACACACACACTAATGGGTTCCCTTCAGATCGTCGAAGAGCCATATGGCCAAGATGAAAAGATTGTTTCTTCACAATGAACCATTTGAATGGAGATCGCTGTAGGGAAAAATTCACATTCACTTCATTGTAAGTACGATCTTGGTGTTGGTATATTTCAGTTGTAGGGGGTATGGGGGTGCAGGGTGGTGTAGCCCCCCATTTTTGGGTTTGATGTTGTGAAGAAACAATGTTTTCTTCTCAGCCATATGGGGCTGGCATTTCTTTTGTCAGATCACAAGACAGTGTGGAGTGAGATTTTACCCTTTTCCAACTTTGTGATCTCTGAACTGCTATATAAGTTTTTCTCTTTTTTTTGTATTTTAATTTCGTATGCACCAAAGCTCATGCTCTGCACATTCAGATCAACATGTTGATGTAGTTAGTTTAAACCTTTTGTGATCAATGTAGTGTATGTTGATGTAGTGGGTCAGTGATGTAGTGAACTATACACACACACACACACACACACACACATATATATATATATATATATATATATATATATGTAAATATTTATACAGAGAGAGAGAGAGAGATGCTGCACCCTGTTATATAATTGAATAGGTTGGATTTTTTTTCCCAAAGATTATACTGTTAAGACTGGGATGCTGTAAACTGTGAGATCAATTTGTTGGTTGCTTGTATGAGTATATGACTAATCTGTTATAAAGATATTAGTTCGCGTAGGTGAAAAATGGGATATAGTATTAAGAAAACTAATTAGTGAAGCACCAGTGTTGCAGAATGACGTACTCAAGTGGTGATCTTTTAGGGGAGCAGAGGATAAATGCCACTAAATCAGTTTTATTTCTTTTTCCCATTTAGACTGCTTAACTTTTGATGGTGCAGTGTGCTGTGGGGGCATAAGTCCAGATGGAAATGGAGATAATAGATGGATTTGTAATAGATTTGGAATGAAATTAGTTCATCTAATTAAGACTGACAGTATTCAAGAGTCAGGCAAAAATACACATTTGAACCATATCTCTCAAACTCTTAGCATAAGACATCTGGACAAAGCCAGAAATAATGGGGTGACAGTGCTCCAAAAATAGGGACAGATTGTAAATATTGCTTTTATAAAAACAGAACATTGCTAGAATAAAAGGTATTGGGCCAGATTCAATAAAGCCTATACTAAGTGTACACTGTGTACTCAGTATGTATTCAAAAACATTCTTATCACAATTTTTGTGCTTACTAGTCACTCAGAAAGATTACACTACGTGTACATGTAGTCTACACTTTGTGATAACTTTTATAAATCCCTGTCAATATTTAAAGCTGCAAGAATATTAGTAGGAAAACTAAAATTAGGAGGAAGAATGTGTGTTATGTCTGTGTTGTCTGTTCACTCAGAACGGTGTACACTTACTCCATATTTAGTCTCGATGTTATTGAATCCCAGGAACTATGTTACTATGTATTTTCTAAAGATATGAAGTCTGAAACTCAAATGTCTGTTATTATTTAATGAATTCAGTCCTCACTGACTTGCCACAAAAATTTAAAAAAACACAAATTTTATGAGGAACAGACCAGAAATATGAGGTAAAAATCTGGACATTCTGCAAATTTCTGGACAGTTGAGAGATATGTTTTGGGCACAGAATTATTACTTGTACTTATTTTGAAGTATGAATTGTGGGTCAATTTTTTTTGTTGTTAATGATATGTGACTTGAAAAGGGATTTCTCATTGCCTACATTTTTGTATGTATGTATGTTCATTTGTAAATATGTTTTTGCTCTGTGGTTTTTTTGACTGCATTCAAATGGTGATGCTGTTTATAACAAATAAGAAGGGAACGACTCATGTTCTGTTAAGCTGTATTCCCTGGATGTTTTATGTGGGAAGTAAATAAACTTTCAGATTCCCACCGATATCTGATCGGCTGGGTATTTAAAATCTGAAATCTATACATCTTCTTCTTCTAGCTTGTCACGCATTTCAGGATGAGCAAGCAGACCTTTACAACCTGAGTCTAAGCTACTTGTGCTAGTTGTTCTAAACGATGGAAGGTAAATTTATTTGTGCATACAAGAACATGTTGGGTAACCTTGTGTTTATATTACAGTGACAAAGAACCTGTCAAATAAGTTTTGTTCCATTTGGATGGGTATTATAGGACTCTATTGCCATACCGACATGCTCTTGTTTCTTGAGCATATTATTAAAAAGATACAGGATATGTATGTGAAGATGTTTCAGATGTAACCTTGGAGCAAAGTGCTATGAATCTGTTTCAGACTGCCTTGAACATGAACAAGCATCCAAGCGAGTGTGGATATGATGGCTATATGGCTAATAGACACTGCAAAAAACTGCACCCATCAAAATTTATTCGTTGATAATGCACAATCATGACTGTAACAAAATGACAAAAAAACAGCAGTTTTGCAATGGGGGATGCTCCCTGCACCTAAATGTTGGGACCTGGGTATGTCATACCTGTTCCTCTCTAAATATACTAAGTCTGAGATCACATCACTCACTTTTTTACAATCTTGATTTATTGCAGTCCCCTTAGTCAACAAAGCATAGGTTCATAGATTCACAGGAGCTTACTAGGCTAATGGCCCTAGTGCCTTTATAAGCCTATCCATATTATACCTGTGTTCCCTAACTGACCTTGCTTAGATGGTCATTATTTGCAGAGCGAGTCTATGATCAGCACCAACTGCCCCTGTCCAAAAGGGACATAGATGCCACTCCCGGGGTGAATTTACACACTCCTATCCAATTATTTAGGTTGAACTTTAATAGGGTCATTGAGGAGCTCTGCTTCACGTGAATTGGGAGTTTGTTCCAGAGGAGCATAAATCTCTGGGAGATATAGCTGTCTTTCCAGCATGTTCTGTTAATGCCACAGGTGAGGTTGAGACCCTGGAGCATGTGACTCTTGTCCCATTTGGTTTGTTGATGGGCAGCATTTCCATTAGGGCAGAGTCAGAGACTGCTTTGTAGGCCCAGGCACAAGTCGCTCCTCAGCAACCCATAGGATATAGAATGCAGTGATAGGGCTTTCAGTATTTCAATGTAGGTCATGTTTTGGAAGCCCTGAATTTTCTTGGTGAGAAACTTCTATGATGTCTCCAACTGCTGCAGGTGTCTTGTAAGGTACTTGCAAAAGGGAGTATTGTACGCTCTTAGTGGCCTGATGAGGGTCAAGCACAGAAGAGTTATAAAATCCTTAGTCTTGGATGCGATGACCATACTTATGAGATGCACAATGTAGAAGTGTTTACTTTACCACTGTGGATGCATGATGATCATAGTTTAGATTGCTATCAACATGTGTTCCCAAATCTTGCACCACTTTGTTTGAATTTAGGGGGTGCTGTCAATATTGTAATTTACAGGGACTTCCTCTTTGTCAAAGGGGATAACAATGCACTTTTTTGCATTTAGATTTAGTCTATGACTTTGGCACCAGTCATTTGTCTGTGTTATCCCCTTTTTTAGTATGTTAACATAATTTGGGAACTTAATGATTGCACCCACTTTGCAATCATCAGTGAACCTGGTAAGCTACAAGCTGTCTACTTTCTCTTGGACTTCTGAGAAATAAATTCCAGACAGTAGAGGTGCCAGCACAGATCCTTGTGGTACACCACTGGTAACTGGTGTACTGGTAGAGGTGGAATCCCCAACTTTGACAGTAGCATTCTGTTGATGAGCCTGTTGGCTACCCATCTAGTGATGTATGGGCTAATTCCCAGTTTTTTTTATTTTTCCATGTCTTTAAGGGGATTGTGTCAAAAGCCTTGGCTAAATCAAGATAGGCAGTATGTACTGTTTTGCCTTCATCCAGGGGTTTGGTGACATTCTCAAAGAAATCCAGCAGATTCAGTAAGTGTGATCTACTCTTAACGAAGCAAAACTGGGTTGGGTCAAGAGTTTGAAGGTCATTTATGGCCTTGTTGATGAGGTCCTTGATGATACTTTCCATGGCCTTGCAGACAAGGTTGGTTAGACTTATGGGTCTATAGTTCCCAGAGTCGGTTGATGGACCACCTTTGTGCAAGGGGCTTGCTGTTGCTGTTCTCCACTCTGCTGCAAGAATGCCACTGCTCAGTCTGAGATTAAAGAGAATGACAAGTGGTTCTGCTAGGTCTTGTTTTAGATTGTTTAGTAAGCAGCCTGGGATATTATCTGGTCCCATAGAGGTCATGTTTTTGGCCTTAGAGTGCATGGATATGACCTACTCTTTGGCAATACTAGGTAGAGGACTGGTGTCAAGTATGCTTTGGGGTATGGGTAGTGGGCTAAGTTTGCACCATATCTCTTAGCTAGCAGGTTGGCAATTTCCTCAGGTTCGGTATGAGAGGTACCGCCCACTATAAGTTCGGCACATAGTTAGGCATTTCCTTTTAGATTTCAGAGATAGCTAAAGAATGCATTATGGTTATCCTTAGCTAGGGCTGCTAATTCAGCTTTGGAACTAGCTTTAGAGGACTTTACAAGATATCTGATTTGCTTGTTCAAGCTATGGAGGATATTCTTCTTCTTCGGCTGAGTACATTCCTTCTTGTTTTTAGACATCAGTTTCCTCTTTTTGTTATATAACTTATTTATACTTGAGGTCCTCAAGAGTGGCTTGTTTTTCGGGAGGACCTGGTTTTGATCTGGTCAAGTACAGCGGAGTCGATACAGTTGTTTAGGTGGTTATACAGGGCATTTGGTACTCTCTGCATAGGAGTCATTGTTGACTTTGTTAGCAGGGGATTAGAAACATTTTATACCATTGCCTAATAGGCTGTAGTTTGCTTTATAGAAAATTTTCAGTTTTATTGCTCCTGTGGGGGTGTCGGATCTGATCATTACTTTGAACGAGACCTTACCAGGGAGAGTAACACACAGAGGGTAATGCAGTAACCCCTCCTCATGTTGGTGAGTACTGTCTCGTACATTTGAGCCCCTTGTGAGAGTGCAGACTAGCTGTTCCATGGCATTTGTATTGACAAAGTCCATGAACCTCAGAGCATGTTTGTGCTCGTGTATGTCACCCAGTTGATGGAAGGATAGTTGAAAATCTCCTACGCCCAAACTGTTTGGCTGTTTAGCGACTCTAGTAAGTCCAGGTAGGTGATCTGCTTCTCTTACTTCATGGTGGGGGACTTGTAGCTAGCAATGATGTGGTAGGGTGTTTTATCTACACTTAGTAAGACATGGAGTAGCTCAAAAGAGTCATTTTGTTTAACCAGTTTCGAGGTGTATTTGGCTGTAAGGAAAACTAGTTCATAACATCAGGATTTGCAGTCAGGTAAGGAACCCAGTTTTGACACCACAGAGTCCTTCAGACCTAGATTAGCCACCTGTGACACAGTAATTGGAAGGTAGTCTTTGCTTTGAATTGTAATCTTCTCAGAGAATGTCAGAGGTCAGCTTTTGAATGTATAGCTGGAAAATGTTATTTGTTTATCCTTTAAAGGAAATTCCAAAGAAAATGGAACAGAAAGGCAAATGTATTCAGACTGGCAAACAGCTTTTCATTTTCTGATTTGCAATTGCAACATAAGCTTCCCAAATAAATGGTGACATTCCATTGATGTGCATTCTCAACCTGAACAGTTTAGGTATAAATAGCTTTTGAAAGGAAGCCAGTAGAGGAGAAGCAGAGGCTCATTCATGCAGCCTGGAAGGGGCAGCTGTCCCCCTACTTAACCAAGGGGGATGCCTCTAATTTCTCAATACCTCAGTCCCTCTTCTATTCCTTGCCACCCCTTCCCCAATGTTTCCAGTTTTAGAAACAAGTGTATCCTGCTGACAACAAGCTTGTTTTTGAGGGATCTCATTGCATCAGTTTACAAGATCAAAGCCAGATCCCTAGTCTTTCTTCAAGTACATGCCTCCCATACCACCAGATAAGATGGCTTTAGTAGGGCCAATATGTTTTCTGTATCCTTTATGCCACCATGCCTGCCAGCTGTAAAGTGTTTATCCTACCAGCTATAACCCACTTATTCCCCCCATCTTGTGTATTCCACAGAGATGGTGAAGGCTGGATGAAGGCCCTCATCCAGTCAGCCATGCTAGTGGCTTTGTGCTCTTGCTACCACTTTTTTGTGACCTATAGAGATACATATGTGCCCTTTACTATCCCCTTGCTATGGGTATGCTACAACAACATAAGCTGTGAGAACCACACTCAACAGCTTGAGATCACCAGGTCCATGTCCCCCATTTCAACATCCCTGGTATCATGCAAGAGAGCAGCTTGCTTGCACCCCCCCCCCCATCTAACCCTTTGAGCTCCTGAGCCACAGTTTAAATTCAGGTTGTCTGTGTTATGGACAGAGCCTTATTCCTTTAAGCAAAAGAGCTGTTCTTTAGGATGAACGGACTCTATAAGCCCATATTGAAGCAGCAATCCATCTGTCTGAATAACCAGATTGATTTGCAGATGAATGTATCAACACAAGACACTATAAAACAACTAAAACCATTAGAGTTCAATCTAGCCTAGAGTTCAATCATTAGATTTTAATAGCATAAGGGAAATCATAATGAAAAATTGGAGTATAAAGAATGATGATAATATGCTATATACTAAATTAGGAGCTTTACCAAAAATAATTTGGATTAGGGGATTGACCTTTAAAAAATTGCTGCACAAAAAACAACAAAATATTCCCCTAATAAGCACTAAGGGTATGATGCAATGTGGCAATTGCTCATACTGCCACCTAATGGATGTAGGAGGAAACACTAAGATTAATGGTTGTAGATTATATGCTAAAGGCAAATTCAACTGCAACTCGAAAGGAGTTGTATATTTAGCTACTTGCCAAGGTTGTCCGTCCTTTTATATAGGGAAGACAGAGCGCAGACTGAGGGATAGGGTGTATGAGCACCTCAGAAGTATCAAGTTACAAAAAGAAGATAATGCCCTTGCAAGACATATTTTGAGTTATCCTAACCACACTTTTCGATTTAAAGTAATTGATCAGGTCATGCAGGATGTGGTGGGGGTCTTTTGGCCTATTATTGGAAAAAATGGAGCTGTTGTGGAAAATCAGACTCCATGCTTATACTAATCCAGGACTGAATGAGAAGTGTTCTCTAATGTGTTTACTAAAGTTGAAAAGTCTCGATAAATGAAATATTTTCATTACATTTATTCATTACATTTATTATTAAAAAACATTCATTAAGAAATATTTTTAAAAAATATTTTACAAATACCTAAACATGTAAAACTATTTATAGTAGTAATGAAGTGTTTTTGAGCGTAGATATATCATATAGGAATATTTTTAGCCTTTCTACATATGCACATCCCTTTGGAGTTTATTAGATGTATAGAGTGCATTTGAAGTACGTACATATTTAACTAGATATAGGTCAGAAATTATTTTTATTTTCATTTATATAGGTATTGCTGTTTGTGCTTAATTATTTCATTAATATGTTTTTAGTAATATACGTTTTTCAATAACATGGTTGTATAACATCATTTAGGTTGTATGTAGTTAGAATTTTATATTGATTTACTGTTTAGCATTCAAATTAATTTTTATGGTTGTGGATAGGAATTAATTCATAATCAGGCAAAGTTTATTTTTATGTATTTTAACATGTAATGGGTATAGAGCCCTTTCAGGTTATATACCTTTAAGAATGATCATTTGTATCACATCATTAAGTGGGTCATTTATAAATAGGGACTTTGAATTTCAACTGACACTTTTTGCCTTTTTTCTGATGAAGTCTTACCATTAGTGTTTGATGAAAAACGTGTTCATTTAGCGTTTAAATAAATCCAGTGTTCTCGTAGAGTTTTCGGCTTTTAGCGTTTTTTTGTACCGTTTTATTCCACAGAGATGGTGAATGCTGGATGAAGGCCCTCATCCAGTCAGCCATGCTAGTGGCTTTGTGCTCTTGCTACCACTTTTTTGTGACCTATAGAGATACATATGTGCCCTTTACCATCCCCTTACTGTGGGTATGCTACAACAACACAAGCTGTGAGAACCACACTCAGCAGCTTGAGATCACCAGGTCCATGTCCCCCATTTCAACATCCCTGGTATCATGCAAGAGAGCAGCTTGGTTGACCATGACCTGCACCCCCCCATCTAACCCTTTGAGCTCCTGAGCCACAGTTTAAATTCAGGTTGTCTGTGTTATGGACAGAGCCTTATTCCTTTAAGCAAAAGAGCTGTTCTTTAGCAGGGCCATGTTAAATGAAATACTCTCTTCTTCTGGCAAATTAAAAGTGGCTCTGCTAAGGTTACATTAGGAGGTTTATATTCTATTTTTGTCTAAATAAACTGGAAGAATGGACATGGAGACCAATTAGGTGTCTCCTCAAGCTAAATACATTTCTTTTTATGGTTAGAAAATACTAAGATGTTAGCCATTTCATATCCTTTCTTTGCAAGATTTCTCCATGGTCACCGTGGGCATAAATGTCATCTTACACATCCTTGTCCAATAGAGCACAGGAAATTCCAGAGATTTGTGGTAGGAATACTATACTGACATCCTTGCCTTTTAGGCCGTTACACTTCTCTAGACCGAACTTTATATGATCCAGGACATGTTCCAAAGCTCCGGGTGACACTGTAAAATGCCTGACCAGATATTCTCTAAATTAGCAACAATAACGTCAATCTCCCCTTTTACATGAAAAATGTTTTAAGAGCAGTACTGGACATTATGAGGTACTGTCACCAAAACGCACTTTAAATATGACTAATTTTTCTTCAGTGCAGCAAAGAAGTATCCATACCAAACAAATGCCATTTTGAAGGCATTAAAATACATGCCACCCTCCACTGTCATTATTTCACTGCTCAGAATACGTTAGGTAATGCCATTGGTGCCTAAATAACATGTGATGCCAGCACTCTGTTCATTGGAAAGGTTGCCTCCCTTCATTCTTACCATCTATGAGGAAGTGTGGGATCGCACATAGAGTGCCTGATGGTCTAGAGAGGGTGCAGCAACAGGGACGTAGCCCGCATATCTATGTTAAAGTGTTTGTGGCTATTACTTATACCACCCAGATTTTCAGTGCATGTTGAGGAGCAGGAATACTGAGGGTGATCACTGATAGCACGTCATGTGATATGCCAACAAGCAGGGATACATGCAGTCATATTCCTTGATCAGGCTGGCCACGACCAAGGAAACCTGGGATGTGGAAGCTAAGCAGCAATTCTACTTCTAAGCTTATTATATCCTTTCAGATCAGAATCCCTTAGTACATAGCAGGACTGTCATGATGGATAAGGTCTTTACCTTACAGGTACAAGGTGCAGAGTTTGATTCTGACCTTACCTTGTAATAGTCTGCAAACTGCTACTATAGTATTTACCTATAAATTACCTGAGCAGATCAACAGTTATCTCTCGCAAATGAAAATCAAGTCTGCTAACTTTTCACAGGTTGACCATGCTGAAGGTACTCCAGAGATAGATGTTTTTTTTGCTTCCCATCAGAAACATTAGACCCAGACCATAGTACAACATAACCTTGGGATGTGGCATAAGCAGTGTTGTATTTTTGATTCAGTTGTTCAAGGCTCTTGTGTATTCATTCCCCCATTTACCTAATTGCTTGCCTACTCTTACAGTAAAGATAGGGCATGGCAGGGCTAAACTATGTTTGTTGACCCAGTTGGGTGAGACAGCATCATGTCCTTTTTCTAAGGGAGCTCAGCAGAGAATGTGCTTTTTCCACTCTAACTCAGCTCACTTAGCCAATGAGAAAGAATGCTAGTGCACACAAACCTAAAACTTAAGTTTGTGTATTAGAACCCTAATCTCTCACTGGCTGCTTTTCCCCTCAGAGGTTCTTTTATTCTGAAAGTGGCTACAGAAACAGCTACTACAAACACTTATATAATGAAGTGTTCCACCTTTTTCCCATTGGTTCCAGAAATTTTACGAGCTAAGGCAGCATCCCTTCAACGATCTATACTTTAACTTGACTTATCTTATAGCTCAGTGAAATATAACCGTTCTGCTAGCTCAGCTTGCTTGCCCCTTCAACAGTCTTTTGACATTTGTCCTTGCATTCATGCAGTTTCTTGACATAATCCTACTTTGGAGACACTAGAGAAATGAAACCTCTCCCCTCTTAGATGCATACTTTGTCATGCAAGACTGTGTCTTCTGTAGGTATCATATGCCTGTTTTCTTCTTTTCCACCTTTTTTACTTTTACCCATCTCTTCCTTAAATTTAGCTTTTGTCATTTACAAGGACAAGAGGATTGAATCATATTTATGAGTCCTAGAGGAATCTGCCCAAGCATGCATAAGGCTACTTAACATAACTGTGTGTATGAATACCTCTCACAAGATCACCCTGTTGATTATGAATGTTGGTTCATACCACAAGGCTGCTGTAAATATTTTATCAACCATCAGCAGGTGACCATGGTTTTAACAACTTCAGAAATGGATTTTGGATTGCAGGGATCTTTCATAATACAGACTATTTTTGTCCCTTATTTCACTCAAAGTTCATCTCATGTATCACTATCACTAGCACTAAAATCGTTGTCATCATTAACCTTAATGCTGTCCAGACATGGGTTTAGCTAGTTATACACTATGCATGCAAAGCTGCACTTTTGAAAAATAATGTATTTACTTTGTGCAGTAACATGGAGACAAGATTTCAAAAGGTAGTATATTTCTCCTATGTTATGAAAAAATGTTTTGTGAAATGGCTTTTTTAGCTGTTGATGGGGGATGTGTTTGGAAGGAGAGGAATGGCTACATTTCAAACATCCTGGCTTTTCCCCTCCATCCAGTCAACAAGCAACTGCATCACTCCATTTTCTAAAGCTTGTTAATGTAGAATGGCTTCCAGAAAACATTCTAGAAGACTGTCCCTAAAGGTGTGTCAAGTGGCACAGTTTCCTATATACACACCTCAAAAAAATCAATATATGCTCGATGATCTGCTGATATAAATCTTTTATCAGCCATTGTGTTAGTAGAAACTCAACAAACTCTATCTTGGGAATGTTCATCGGGGTGAGCACTGGTAAAATGTATATATGTTTGAAGGACAGTGCCCTTTATTCCTGAACAATTCTGAATTAAATGGATGACCAGATCTATATATCAATATATTTAGAAGGGTATTAGGTATATAAAATGCAACTTGATTACTATTATTTACATCATAACCAAGTAAGATTCAGGAGCCATATGTGCCTGCATTTAAAGGTAACCCACAAACCCTGTTTGGTTAAGTAGTTTGCTCAGTCATAAAACACACAACTAGGGGATGAGGGAATTAAACCCAGGGAAAGAGAGTATCTTTGTTAGCAGCTTATAAACCTGTGTTTAGTCATTGTGCTAACTGTTGTATTGGCAGACCCATAGCAAAACCCTGTGAGATGCAGTGACCATGTTTAAATTCTACTACCAGATTATTCAAAAGCCATTATCAAACCCTGGTAGCATCTGTAAACTATGTCCTACCACCATGCAGCCTGCTGTTTATATTTTGCAGCAGTTCTCACAACTCCCAAGCCTAAAAGCATACCTCTAAACCTCTAAGGGCAGGAAACTGGACATAATTAAAAATAATGAGAGCAAACTGTAAAACATAGTGGTATGGTTTAAATATTCAATGAATTGTGATAAGGGGTCATGTGTGCCAGTGCAAATAAAAAATGTATTATCAACAAAACATGTATAATAATAAATGCATTGAGAATACAAAGATGAATTACTAATATGTTCACCAGCAAACCAGGAACCAAAAACAGATAAAATGATGGAATGGAGGCAGTGGTGGCTGGTGACTTCAAATCAAAGGGGGGCTGCAGGAGACAGCTGAATGGGTGGGGGTCAATGGGAAGGGGTGTGGCCAACTAGAAAGGGGAGGAGCAATGCTCAAAACCACAAAAACAAACTAAATACACTGCCCTGGGTGCCAAACCGTCATTATGAAAGTCCAATCAAGACAAAATGAAGTGTAGAAGAATAAAAATATTTCAATGCATTGGCTGCATGACAGCTTACTTAATATCTAGATGGAAACAAAAAGGTTGTGAGGCATGAAAAAATAAATTACTTTTTAAATACATTACTGGAATGCCAGTCAAAATCAAGTATAAGAAAAACAAGCAGCACTCAACTCAAACCACTTCTTGCACTGCAGTTCGAATTATAATTTATATTCAGCTTTATTAAAGTACCAAGTAACATGCTGAAAGTAGAAATTTTTGATGCCCCAACTTGTAAAAATGTTTCTTATCCAAAAAAAGACCTGTTGCCTGACAACTATCTACTTGTTTCATTGGGAAAACATGATCAAAGTAAAAAATGAAAAGCAAACAAGAAATAAGCTCAAGATACATTGATTAAAAGGATTACTCTACAGGTTATGGACCACGCGATTGGCATTCTGTTTAGTTTACGGGTAAAGCCTGCAGAGAAGACTGGAAGTCTCCAAGTGTAATGAGCTTCTTGAAATAATGTAATCCTGTCTTTTATTACAAATACTGTCATATGTATTTCAATACTCAAGGCTTATACATTATCTAGTTAAGTATTCTCTACATGGCAACAGAAAGGCTTTCAATGTTGGCAATTCTTTAACAGTATGCTTATTAAGGCTAACTTGCATCTTATGATCTCAGCCAAGCTTACCTGATGGTCATTAAAGTATTGCTATCTAAATACAGAGCAACAGGCACTTTGAGTAATAAGCATAAATCAACACTACAAAAAATATGATAGAAACCAGACCATTCTGCAGAAATCAAGGACAGATGAAAAGCCACTCTAGTACTTGTGTCTACCTTGGATCGGGGGCATACTCTGCACATTTACACTGCATAACTACTGCTTGCCTTGCTTCAACACATCCAAAGTCACTACATGGGGGAGTGGGGTGCAACAAGTATGTCACAATTTGAAATGTCTCTGGCTGACTGCGATGGCCCTGACACATTTGTCATACCTCTCAACCTCAGAGCAAGAAATCTGGACAAAGCCATACAAAGAAGTGGGACAAAGGCCCAAAAATAAGGACAATTTTTAAATATTGCTCTTATAAACTTAGAAAGATAATTAAAAAGATAATAAAATAGTACACCTTGCATTAGTATGAATTTTCTGAAGCGTATGAAATCTGAAACTCAAATGTCTGACATTATTTATCATCTAACTTCAATCTTTAATGATTTGCCACTAATTTACCAGAAAACCACAATTTTATGGAAAATGAATGAAAAATGTGATGCAAAAATATAACATAGCCACACAATACAGCTGGGAACCTGTCAAAGGGACACGTCCAAGTACTTGCCTTGCTTTTTTTCAGATCCATAAAGCAAGGGGTTGCATTCTATGATTTTACTTCAAACTGCCCATGTTTTTTACCTGATTATAAGCACAAAGCAGTTGTATGTGCTCTGTGTGCATGATGTTTTTGTGGTTCATGTTGATTGTGTCACTTGGTTTGAGTTGGCACACTGTTAACCCAAAAATTTGTAAGCCAGGAAGCCTTGTGTCGTATAAACCAATATAAACCAATGAAAAAGATGAATTAAGTAAACTGGGCAACTGATTCTAAATTATTGACATAGGAAATACTTTTCATTCTATTAAAGAATGAGAGGTGTGTGATATGAATTGCCTTTCACTGAGTATTAAACCAAGTACAAGAACATCCCTTTAGTTTCTTGGATCCCAGCACAATGGCACACTCAACCACCATATATCTCAATTTTGTCTAGCTATGGGAGAAAAAAAGCTTCTGCAAAAATCACACCAGCAAATTGGAATGGTCTGCTAACTGAGCTTAGAAGAGAAACAAATTACAATTTCAGGGAAAAAAAATCTGGAATACCTCAAACAAACTTTGACACATGGTTTATTAAAAAATGGAAAAAGGTTTCACTCCACCCCCTTCACTAAACAAAAACCCAAATATTTCTCATCCTTAAGTACCGCTTAAATATGCCCATAGTAAATATGTATGTAGTGCACAAAATCTTGTAAATATACACTATCCACTATAAATCCTCTATTTGACTATAGTGTCAACTTACTCTGGTATGATAAATATCATTAGATTATCTAGCACTGGTACTGAATAGGGTTAAAGGGTAGCAAATAATTATTAGCAATGAAATAAACTATGCACTTGAATTACTGTTGGAGAATTGCAGTCATCACTGCTCTCACTAACTATATTCAAGCACTGGTGTGTTACAACAGCTATATTCTACAAAATGTTAAAGACACATACATTTATGTTGCACTGCCTGTAATACCTGTTTCCTATATGTACCTACTTCTGTGCCAAACCATAGCTAGCTTGAAAGGGTCCTCAGATTAACCTGTCTACTCAATTAATAAACAAAAGCAAATAAATAAATATTTTACTTTCTCCATTATTCACTAATATTTCTTTGCATACTGTCATTATTCTCGGCAGACTAGTGTATCAGAACAGGGTTGCCAGTTCATTCCTGATAAGAGGTACTTGTTAAGTAGATGAGCATTACTTGTAATGGAACCTAATTAAGTATCTAAGATGGGCTTTAGTTTACTGGTTTCCGTTTGATCCCTGCAGTATTTAAACTAGTCTTCTAATTTCCTTACTTAATATACAAGAATATAGTTAGCAATAGAGTGTTTATTTTCTTGTTAGTCACAAGAGTTATGCATGCTTGAATTCCTTGACTGCTGATTTTAATAGGACCCTTTTTTATTTATCCATACGATATCTAGACCAAGGTAGTGCACTTTACCCATGACAAATTTGTGCAGTGACATTATTAATAAAAGTTACATCTTCTTTTCCTTAAATAATATCATTGCATAATATAGGCACACTTCACAGTGCCTCAGCTTTTAAATCCATAAGGCAAACTCAAACCTCATTCATATATTTAAATTAAATAATTTAATTTATACATACCACCAGTACCAAGAAGAAAACTCTATGAACTCTTCTCACTCTGCTAAGTTCTAACTTCTTTTCTTTCTTCTTCTCTTCTTTCTTCAGTTCTTCTTCTGTTCTTCAGCACAGGCTGCACAGCTGACAAAATATTTAGTCTGCCCAAAAAAAAAAAAATTAAAATCCAATGGCAAATTTAAAATTATTAATAAAATACTGTATCAGTCCTTCCCGTGTGACTGACTCAGTCACGAATCAATCCACAACTGACTACTGTTTTGATTCTCACTCTTTTCCCAGCACATAAAGACCGGGAAGAGAGCGGCAACCAATCAGCAGCATTTAGCCCAGCAAGCACGTCATGACGTGCCTGCAGACGTCGCAGTCCGAGCCCCTTCCAATTCTATGTGGTTTGGAACCGCATAGACTGCTGGGCATCACAATGATGCCTTAATTACCCCACCGGGCTGCAATCAAAACAAAAAAAATATATATATTTAAAACCGCCGCAACCCAAGGTGGTTAAAGTGCGCATGCGCGTACTTGCCAAGTCGCGGACTCGGAGAGACAATTTGTAATTTAAAACAAAAAAATACTACTGCTACTGTCAGTCTCTGTACAACAAAAAAAGGTACTTTTTCTATTTTTTAGCTGAGGGGGCTGCAGTCCAGCAGTCTGATGCCACGAGCCGCCCCTGAATGGAGGTCAAGGAACCACACAAACTAGTATTCAACAAACGGAATAATAAAAAACAAAATAATTTATTTAGAAAACAAGTAGCAGTCTAGCACTTTCGTCTTGTGTCAAGACTTCTTCAGAACTGCTAAGCAAGTCAAATTCAACACATAAATACTCCAGCGATGATATGTGGTCAAAACCAACCTATCAAATCAAACACTGTTATATAATATAAAATTAAAAATGTAAATCAGTGTGTAAAAAGGACTAAAGAACATGATAAAAATGGATGCAATGAAAAATGAATACAATAAAAAACTGACGTGAATCAACCTTCAAGGCTCTTTAACTTGAGAACAGGGGTGATAGAGCTACATTCATTGAATTCTGGGGGGGGATAAGAGCATCACACATAAGAATCCACATACGTTCTCTTTTTTTAAGATGTTCATCAGTGTTGAAACCCCTTGGGTCACTATCCATGTAGTCTATCACCATAAACTTAAATTGATGACCAGGTGAGGATGAAATATGCCTGTAGAGTGCCTTAGTAGTCTTTTCTTTCCTGATGTCATTTAAATGCTCATACAGTCTCTCTTTCAACATCCGATGGGTCTTAGCAATGTAAAACACCCTACATTGTTGGCAAAGAGCTCCATACAGCACTCCTCTAGATAAACAATTGAAATGCTTTTTCACAACACATTTCCTTTGTCTAATGAAAAATGAGTCGCAACACAAAATATGTTGACAGTTGCAATGGTTGCACATAAACATACCCTTTGGTCTGTTTGTATTAATACTACCCATTTTCTTTTCTAATAGACTCTTAAAACTCCTACCTTTCCTTAAAACAATCTTATGCTTATTGCCAAATAGTTCAACACCCTCGTTCATAGAAGTAACAATCAGCCAAATAAAAATTTGTTCACCACATCAATGATATCATAACTTCTGATGCAAAAGGTGATAATCATTGAACGTTTGTATGTCATATCAGATGTTTGATTGTCATTAGTCACATTCCACAACAAACATGGATCATGGTATGGACCATTACATATAGGCAGCAAGGGTTGGTAAATACCCCTGCTCCTTTTTTCAAACATTTCATCCTTAATGGATACCAAAAGCTCCAGTGGTTAACCCCCCATTTGATGAACATGCCCAAAAGGTTCTCCATCTCCAACATGAATGTTGTGTCATCAGACACCATACGAGTGAATCAGACTAGTTGTCCTTTCACCACTGCTCTTTTTTGTTAACTATGGTGCCAACTATCATAGTGGAGATAGGAATCTGAAAATGTTTTCTTGTGAAAAATGTTAGAGCACAAAAAAGGAGCAGGGGTATTTACCAACCCTTGCTGCCTAAACATAATGGTCCATACCATGATCCATATTTGCTGGCGAATGTGACGAATGGCAATCAAACATCTGATGTGCCATTCAAACATTCTATGATTATCACCTTTTCCATCAATAGTTATGATACTGTTGATGTGGTGAACACATTTTGGCCAATTGTTACGTCTATGAATGAGGGTGTGAACTATTTGGCAATAAACCTAAGATTATTTTCAGGAAAGGTAGGAGTTTTAAGAGTCTATTAGAAAAGAAAATGGGTAGTATTAATTCCAACAGACCAAAGGATATGTTTACATGCAACTATTGCAACCATTGTCAACATATTTTGTGTTGTGACTCATTTTTCATTAGACAAATTAAATTTCTTGTGAAAAAGCATTTCAATTGTTTATCTAAGGGAGTGATGTATGGGGTGCTTTGCCAACAATGTAGGGTGTTTTACATTGCTAAGACCCATCGGATGTTGAAAGAGAGACTGTATGAGCATTTAAATGACATCAGGAAAGAAAAGACTACTAAGGCACTCTACAGGTATATTTCATCCTCACCTGGTCATCAATTTAAGTTTATGGTGATAGACTACATGGATAGTGACACAAGGGGTTTCAACATTGATGAACATATCAAAAAATGAGAACTTATGTGGATTCTCATGTGTGATGCTCTTACCACCACCCCCCCTGGACTCAATGAATGTAGCTCCATCACTCCTGTTCTCAAGTTAAAGAGCCCGAAGGCTGATTCCCGTTGGTTTTTTATTGTATTTGTTTTTCATTACATCCATTTTTATCATGTTCTTTAGTCCTTTATACACACTGATTTACATTTTTAATTTTATATTATATATCAGTGTTTGATTTGATAGGTTGGTTTTGATCACATGATATAATTGTTGGAGTATTTATGTGTTGAATTTGACTTGCTTAGCAATTCTGAAAAGGTCTTGACACAAGACGAAAACGCTAGACTGCTACTTGTTTTCTAAATAAATTATTTTGGCTATTATTATTCCGGTTGTTGGATATTGGTCTGTGTGGTTCCTGGAACTCCATTCAGTCATTTTAATTACTAATATGTGCCTTTTCCCGGAATAATAATGCCATGTTGGTATGGCTGTTGGCACAAAATGTGCTCATTGCTACACATGTAGCTTGCAAATAAAATTGTTGATCAAAAAGAAAAATATTATTTTCCAAAAATAACTTGCATATTAGTAACTCGTTGTATTCCCATATTACTACATTTTTACAGATCTCTTCACACTTTTGAGTGGAACATAGATTTTTTTATATATTACTATTTTTAAAGGAGTATATGGTACATTAAAAACTATGTTATATAAGAAGCCATGCAAAAGTAATACATATTTAATTAGAAATAGCAGGCATCCTAATTATATTTAAAAAAAATGTTTTGGGATGTTAATTTTTAAGAGTGTTGAGATTAACTAGTGCAGACAGTGACCTCATGAAAGTGTCTGATCAGTTCAAATTGGAATTCACAATTAAGGGCTATAGTGGAAAAGCAAATTGACAAAAAAAACGTCTGTGATATTAAAGCACAGAGATCCAGCATAGCTGCCCTTTTTTTTTTTTTTTACTAATTATTATGTAAATAATAATAATTGTGATCATAATTTAAGTAGATCACAATATGTGAAAGTAGTTTTAACTTATTCTAGAAATATTAGTGCTGTGTGAGATTACTAAACATAATTAGTCAATATTGATGTTGAGTGATGAAATTAAGTTAATTGGAGCTCAGCCATCTTCCATTTTTAACAATTCTTATTGTTTAAAGCAATACTTTCACAACTAAAATGAATACCTTTATACTAACACAATAATTAATAAGAAGGTAACATATCCTTGGTATAACCGTTAGGTGTTGTTTTACTTTAACAACTATGTTTAATATCCAATACAAGAAAAAAATATATATAAGATAAATGATTATGCTGATTGTAATGCTAGCAATGTTATATATGTTGCATTGTGTCAAAAATGTCAATAGGCAAAACAAATGGATCTCTGAAAGAACGTATAAGTAAATATCAGTATGGCATAAAGAAGTTAAAACTTAGTAATGCATTAGCTAAACATACTGATAAAAATGGACTTAAACATCAGTTTAAAATTACAGTATTGAAAGGTATTAATCCTTGTTTAAGGAGTGGAGATATTGTAAGCAGTACTGAAAAATGTGAATTAGATTGGATACTGACATTACAAGCATTAGCATATCCAGGTTTAAACAAAACTGATTTTCAAAACTTGCATTGGAGCAGTCTAGTCTAATTCATTGAGTCTGATTATGTGATGTGATTTTAGAGTATTTACGTAGTATTTTATGAGTGATTTTATTGTCTGATGAAATGTCTTGGAAAGTGAAAGTGTGTACAGTTTATAATTAAACATTTTGCTGTGGTTACATGTTGCAGTTTTATTTTTATTTTATGTTTTACAATAATATGGGCAGTTGAGGATTTTGGGTTAACAATTTTAAAGTGGAGAAGGAGTCAGTTGTAAGGTCCAGTGACAAACAAATTAGTAAGGAACGTGGTGTTGAGTATAAGCACCTCTCTAGTGGAGTGAGCAAAATGTTTTGAAAGACCCTCTACATAGACTTTTAAGAAATGGGTTTCTATATTTTATTGTGTCATTGTTTCTCTGTGGACACTTCTGCAGATGCTGAAATTTCCATATTGTATTTGCAAGCCATATTTTCTTATTAAAAAACAGTAAAGATAATCATAAAATGCAGATTGAAACTGAGTATATATGTTACCTGAAAACTGAATGTCTATTTTTGTAGGCAGGAGTTGAAGTGGTGCAGTAAGTAGCATTGCCACCTTACAGCAGAAGGTTCAGTGTTCAATTCTTGCTTGGACTACCTTCTGTGTAGAGTCTGTCTGTCCTCTCTGCATCTGTACGGATATTCTATGTGCATTCCAATTTCATTCCACCTGCCAAACTTATGCTTTTGCAACACACCTGAACCCTGTCTAAAATAGGTGAGAATCAGTTTCAGAGCCTTGAGCCCAGTGGATGCATAGTCTCTGGTATCCATATGAATGGTAATGAATAAAGCAGGTTATTAGAAAATGAGTGGGCAGGTGAAAATAGTAATATGTAAGCTTTCTGTGAGAGAGTGTGTGTTATACACATACACGCACTCACACACACACACACACACACACACACACGCACACACACACACACACACACACACACACACACACACACACACACACACACACACACACTGTCTTGAAGAAAGGAGGCAAAGGAGAATAATTAAAAGGGGAACCACAAAATCCAAAAGGTTATGCTATATCTAACAAAAAAGGATATCTGTGTAAGAAGGCCATGGGAAAGAGAGAACATAATTTGAAGGTACAAGGGGAAAGGCTCACAAAAGTTACAAACAATATTTTTTCCTGGAAGGAGTCATACTGTGAAAAAAGTTGGTGAATTCAAGAATATAGTTTTCAGAGAACTCCAGTGTCTGGTGTCATACAAATGTAGAAGTTATGGTTTAGCTATTATCAATAGTATATCCAGAAGGTAGGTAATTGACACAGAAGACCTGCATATAGGCCTTATTTTCAATTAAAACATATGTTTCTTTTCATTGTTTCATAGTAAAATGTGAGAAGTCATCTAAGCACAGCTGCAAATGAGCATGTAAATACTAACATGGAATGATGTAGTTATGAGAAGGAAGACTTTTTAGAGCACTGCTTAAAATAAATGATAAAAGTGTTGATTTCCTCAATATCTCAGACATAATGAAGATGGGAATATTCCTGCCATTCAGGTCAAACTCATGTCATTAAAATGAACACAGCCATTAACTGCAGAAGCTATGGTGAGGGAGGAATGTGATGTCTCAGAACCAACCCAGAGAGAAAGATATTTATTGTGAATTTTTACATTAAGCACATCAGACATGCTAGCTGTGCCAGCTTTGCCTATCAGATATAAATATTTACATTGTATCATTTCTCTATACAGGAAACTCTCACTTAACAGGAATTCAAGCAACCCGCACTCTCAAGCAACCAGCAAAATATTATCGAAGAAATATAGTACAATTTTCATGTGTTGCACTTTCTGTTTTCCCCTCGCAGAAACATACCATACGTTTTTAGAGTTTCAGAGTTTTAAAATGGAATCTAGGAATAAATTCCCTCTCTCCCCAACCTGAGAACAAGTCAAACCAAACAAATAGTATAAGGTACAGTTTTAGTCAGGCCTACTTTTAATATTAATTCTCAAGCAATCAGAAACTACAGCTATCCAGCAACTACCAGTCCCCATTGGTGTCAGTTAACTGAGAGTTTAATTTATTGATATGACTGCAGAAAACATTTCCTTTTCAAGATATACAGGGAAGGATTTGTTTGGAATATCCATTTGTCATGTTCTCACCATGCTATTCTTATCATGACTTTGCTGTTCATAAACAAACACACACACACACACACACACACAAACACACCAACACACCTTGCCCTGCTGCTACACAGTACAAGTCTCATGTCACCATTACAAGATGAGATATGAAGTGGGCCTTTAAAATTAATGTTACGTCCGCCTTTAAACCTTCCTGCCTACCATCTTCCTTGATCTTAAATTTGCTCAAATGACCAGGTTTTATACTGACTAAAACTGTTGTTGTTTCCATATTTCTAACAAAGGCTGCAGTTCCAGTCCCGAAGTCAGTAATTGTACACAGGAAGAGGAAGGCCATCTTTAACAATTTTTTTTTCTTACATTAGTCATGATTTACTATGACTGCGGTGGTGGTGCTGCGGTAGCGTTGTCACCTCACAGTAAGATGTTGTCCTGTTTGATTCTCAGCCAGAGCGTCTTCTGTGTGGAGACATGCGTGAATGGGTGTACCTTCGTTGAAGGCTGTGCGTCAGGGCTGGCAACTCGGCACGTAAAAATCTACTGCCAATCATTAGCGGACAGGAGTTCCACTGTGGTGACCCCTAACCAGGAAAGCCAAAAGACACAACAACAAGTCATGATTTACTATCATTTAACTCTGCCATCTGAACATTCCATCTTAAGTCTACTGTAACATCCCACCAACATTGTCATTGATTATTTGTTGGCTGTATGTTAGCTAAGAGGGTAAAAATCCATACATCTTGGCTACTTTTTCAGCCATGGTCTATTTCACAAATACATGGATAAACACAACATGTATGTGATTTTATGTATGCGTGACATTTCACTGAAATGTTATAGCACTGGACCACAAATGGTCATACTCAAAGGCTCGCTCCCAAAATTTTTTAAACAACACAAAAAAGAAAACATCTGTTTTATGCAGGGGGCAATCCCCATGTAGAGGTCTGCTCCCCCACATGCCCACCTAAATATATATATATATATATATATATATATATATATATACCAACTCTAAGATCACACTAGAGTGAGGAAATGGCACATTTCCCACTCCCTGATGTACCCCAGTCTCTCTCAGGAAACGTCAGTACAGTTTGATCAGCTGATTTTCAACCAGCTCTACCAGCTTTTCCTTACTTTGATAAAACGACACTTGGCTGAAATGTCCGCATCCCATATATAGATCTATGTATATTAAAAATAAATAAATATATATATATATATATATATATATATATATATATATATATATATACATACATACACACACACACATTTGAGATATATATATATATATATATATATATATATATATATATATATATATATATATATATATATATATATATATCACACACACGTGCGCACCACATGCATACACACACAAATAATTTAGTGGAGCTAATTAGTCCCTATCTTTTAAAGATCTGTGGTTGTCCAGGTCCATAGACAACCAGTTTTACCTAGGGTGATTCGAGCCAGACTGGAACTTTCAAACTGGCTTAATCATAGCAACAGCACTTTCTAACTTTCTTTCTTTCTTTCATTCTTTCTCATTCCTTATTGTGTACACCATTTCAATTCCTGGTCTAAATTTCCAGTACAAAATGTACAAATGTGAGTGAAACCTTTATGTGAGAAGGTCCAAAATGGCATTCTTGCAGTATTTGTAGTTTTCACTGTTTTGATCCTTTATGCAGCAGTTTCTTCAGGGACCATTATAAATGACTCAGCTGCTACTTTTCAGATTTAAACCAAAATGCCCTTTTCAATATGTAAAACTGTTTTAATTTTTTGCAGAACTGTCTTCCAGTTAAGACTTGGCAGCTTTGACATTTGTTGATGAGACATAACTATAAGAAGAGAATGTTAAAGGTCAAAAACAGTACTGAACCCTGTAATATTCCTGTAATTAATTTAACCTGATGATTGCAGTCTTCTGTGTCAAAACAATCATTTATAAACACATCATCGGTGTGTTTCTACTTGTTAATTAAAAGATAAAGTTCAATCTTAAGTGCATATATTCTAAAAAAAAGTAAATTAAGAGTGTGCATTTAAACTGATAAATGCAATCTCATTAAATTATTAAGTATTTTCACCTACAACATGGAAACATGAATTTCTTTAAAACACATTTTGAAATTGTGTGCATTTAAACTGAAAAATACAGCATCGTTAAAAGTATGTATTTTTTTTATCTGCAACTTTGAAATGGAGAATTGAAATTGCTACTGGTCAGGTTTAAATTGAAAGCCAAAATGGAATTTTTTAAATCCAGCAGGCAATGTTGTTAAAAACAGTCTAAAGGAAGTGAGCCTTGGAACTTGACAAATCCATGCTTCAAATTTGTTGTCAATGGCAGCTTTAAAATAAACAATATTCGGGGCCTTTTGGGAAAAATGTGACACATGAAAAGTAAGCAGATGTTCAACATTGCAAGATGAGTGCTTTAATTAAATCAGGCTTCTAAACTGAGTTTGAATGAACAGCACATGGAATAAAGAAGCAGGTGGGTAACTGTGTACATTGCAAAAACCTGAAAACACTGTGACACTGGAGAGAACAGTAATCAAAATACAGCACTAGAAGTGGCAATCAGAAGATACACTAGGGATAAAGAGGAGGAGACATTGTGTTAAGCAGTAGAGTCAGAGGGAGTCCAATTTGTGAAATATAATAACGTAACGAGAATGGAAAGGTGTTTTATTAATGAAGACACCTCAAGGAAATGAATCTAATGAGTTACTGCTGTCTTAATGGGGTAGTCAAATATCCATCATGTCTATTTAAATATATTTATATAAGCTGTAGATATACATACATACAGACACACACACACATATATATAATGTTTGACATATTCGTGTGTGTGTGTGTGTGTATATATATATATATATATATATATATATATATATATATATATATATATTTTTTTTATATATATATAGAGAGAGAGACAGGGGTGTGTGTATATGTATGTATATATATATATATATATATATATATATATATATATATGTGTGTGTCTACTTGATATAATCAAAACCCCACTTACCCTAAACACTAAATGTGGAGACAACGTTGCCAAAACCTCTATTCAATGCATGCTTGGATCACAGAACAGGAACTCTGGGAAACAAACCACTTGCTCAGCTCCATAAAAAACAAACAAAAAAAAATGAAGCAAATCAAACCCAGCCTTCTCATCCCTCCATGTTGGGGTCTGCACCCCCCCCCCCACACACACACACACTCCTAGCTAAATATACCAATTTTGAAATTGCACTACAGTGGGGAAAGGGGAAAAGTTTACCAAGTTCAATTAGTCCCACATATATATATATATATATATATATATATATATATATATATATATTATTATTATTTTTTTTTAATAACTATATATATATATATATATATATATATATATATATATATATATATATGTATATATACACACACACATACACACACGGACCAGGGGTCAGCAGCACCAGAGAACAGCAGCTTGAATGCTAAGAGCTTTAAAACATTAAATACTACAAACAGTTATACTCTCAATTTCTTTTGTAAGGCTGAGTGACGTGTTTAACTTGTTTTAAAGATACCTTTGCTTCTTGCCATTGTCCTCTGCTGACTGCTCTGAGTGGCAGGGGTGAGAAAATGACAACTTTCAAAGCTGTAAAATGTTTAGCTCCATGCATTACGGCACATTACGACTCGATTTCATTGAACACAATGCTGATTTGTTATATGTTCCAACATGGCTGTCAAGAAATTCACCTCTTAAGCTTCAGTCTTGAGTTGATCTTGACGTCTATGTGTTGAACACATGACTAGCTATTTATGATCAAAGACAGAGTGTTCGAGTATTGTCATACACAGTGATAAGACAACAGTTACCTAGCATCTTCAGCCAGCTGAAGGACAACCCATATACCTTTGAAGTGTAATTCATCATGTGGCACATTCTCCATTTTGAGTCTCACTGCTCATGTTCCTTGCAGTTCTACAATTAAAGCATCTGTTAAACATTCGGTATTAAGCATTTTTAACTGATATCCATATTAATCCATCAGAAAACAAAACACATATTAACCAATTTATGAGCTTCCCTATAGAAGCTGTTATCAAGCATTTTTTTCATCATTGAAAGGTAGTGTTCAACATTTTGTATTTGGAAGGCTGAGAGCCATGAATAGCTGGCCAGTGCTAGTCTCAGTCATATCATTCCTGATGTACTAGTAGATGTTGTACTCAAATGGCTTGGATTTTATTTTTGCAAGTTCTTTCACTGACCTGCTTTAACAAAAACTGGATGAGTTAACATGTGGTTTATTAGAAGGCAAGCAGTTAACACCTAAAATTGTGTTAGCAGTATTTGACTTCCAGTTCAGTAAGAAAATAAACACAATCCATTCTATATTGTGCATGTGGCCATTTGCATACATTTTTCTGTAAATGTGCATTTTTTGTTAATTAGCAACTAATCAGTTAACATGTACACCTTCTCTGTTTAAGATACAAGACACACACACAAGTAAATGCATTTTACCTTAAACATTTTCTAGTGTAATGACCTCTGAGCTGAACTTGGAAACATTCCATCTGGATCACTAATCATCCGGTCTAAACAAATTCATAATGAATGAATGAGCCAGTCATTAGTGAAACTAATAAGTAAACAAATTATGCTCGCTCTCTCTCTAGATAGATATATACACTTAAATATAAGGTTGTATCTTGCCTTACAACAACAAATTAAAAAATAGACTTAGAAAAAAGTTAAAGAAGAAGGAAAAAACTAAAATACTTTCAAAATAGTATGGCTTACATATATTTTCAAATACTATATATAAACTATAAAATTGGAAATTAAATCCATGAACTATACATCTAAATTACTTCACCAGTCTGCAAGATGCCAATATATGAAATAACTGAGCAGTTTTAAAATGATTATTTATTCATTTGTTTTCAAGTGACCTTCTTAATCCAAGTCAAGGTTGCATGAGAATTTATCCTAGCACTGATTGGCACAGTGCTATTAACTAATCCAGAACAGGATGCCAACCCACTGCAGGTTGCATATTGTCACTCGATTCTTTACAATAAGTATATCTATAAGTCATTTGGAGGAATACCAATTCACCTATGGCACTTTTTTTGGATGTGGGGGAAAGGGAGAGAACCTGCCAAAGTAACTGCTAACATTAAATGTTACACAGAAGGCACCACAGCTGAAAACTGAAATGGAGAACCATTTTTTTTTTTTTTTTTTTCAAATGATTTTTTTTATTTTTCCAAATAAAAACAATGCAAACAGAATTGAAGTACAGAACATTCCTAATTGAAAACATGTAAATTAAACCATGAACAAGGAATAACATTAAGAACTTGATTACAATTACAGAGTAAAAAGGAAAGAAGAGGAATATAAAGCTACAAGAGGCATTGAGATCTGTCTAAAAACAAAAAACTAAATAAACACTATTTACAAAAAAAAATACCATGCTACCTTATATGTATAAAGACAGAACCAAGAAACTGTAAACATGAGATAATGATACCCCAAAGGGTATAATTTGTAGGGGAAGGCAATATCCAAAAAAAAGAAAATAAATAAATAAATAACGAATTCAAAAGGGAATGTCAAATAAAGTGTGGACATAAGACATTAGTCACATAAAATTACATCTAATAGGCATTTCCATAGATTGGTGAAATAAGCTTTCTTCCCAAGACCAAGAATTATGAGTTTTTGTGCTGATATATGTTTAATTGCCATCTCTTTGAAACCCTGCCAACACATTTTTGTGCGATCTATCCAATTATTAGTGATGTAGAGTTTGATTAGAGAACAGAGAGTGATTAGAATGTGCAAGTGTAATTTAGGCATCTTGAATAGGGGAATATTTAATATGGCTGTTTCCCAAGAGAGTGTGGAATTGTAGTAACCCATTTTTTTTAGTCGCACTTTGAGAGAACACCATAATTTATAGGAATGGTTACAGCGCCACATAATATGAAGATCTGCGCTCAAACAAGGGCAGCATGTACAAGCAGAGGAGTTGTTAGGATTAAATTTATTGAGTATCACAGGTTTATAGTACGAGTTGTTATTCAACATCAATTGGGTATATAATAATTTTTTGAAGGGGGCGAGTTCTAGAGTGGTTTTTATGGCTAGTAGTTTTTGATCCTCTGTGATAGGTGAACTTATATTGTCCCAGTAGGTGGAGAAAAGGCAATTATTATTGTAGAGTAATGGTTTTAGTAACTTGTAAGAGGAGGAAATGTTTTTTTTGGGGTTTGAAAGTGTAGAGATAATTTCAGATAGTTTATTAATTTCCCGTGAATCAGATGGAATGCAGACAATTTGAGAGGATATGAGTTCTCATAGTTGATGGAGAATGACTGTGTATTTAATATTGGCCTTGAGAATTACACGTAGTTCTGCAATCGATAGAAACTTATGTTTGAGAAGGTCCCAAACTGTAAGGTCCGTGATAAGGGGGAATTCAGAGAGATCAATCATATTGTTATTGATTTTAAGATTTGGATTAAGATGCAGTGGTTGTAGAAGGGGAAGAGTATTTTCAAGATTAATGTCCTTAATCATTTTTTGGAATAATCTAATTTTATGCTTCAGTAAGGGGAGTAATTTGGAATTATATAGAGAAATATGGGAAAGAAATGGGATAGCTTTCGGGTTGGTTTTATTGGAGGTAACATGACGGTGCCATATCTTCAACCAGGCAGGAACATGCGCGTGTGATTTAGTATTCATGTTTGAAATGGACCATAGTCTGTTTGAACAAATGATCGTATAGTACAGATGAAAATTTGGAAGGCCCACCCCTCCTTTCTCTTTGGGGAAAGTAAGTTTAGAGTAAGAGATCCTGACTTTCTTGGGAAACCAAAGAAATTTTGCTATGTTTTTGTTGAATTTGAAGAATAGGTTATTTGATATCATTATATTCGTAGCATTAAATTGATAGAGAAGTCTCGGTAAAATATTCATTTTCACAATGGCTACTTTAGAAAGAAAAGCTAATTTCAGGAGTTTCCATCTTTGTAAGTTTTGGCATATAATAGCCCATGATTTTAGTAAATTATTTTGAAGCATAGAGGCTTGGTTGTGTTCGAAGTTAATGCCGAGATATTTGATACTATATGAAATATGGAAGGAAGATTCAGGGAAAAAAAAAGGATTTATGAGCGTCAGGTTTAATTGGGAGGATATGTGATTTTTTCTTATTAATTTGGAGGCTAGAGGCGTTAGAAAAGTTATTAATTGCATTTATAATTTTGGGTAGGTCAGAGTTGGAATAATGAAAGTATAAATTCAAATCATCAGCAAAAGCCAATAATGCAACTTGTGTATTCAATATTCTGGGGATCGTGTGGTGCGTATTCTGAATGATGTATAGAAAGAAAGGTTCAATAAATATATTAAAAAGGAAAGGAGAAAGCGGACAACCTTGTCTTGTTCCATTAGTAATCAGAATCGTATTAGATCTTTTTTTATTTATATATAAAGAGGTGTAAGAATTTGTATATAGAATTCTGATCATATCTGAAAAAGTTTTAGGAATATTAAAATGGGACATGGTGGAGAATAGAAAGTCCCAATTAACTCTGTCAAATGCTTTTGAGGCATCAAGAGTCAAGGCATATAGCGGATTTTTATCTCTTTTAGTAAAGTGTATTAGGGAGTCCAAAGTTAAAGTATTGTCCCATGTATGTCTGTTGCTCATGAAGCCAGCTTGATCCTGTGATATTATATGTGGCATTATCTGTTTGAGTCTGTTAGCCAGAATAGCAGCAAATATTTTAATATCTACGTTAATAAGCGAGATGGGTCTATAACTGTGAGGATCTGTTTTGTCTTGATTGTTTTTTAAAATTAAAATTGTTTTTGAGATATTCCAATGTAAGTCAGTAATTTCTTCTTTTATAATAAAGTTGAATACCTTGAGAAGAATAGGGGCAATTTTTAAACTAAAGGTTTTAAAAAAGTTGGTAGTAAAACCATCTGTGCCAGGAGATTTGCCTACTTTGAGATTACTAATGACATTTTGAATCTCTTGAATATTAAACGGGGCGGATAAGAGGGACGACTGATCTATATTAAGAGAGGGGACACCAATTGAGTTGAGAAAGGTTTCTATTTGGGGGTTTAAAGAATTGTGTTCATTCTTGCTATAAATATCAGAGTATAATTCATGAAATAATTGGATTATTTCAGAGTCTGATTTGTAGAGTTTCTCCTTGTACTGGAGAATGGAAATTTTGGCAGCACCATTATTATTTTTAAGTATTCTAGCAAGAGTTCTCGAGGGAATTTGCGCCCATTCAGAATATGTTGCAATGAGTCTTTGTTCCTGAAGAGAGTAATTATGAGAGTGTAAGTCAAGTAATTCTTTGCGTGTTGCTTTAATCAAATCTTCTAATTTGGGTCAGAATGTGTTCTCTGTTTTTTCTCTAGGGATGCTAGTGTTAGGAGCAGATCTGATTCTTTTTTTTTATTGAGTTTTTTAAAGAATGAGGCTTTACTGATCATAAATCCTCTTAACTCTGCCTTGCACGCTGCCCATTGTATATCTGGTGCAATTTTGGGAATTTTCAAGATTAGAATATAGATCAGTAAGAGTACTGTTAATTTTGTTTAGGATCTCCTTGCTATGTAATAGATTATTATTAAGAGACCAGTTAGAATAGGAAAATGAAGTGTGTGCAAAAATAATTTTAAAGGATATTCTAGCATGATCAGATAAAAATCTAGGTTCACTGGTGAAGGTGTTGTTAAATTTAGAAAAAAAAGTTGGAGACTAGAAAAAAATCAAGACGTGACCATGATTTATGGCAATTGGAGTAGAAAGTGTATAAGTTGTCCTTAGTTAAGATATTACTAAATGCAATAGTGTCCATAAGGTAAAAGTCTGAAATAAGTTCTTCTAGAGCTACAGAGGCTTGAAAGTTATATGATAAAGAATTACTGGTGCGGTCTAAATTAGGATTGATTACAGCATTCCAATCCCCACCTATTATATATAGATAATTTTGGAACGAACTAAGGATATTATAGATTTCTAATATGAAGGTGTGTTGTTGAGAGCAAGGTCCATAAAGGTTCAGAAAAAGAACTGGTTTAGTTGTGTCAGGGAGAATAGAAGTAAAATAGCACCACCTACCATATTTGTCGGATTTGATTGCATTTATAGTGCCCAGAAATTGTTTCTTAATTATAATGGCTACCCCCTTAGAGTTTGTGCTATCCCCATCAGCTATAATAGTTCTAATCCATTTGCTGGTGGAAACTTTCTCCCATCCCTCTTTTGACAAGTGTGTTTCCTGTAGGAAGCAAATATTGGCCTGGGATTTAAAAATAAGATGAAGTAACAGATTTTTTTTGCAGCATTTTGTAATCCTTTAACATTCCAACTATCTATGGCCCAGCTCATGGAAACAAACAATCAAATGAGATTAGTGGAGCATTATAAAGTTCAGTGATTGTTAAAGAATCTGAGTGTGATAATGAGTGCTGCAAAAATATTGCCATGAGATTTAATAGGGTGAAATGTGTATATATCTGCAATAGTACTGTCTTTACACACAATTTAATCATATCTGTAAAGGTAGCAAAATACTTCTTCTTACTATCCCCAGTGCCTAACCACCCAAACCCCTTGAGTGAAGAAGTATAGAAACACCTAACAATGCAGGAATAGATATCACAAAACTTCTTCTGACTGGCCCCAGTGCCTAACCACCCATTCTCCTTAAATGAAGAAGTATATAAACACACATGCATTAACCAAAACATTCCTATACATATGTACAAAATATTACTCTTCCAGTAGATCATCGACCTAGAGTACTAGCATAACACATACAGAGCATCTATAGTTAGCTATAGATTAAATATCTTGTGACATGTATCTATATTAAATAAGAACAATAAGCAATAGAAATGAATCCACATGTCCATTCATAGGTATAAGCTCTAAGGAGTCCAAGTCTTAAAAAAAAAAACTTAATATTGCTGATTTACTATATATATCTTAACAAATTTCTGTATAAGGGTGCAAGTGATTAACAAGTTCCTACACAATTCATATAACCTTTGCTTAGCAATAACAAGAGATATAACCACTTTTATCTGAAACACAAACTCTATATAAGGTAACACTACACAAAACCACCAGCTGACTGTGTTTACCTCATACCGCAGCCGCCATGAAGTAAAAAACTCTTCGGATTAATTTGACACGTTGCATAAACCATAGTAAAACCCTCATATCTGCCATCAGGCTACTTGAAAGTTTGAACCAAAAAAAATCGCATGAGGTACAAAGCATTCCTCCATTTTTAAAGCATTACACTCTTGGGAAATTTAATATACATAGCTTGTAATACAAAACTAACATCACTATATCTGCAGGATTTACAATACACTGTGCTAAACCCCTGACATAGTGCTGTCATACTTCGAATAATTGTTGGCTTGATAAGCCTGTCTACCCAATAATACTTAAATTTTAGTTTAAATCAGTGTGAGCTATATGCCTGGGAAATCTGAGCGACGGCTCTACAAACATTACAATTGACACCAGTCATATCATCAGCAAGGTCCAAGAACTGGCTGACAACATAGGTACTAAACAGGCTGTTAATATTTATAACTTTTAGAAGATCTGTATGTGACCTGCAAACAACTTCCTAGCAATCAATCTCTTAATTGCAAACAGCGTAGGTTCAGTTGCGTGTTTCTGGACTGATGTCAGCAGTTGATCCCAGCGCAATGAGGGCTGAATAAGACTTGTACTGTAGTTACCTGACTAGAGATGGGGCTCAGGTCTTCATTCATGTAGAATTCAGGATCAAAGCCCCTAATTCCATAGAAGCAGTTAATTGCATTTATCTAGAAGTTCATGTAGAAGCAGTTGCCTGCAAGACGTGCTCTATGCGCTGTTAGTGACGACTAGAGGATATTGCGTGACAACCTGAGTGTTGCAACGTATTGGAACCCTCTTGTAAACAGCAAATGGAAGATCTGTTCCTACCTTCACGGAATCGGCGCTCACATTTGAAAAAGACCTTTTGGGATATTTTTAACAACAGGTAAATGTATATTATTATTAGGAAGTCAGGACATTACAAGGTGAACTTTTTAACAAATCATCCAGTGAAACAATTAGAAATGGAGAACCATATACTATGAGAGAAAGCTCTACATATACTGCAAACCAACAAGTTATTACCAAGAAATAACTGAATAATTAAAAGCCAGTATGTTTCACGTAATAAGCAAGTAATGTTATGGATTGAAAATCAGGCATACTTAGTATATCCCAAATAATCGTCATCAACCCCCTACTTCCCATTTTTGATAAGGCATCAGGGTGTTGTGTTAACTGTCAGTGTCTCTCTCAATTCAATGCTACACTCATGTCTGACTGTAGCAGAACTTCTCTCAAACAGTCCATCCACCTCTTTGCTGGATACCCTAATTTCCTCTTACCTTCTTCCTGTCTGTCCCATATCTTCTTCACAGGATTGTCTGCTGCTTTTCTGCATGTTTGCCTGAAACAATGTAATCTGTTCTCTTTGGTATTTTCTGCGACTGGAGCTACATTGGCTAATACTCTTACATTCTCATTTCTTCATCTGTCCCACAGTGTGCATCCTATCACTCTTCTCAGGCACTTCATTTCCATCACCTCTAGCTTTCTCATTCATTCTGCCTTTACTGCCTAGGTTTCTGTACCATACAGGAGTATTGGTTGCACCACTGTTTTGCACACCTTACTTTTCAACTTCTTTGGTATTATTCTGTCATACAGTATACATGAGACTCTGTGCCAGTTGACAGCAGCTCCTCTGATTCTAGCTTTGATTATCTTCTTTCAGATTTCCCTTCTCTTCAACTACCACTTCCAAATACTTGAATCTCTTAACCTGTTCCACTATTTCCTTTCTATCTCATTTCTCAGCTTCTTCTAATTTCCTCAGTTTGCTACCATTACCACTGTGTTATCCACAGTTAGTTTCATCGCATGTGCCTTCCGTTTCACGTTCCATTCCCCTATCCTTTGCTAAAGTTCTTGCTTAGAGTCTGCCTGTAATGCCACATCATCTGCATACAACTTTGTTGATCTTTCCCCTCTGACCAGTTTGCTAATGTAATCCATCAGCAGTATGAACAGCAGTGGGCTCAGAGCTGAACTCTGGTGCACATCTTCTCTCACTGGAACCCTTCTATGTGACCGAACACTGTTTGTACATGAGCCATTAGCTTGCACTAATTTTACCAATGTTTCTGGGACTTTGAACCATTGCAGTACTGCCCAAATCAGCTTTTTTGGGACCTTGTCATATGCTTTCTCCAAGTCTAGGTATACCCAGTAAGACTCTTTCCTCAGCTGTCTCACTGCTAACATTAGGTCAATTCTGCTGCATCCTGATCTCAATTTGAACTGGTCATCTCCCATCTTAAATTCTTCTATTCGGTGTATCTGTTTATCAATCAGCCTCTCCAGAACATCCATGCAGCGTGACAGGAGTTTGATACCTCTGTACTACCCACAATTGTGGATGTCCCCTTTGTTCTTGTAGACTGGCATGAGTATGCTTATTCTCTAATCATCTGGGATATGCATTTCTCTCCACATTGCTATGAGTAACATCAGGAGCCATTTATCCTCTATCTCACTCACCATCTTTATCACACCTGCTGTGACCTCATCTGAGCCTGCTCCTTTCCCTGACTTCATTTTCTTTAGTGCTGTTCTTATTTTTTATAGGTGGGCTACTGCTCTTCTCTCACTGTAGGCAGTGTCTGGGGCAGTACAACTTCTGTGGGGGTTTCTTAATTTAGAAGCTGCTCGAAGTACTCCTTCAATTTGTCTTTGATATCTTGTGGATTGGTAAGCTGGTTGCTGCCGGCATCCTTTATGAAGGGTGTCTGACTCTCTTCCTTATCTTTCTGTCTTTGTCTTGCAACTTCATACAGTTTCTTTGTCGCAGTTACTGAATCACTTCCAGAAGTTAGTAGAGTGCCTCCTGTGCTCTGTTCTTTGCTATTGCAGCTCCATTCTTAGCTTCTTTGTTAGTCATCCAGTATTCCTTCCTAGCCTGGTCCGTCTTTTCTATCTCTCACTTTTTCTCCTTTCTTTTGATGACTTTCTGGACTTCTGCATTCCATCACCAGCTTTCCTTATGTACCTTATTTCCATACCTGGCTTGCACACATATCTGTTGTGTAGCCCTAACACATACTGTTGTTAGGCACTGCCTCTCTTGCTCAGCTTTACCTATTTCCCCCTCTTCTTGGGGTGCTAGTGCCTTAATAATTCCTTGAACTATTGTACTTTCTGTCCAGTAAATTTCCAGGCCTTCAACTTTGTCTCTGTTGACCTTAGAGCCTTCTCTGACCATTGCTTGCTGCTGACCGGGGCAAGCAGTGGTTTATGCAGTGGGCTTACTGTTTAATCAGGGATGACTTTGCAATTGCTCACTCTATCCCAGTGCCCTTTCCTTACTAGGAGGAAGTCCACCTGAATTGCATGCTGGTAACTCTTATATGTTGTCTTGTGACTCTCTGTCTTGCTGAACCATGTGTTCACTAATGTCAAGCTATTTGCCAGACAGAAGTCAAGAATAGCCTGTCCTTCTTTATTCTTGTTGCCTCCCTGCCTTGTGGACCCAGGCAGCCCTCATATCCTGTTTTGTCTGTCCCGTTATGTACATTCAGGTCACCCATTGTCAGTGCCAGTCCATGATATCCTGCTTTGCTAATACATCCTGCAACTGCTGCCTGAATGCACTCTTTCCCTCTTTATCACAACCCTTCTGTGGGGCACATACTGAGATTTTGAATCTTGCCTTAACATTACGCTGGAGTCCAATTGCCATGAGTAGGTCATAATTCTGTTGATATCCACCACTGTCTTCTGAAGCCTCTCTCTCACCACAATTCCCTCACCATTTCTAGCCTGCCCTCCTCCTGAGTAGTAGACTCTGAGTCCCAAGCCAAGTGTCTTTGCTGCACTACCATTCCAGCTTGCCTCTTGGATCCTCCGTACCATCATGTCATGTCATCTGCTTGCAAGATGTGTCCTGTCAGTGAACCTACATTGTTTATATTAATTCTTAGTGCATGTTTCACAGATTGATTGGTTTTACATTCAGCTTTCACTCAACTGAGCTACCCCAGGTAACCCAGGCTGGACAAATGGACACTGTTTGCCCAGTAGCTTATTGACCCAGGGATGCTGGACTTTATGGCTGGCACACACTGGTCAATAGGGGCACATAAACTCCTCCCAACATTAGCACAGGCCCCTGGCATAAGTCAGAGTATGCTGGATCCTCAACCCACTTATCACCAGCAAATACCCATGCCTATTTTGGCGACATTAGTCAACTTGACCGAATCACCATAGCCATATTTTATACTGTCGAGTGGCTAGCCCTGTCATGGTTCATAGGTTCATAGGTTCATACTAGGCTATCTGCCCTGGGGCAATTATAAGCCTAGCCCGATTCTGTATGGCTTACGCCACCCCTTGATTTGAGTATACTGTGCCCTTTTTAAGGTTTAGTTTACTGTGCCTCTGTCTAATAGTGACACGGGAGTAATCCCTGGGACAAACCTATGATCCCCCATCCACTTATCGAGATTCTTCTTGAAGAGATTCAGTGAGGTGCTCTGCCTCACATGAACTGGAATTCTATTCCAGAGCGAAGGGAGCCTCTGGGTTATGAACCTGTCCCTCCAGCAAGTTCTATTTATTTCTGTGCTGAGGTTCAAGTCCCTCAAGCGTGTGGCTCTAAAGGATTTAGATTTACTGAGGTGGAGCATGTCCATTAATTCCGGATTTGACATAGCTTTGTATGTCAGGCATAGATCGCCTCGAAGTAGGCGGTATGCAACTGAGTAGAGCTGGAGTTTTTTTAACTGAGCAGCATATGGCATCTGTTTGAGACCCTTGATCCTCTTGGTGAGATACTTTTGGGGTCTTTCTAATTGCTGCAGGTGTCGGGTAAGGTACATCCCAAAAGGGGCATTGTATTCTATGATGGGCCTGATGAGAGATGAATAAAGGGGCACGATTACCTCTCTTGATCTAGATGTGAAACCCTTAGTGATGAGGTGGGCTATGTAGAAGGTCTTTCTAACCACTTTGGCAATGTGGTTTTCAAAGGAGAGATTGCTATCAACTTGGGTCCCCAGGTCCCTAATAACTTTCTCTGTACTTAATGGGTTTCCGCCTATGTGGTAATTTGTGGGCACATTGTTTTTGCCAAAGGGTATGACTATACATTTTTTGGCATTTAGCTTTAAACCATGGCGCTGGCACCAGTTATCTGTCTCTGTGAGACCTTTTTGAAGGATGTTTGTGTCAGCTGGAGAGTTGATTATGGCGCCCAGTTTGCAGTCGTCTGCGAACTTGGTGAGCCATAGTCCTCCCACATTTGCCTGTACCTCGGAAAAGTATATAACGAACAAGAGTGGTCCCAGGACAGAACCCTGTGGGACGCCACTTGTGACCGGTTTTGAGTCTGACATGGCTGCAGCAACTCTCACTCTGTGAGTTCTGTCTTTGAGCCAGTTTGCGACCCATCTTGTGACATAGGGGTTTATATTTAAGCTGGATAGGTTTTATTGGTGCAGAGCCTGTGATCCATGCTCTTCTATCTTGAGGATACTGCACAGCACAGCAGCTGCCCAAAACAGTCGGTCTCTAAAACTCTTTGGATCATAGGAGGTTACTAGGCTAATGGCCTTGGGGCCCTTACAAGCCTAGCCAAGAGTTTATCCCCAAAAGGATACCTCAGTCAGCACCTGTCACCCCTGTCAATGATGGGCACAGGTGGAACCCCTGGGACAAATTTGTGGTTTCCCATCCACTCATCAAGTTTGCGCTTGAAATAGGGTCAGCAAGGTATTCTGTTTAACATGTATGGGAAGTCTTTTCCAGAGATGGGTCAACCTCTGGGAGGCAAACCTGTCTCTCCAGAAGGTTTTATTGTTGTTGCATATTAGATTCAGGTTTTTCAAGTGGGTAATGTGTGAGGAGTTAGACTTACAGATATGGAGCACCTTTAGTAGGGCAAGGTCTCAGATTGCCTTGTAGGCGATACACAGATCACCTCTGAGCAATTTGTATGATACCAAGTAGAGTGATAGTGATTTGAGCCTGTCCACATAGAACAGGTGTTGGAGGCCATGGATTCTGTTTGTGAGGTATTTCTGTGGCCTTTCCAGTTGATGCAGAATGTTTGGCGGTTTGGAGAGGTACATACCAAACAGTGTGTTTTTATATATATATATATATATATATATATATATATATATATATATATATATAGTTTCATAGTTTCATAGTTTAGTACTAGGCTGTCTGCCCTGGGGCATTTATAAGCCTAGCCATAGTGATGTGGCTTTCGCCACCCCATGTAATGGTACAAAAGTGTACAGAATAGATTTAGAATACTGTGCCTCTGTCTAGTAGTGACACAGTGAAGACCCCCTTACATAATAGAATTAGTTTACTGTGCCTCTGTCTAGTAGTGACACAGAGATGACCCCTGGGGTAAACCTACAATCTCCCATCCACTCGTCAAGATTTCTCTTGAAGAGAGTCAGTGAGGGGCTATGCCTAACATGAACTGGGATTCTGTTCCAGAGTATGGGAAGCCTCTGAGTTATGAATCTGTCCCTCCAGCATGTCCTATTCATATTTGTGCTGAGGTTTAAATCTTTAGCTCTCATGGTTCTGATGGATTTGGATGTTTTGAGGTGGAGCATGTCCATCAATTCCTGATTGGACAATGCCTTGTACGTCAGGCACAGATCACCTCTGAGTAGGCGGTATGCTATTGAATAGAGCTGGAGTTTCTTTAGTCTGGCAGCATATGACATATGTTGGAGACCATTGATCCTCTTGGTGAGGTACTTTTGGGGTCTCTCCAGCTGTTGCAAGTGCCGGATAAGGTACATACCAAATGGGGCATTGTACTCAATCATGGGCCTGATAAGGGAGGAGTACAGGGGTACAATGACCTCCTTTGATCTGGATGTGAATCCCTTCATGATAAGGTGGACAAGGTAGAAAGTCTTTCTAACCACTTTGGCAATGTGGGTGTCAAATGAGAGGTTACTATCAACTTGGGTCCCCAGGTCTCTGATTACTTTTTGCGTACTCAGTGGGATAATGTCTATGTGATAATTTTTGGGTACTTTGTTTTTCCCAAAGGGGATGACTATACATTTTTTGGCATTTAGTTTAAGGCCATGACTCCGGCACCAGTTGTCCGTTTCAGTGAGGCCTTTCTGTAGGATGTATGTGTCAGCTGATGTATCGACTATGGCACCTAGTTTGCAGTCATCTGTGAACTTTGTCAGCCACAACCCTCCCATGTTTGGTTTCACATCTGAGAAATAAATGCCAAACAAGAGGGGTCCCAGGACAGAGCCCTGTGGGACACCACTTGTGACTGGCTTTGAGTCTGACATGGTTCCAGTGATTTTGACTTTATAGGTTCTATCCTTTAGCCAGTTTGCAACCCATCTTGTGACATATGGATTTACATTTAAGCTGTTGAGCTTATCTATGATGCCTGAGTGGGCTATTGTGTCGAAAGCTTTAGCCAAGTTCAGGTAGTCTGTATGGACTGCTTTGCCCTCGTCAACGGCTCTAGTGACTGTTTTGAAAAAGTCAACCAGGTTCAAAAGTCAGGATCTGCCCTTTACAAAGCCGAACTGGGTGGGATCAAGTGTCTGTAGGTCCCTAATTTCTCTGTTTATGAGTTCCATAATGATTCTTTCCATAGCTTTGCAGACCAGGCTGGTTAAGCTTATAGGGCGGTAGTTACCAGGTTCTGTAGAAGTGCCTCCTTTTTGGTGTGGGACCACTGGTGCTGTACGCCAGTGTTCAGGTACATATCCTGTAGTAAGGCTAAGGTTAAATAGCATTTTTATGTGCGGGTTTAGCTCCTCTTGGAGTTCACGTAGCACGCAACCCGGGATACCGTCAGGTCCCATTGATGCTGTGTTTTTAGCTTTGCTGAGGGCGGTTCTCACCTGGACATCTGAGATGACAGGGAGGTTACATTCAGCTGGGATAAGTATTTCCTCTTTTGGGGGTGAGGGAGGGGAGAAATTTGCACTGAACCTGTCTGCCAGAATGTTGGCAATATCTGTGGGTTCAGTGTATTTTTTGTCATTGTGAACTAACTCTGAGCATATCTGAGGGTTTCCGCCCAGGTTTCTAACATAGCAGAAGAAGGCCTTGTGGTTATCTTTAGTGTCCATAGCGATTTTTCTCTCAAAGTTGGCCTTGGATGTTTTTATGAGAGAACGTAGCTTTCTACTAGTGCTGATCAGCGATGCCTTCTCTTTATGGGATTTTGCTCTGACGTGCAGTGGCTTCCTTCTTTTGTCATGCAATTTGTTTATGGCTGGGGTCCACCAGACAGGACACCTGCCCTTGGTGGAGAGGGTCTTGGTTTTGTTTGGGATTGCATGTTCCATGCATTCTTGGAGATGTCCGTAGAAAGCATTTGTGAAGGATTCAGCATTGTGGGATGTGGTTTCCACTGGCCCAGTGGGCTTAAAGGATACCATCTCAGTCTTAAGAAGTGTAAAATCGGCTTTTGAGAAGTTTTTCACTGTAGTCTTTTGTGTTGGGGGTGGAGGTGGGATATGTATATCCAGGGTGATTAGTTTGTGGTCAGATCTCACTAGTGAGGGGTATACTTCCAGTGTGGATCACTTTGTCCCCATGTTTGTGATGATCAGGTCTAGTATATTATCTCCCCTTGTGGGAGAGGTGACTAGCTGTCCCATTGCATTTGAATTTATGAATTCCAGGAACCTTTGGGCTAGAGTGTTAGGGCTAGAATAATGCTCCCAGTCTATGTTAGGGTAGTTGAAGTCTCCCAATATGATGGTGTTTGGTGCGACATTCATATCCTCCAATGTCTTCAGGAAGGCTGAATGGGGTTCCTGAGATTGGGAGGGTGGTCTGTAACATGCTACCAGTTGTATAGCAGTTTTGCCTATGGTTAGTTGCACCTGGATGGTCTCTGATGCTTCATGTGTTGCCACTAACCTGGAGGTGTGGGTTTCCTTGATGAATATGGACACTCCCCCTCGCTTTTTGGTTTGGCCCGAGTTTCGGGGCCGAAAAGCATGATACAAGGTATAGCCTGGTAGCACTGGGGTGCTCTCAGGAGCCTTGAACCAGGTTTCAGTGACTGCACAGACATCTATGTTCTCCATACTGAGGAGTGCTTCGAGAGCCTGCATCTTGAGATTTAGACTTCTGGCGTTGAGCAGCATTACCCTTAATTTTTTTCCATTTTCATTTTCTAAGGAGGTGGGTTTGTCTTTTAAGCCTTGCCTAAAAAAGGCACTATGGGGGTGGCAAGAGCCTTAGCCAATATCCGGAAGCCCAGTGGTGACAGATGCAAGCCGTCCCTTGTGAAGCAGCGTGGCTTGTCCAGCATGTCATCCCAAGCAGACAGACATTGGATCCCCCTAGAATGACACCAGTAATTGAGCCAATTATTAAAGCTGATCATCTTGTCTTTGTATTGTGGCATCATTCTTGGTGAGGGCAAGATGCTGCTCAGGGTCAGGGTCATACCAGCCTGGGCTACATAATCAGAGAGCTCCTCTATGTCTCTTTTCATGTAGTCCAGGGAGGTACATCTCAGGTCATTCACGCCGGCATGGACAATGATGGAGTCATATTTGTACTTGCTTTGGAGTGACCTGAGTGCATGTGTTATGTGGCGGATCCTAGCTCCCAATAGGCAGCTCACCGTTACCCTGTCCTCGTTCAGCCTGGTAAGCGGAACGTCAGTGCGTCTGACTATAGAGTCACCTATTACTAGTGTATCAGGCATAGTGTTTGGCCTTAAGGGCTGTGATTGTTTGACACACTGATTTATTGAAGTATGTGTTGCATGTGTTGTGTTTTGAGGTGGTGGATTTTTGGTTGTCTGCTTTGGGAGCCTCTGTTGTTTTGGTAAGTTCTTTGTTAGAGCCTCTGAGTATGTCTTTGTGTTATTATGTGTTTGGTTTGCAGTTGTGGTAGGTTTATGTGGGACTGGGTTTGCTGTGTGTGTGGTTACCTTCTCCTCCTGTCTGGTCTTGCCAGTCCTAAGTTGAGAGAGTTCAGCCTCCAGTTTGGCTATATAGTTGCATCTCTCACATGTATTTGTTGGGAGGAGGAGAGGGTTTCTGTGTACATGAGAAAATTGTAGCATTGTCTCAAGATTCTCAGATTAACCAGCTGAACCGGAGAGGATGCTAGTAATCTACCATTCGACATGCTAGAATATTATAAGGGAGTGCTGTGCCTTTACGGGAAGTGGGTACTCACAGGGGTGGTAGGTGGATGTAGTGCTTTCTTTAGTTTGAGATTGCTTACTTAGAAGAGAGGTTTTGAGAACAAGTGCTAGGCTTATAATAAAGCGAGTAGACTGATTATTATAAGAGTAGAACTTTCTTAAGGGAAAATTTGAAGAGCAGACTTGGCGGAGCCAGAAAAAGTTTAACTGGCGCTGCGCTATGCGCACAATCGCGCAAAGCCACACAAAAGCAGATTTTAAACAGGGAACTTTAAAAAGAGCTAGAAATGGTCCAAAACAAACAATTACTACAAGCTCTTGTGCTGAGGTCACTCCTTCAGGGACAGATAGGCTGCTCAAGGATTCCCACTCCCACTGGTGAGTAAAGAAACTTCCTTCTATCCAAGTAAGGCAATGGACAACACAGGAACTACACCACAGCCCAGAATACAGCAAAGCCTGTATACTGGTCTAAACTAGTCGAGGAGAGGCAGGAAAACAAGGATATTATTTTTGGGGTTTTTTTGTTTTTGAGATAGAAAGCACACAGAAATGCAGTAAACAGTAATAAATCATTTATACAGGCTAGCACACTTTAGTGGGCAGCCTCAACAGTTAAATTTAACAAACAAACAAACTTTCAACCAATTTTCGATGTGTGTATGTGTGCGTGTGTGTGTGTGTGAGTGTGTGTGTATATATATATATATATATATATATATATATATATATATATATATATATATATACCTTAACTATTATACCATCTGGTCTCTTTTAGCACATCTCAAATAAAATATATAGAAATTCTCAGGTAATTACTCCCCTACTTCGTGTCACAAATTTGTTTACTAAATATGTCAAGGTGTTCTGTACTGAGGTTTCTCGTTTAGGTAGCCTAATAGTTCTTGGACCCAATCTTTGACTTTCACTTCCTGGCATTTTTTTTTTCTAGTCAGACTTTCATGCTACCTGCTGCTGTAATGTTATTTAAAAAAATGTTCAATTTGCTATTTCACATGACTTTAATAGCACAGACATTTTAACTCAGTCATGGACAAGTATTATGAAATTATGAATGGGTCACTACAGATTGTCAAAAGCCATTGAGAAGATAACAGCTTCCTCATCTTTAGAAAGCTTTCATTTTGTGTGCCTCATGCATGAGTGAAATGCAAATTACATCAAAATTACAATGGACTTCCTGATCATAATGATGAGTTTGAACCTTGCATGATATTTGCATTAGTGTTTATGTAAGTATAAATATATAGCTACAGTATATATATATATATATATATATATATATATATATATATATATATATATATATATATATAAAATGTATATACACACACACATGAATCCATGACATTATATGAAAGTGAAGTGAAACATCATTGAATACACAAAAACAAAAAAAGATTGCAAAAGGGAACAAAATCTTTCCTTCTGGGATCCATGAAACCAAAACACAGCCGCCACATTCAGACCAAATGTGTTAGAATAGTGGTACTGTTACTGAAAGTGCTTCTTTGTGAGATAAGGCATCAGGTTAGGGTCAGCATGCAGTAACCTTACAAAAAAATTTCTGTAACACTGCCACTAAATAAGACAGCATTAGACTCATGTCACATACATAAACATATACAGTACACTAAATCTGTCCTCTTACCTAGTCCATAAATTAACTTTAATCTTGCATACAGATTCGCCTTCTGCATACACATACCACAATATTTATCACCTGCCTTACTACAAATCTAACCTGCAAACACTAACACACGCACACTCTTAGTTCGCAAATTAAACCCTCCAAAAACACTCACTCACCTTACCCAATTTTATCTCATCTTTTTGACGTGACTTGCAATCGCACATTCTTGAGCCCAAACATCCAGTTGATCTCAATTGAACACATTGCATTCTAGCTGCAAAATGACTGTTCGACAGACTGTATTGAAATATAATGCATGTGTGTGTGATAAGATTTATCATTGCACTCTTTATAGATTGATGAACAGCTTGTGTTTTTTTGTTGCTGTTTCATTTTGTCAGATTTCATAGTCTAATTTTATGATATTATCTGTTACATAATTCAAGGGGTTTTCAATTTCTTTGAGTTTGAGCATTCCTTGAGTTAATATATTTAATTCCTGGGAAGTTTTGGGGTGTGAATGGAGCCCCACTGGTGATGTGCATGGAGGGTGAAATCCCCCACATAAAAAAGCTGTTTGGAGATTACCATTAATCACCACTAAAATCAGAGGTGATCACAAACATAACCTATTATTTTACATTTGCAAATACTTTTTCAGTGATTTTAGTGGTGATTAATGGTAATCTCCAATGAGTTTGTTTGATGTTTTGTTTTTCGTTCAAACTCACCAGCGATTATTTATTATATGTACACAAACATCCACACACATGCATGCACATAAATGTATATGGTTGTTTACTTATCAATTTCATAAAAATGTAATTGAAAAGTCAGACATGTAGAGAAGCTCAGGTTTCATTTTACATATTTATTCATGTTTCCATACGATGCTTCTTTTTATAGGAAGAAGCACATTAAGGTATTAATAACATTATAAAATGATCATATTAAAACTGCTATAACAGCCTATTTAAGTAAAATACTCGCTTTAATATATTACTGAATTTATAAGACATTTTAATACACAGATTTATGTAACATTATTAGTTTTCTCATACATAATAGTTTTAAAACATAACTCAGAACTGGCTTAGTAGAAATGACAGTAGCTGACCCAAAAATGAAATAATACTCTCTTGTAATTTTTTCATAAATTACTTAGGACAGCCTTAATCATATTTTCAAAAGCTGGCTGCTTTGTAAATGAAGAAGGATGACAGAGATGATTATGGTATGGCAAGTTTCCAGTAAAATGAACTACATCATGATGACTTGCATTGATAAAGAAAAATAAACAGCCAAGTAATAATGAGAAAAAAAATGGATAAAGACAAGGAAGTAACTATACTCTGCAAACTGTCTATGGTTAACAGTGTTGAAAATGTCTGCAGTGGCCATGATAACATGTTTATCTTGGCCTTTAATGCTCAGTACAAATATATATATATATATATATATATATATATATATATATATATACACACACACACACACACACACACACATATATATATATATATATATATATATATATATATATATATATATTTATACATATATATATATAGCTCAAAGGTACAAGGTTTTAAATACTAGGTGTAGGAATTTTAGAAAGGTATAGGAGATGGATAACATGTCAGTGGTAGCATTTGATGTTGGTGTCAGAATTTGGAATGGTCATTACAGAGTAAGTGAGTAACCTGATCTAGAAACATAGATATTTGTCTGTATTTCCATAAATGACATCAAACCATTTCTTTATATTTCCCTAGGAACACTGTAAGACTTAATTTAAAATATTTCTTTACTAAATTCCATATGTGAAAAAAAAAACATAATATGTTTTTGTAGGAAAATTCATAGTCGCCATTTGAAAGTTTTGAATACGTTTAGTCTGTGAGGGAGATGAAATTACAACATGGTAGTTACTGAAAAAAATGGTCTAGATACCAGAATAAAGAGCAACAAAATTAAAAAGTTACAGCTATATAAAGAATATTAGAGGGAATGGGCCTTAAATGGGGAGGATTCAGCAGTATTGGTAATATAGAGTACTGTGTAGTAAAACTCAACACTTGCTACAGATAATGATATAAAGTGGCTTGCCTCAAGTCGAATGGGAAACTCCTGAAATTATTGCTGAATAATTGGAGTCCAAATGCTTTGATGGAAGGGCAGTGATATAACATATCATAAGAGTATGCCCCATATTGGTAGTTCTAGTACTGGGAGGCATTTTATGTTGTTCCAATGACATGGTATCATTTAGTATGATTGTTCTATTATAAAGTATTGATTTAGTAATAAGTTTGCCCTTCTTATAGCCATAGTTCAGGTGCTGCTACAGTGAGTAAAGTGACTGCACAGAAGGTGAGGGACAGATTTGAACCATTTCTATTTGGTTCAGCTGCTACCCCATCTTTTACCTATTAACTGTTTTTTGTCTGTAAGTTTGATATGCTCTTTAGGAATCAGAATATCGACTGAAAATACTAAGAAAGAAACCAATGAATTTGATTCAGTGTCAAGTTCTCCATTAGCATGCAGTGTGACCTTAGTGCACTGTAAAAAGTGCATCTGTTCCTGCAACAATTGCAATAGACTCACTTATATCTGTGTGTGTATACGTATACACATATATATGTATATTAGTATGTGTAATGACACAAAATTCACATTAACTATTAAGTGACTTCATAAGCCATTGACTGCAACTCTGTGTACTAAAACTCAAATTGTTATAGTGTCAGTAATTGATACTATTAAGATCCCTTAACCCCTTCTTTAGCACCCACTCACTCATTTGTTCTTTGTTATCTTCATTTTCTAGTTCAGGGTCTCAGAAGAACCTGAGCATATCTCATCAACCAGTGGGTGCAAGGCAATTAAACTCGTGCAGGCTAGTACACTAATCGTTTGCAATATTTACACACACACACACACACACACACACACACACACACACACACACACACACACACACACACACACGTATGGGCATTTTGAGAGGCCACTGTTTAACCTTTAGCCTTGGGTTATCAAAAGAAATTTGAATAGACAGTGAAAAACGTGTGGACAGAGAGAGTGAGAGACCGGGGGAACTTAAGCCTCAGCCCATAGATCACCTAGTAGAGAATCAAACTTGTAGAAGATGTTGTGGGGCAAGCATGCTGACCAGTACTTCAGTGTGCCATCTCTTTTACTACCCTTAGACGGTACAAGGCTGGCGGGAAACAGAAGCCATCTCTGACTTTCTTGTTCCGTGTGTTTAAAAAAAAAACAAAATTATTTATCACTTCAGTGATCCCCAGCCACTGAAAGTCTAAACAGTAGAAAGCACACAGCACTTGATAACCACTGATAATCTCAAGACTGCAATCTTTATAAAAAATATTTTTGTTAAAAGTTCACAATATCTTGCTTGCTTTACCATTAGCTGTATTGTTGCTCTGCTGTGGTCAGAGCTGCAATGATGTATCTACTTTTCTCTTACCTCACAGCTCTGATTCATATAGGCCTTATCAACTTTGAACTTGAAACCAGTCTAAATGAAAATAGTCTCTGGAAGAGTAAGTTATTTTATCAGAAATGTCCAAACACTGCTATGTGTATTGTATTGTACTGTACAAGACTATAGACTTTTTGACTGAGATGCTAACTGAACTAGGATCATCTGGACCATAGTTAGGCCTATATCTCTCAATGCCACAGATGCAAATACTTATTTTTCAATGAAAGCAAAAGTATTTGCCTTTTCATTGAGAAATAGTAACATTAGAAATGATTATAACAAGCAGGACTAGATGTGGGTGAGCATCTTCTACATAGGGAAGTGCAGATATACATCTTCCTGTAAACAAACCACTAGTTATAGACACATGTCTAGCCAAACACAGTTTTGTTTTTATTTTTTTTAATTCCTTCCTGTCTCCCTTCTGCTGTCTGTCCAACTGTGTTCCCAGATACCACATCCACTCTCATTTGTTACATCCATGGCTTCCAACTATGCACTTTTAGACGTATTCATTCATTGGATAGGTCCCAGACTTCTCAAGACTCTGCCATGACACACTTCCTAAAACAGAGGATGCAGAGGGAAGCTGAGCTTGGATGCTGAGAACTATCATCCTGTGACATCATATGACAGCATCTTTATCCAGGAACACAGACATGCAATAACATCAATACACCCATCAATCCACCTTACTGTACTGCTAAACTACAAGGTTTCTGCTCTCCACTTGAGGTCAAACAGGTAACAGTTCTCTCCAAGCATTCCCATGTAGATATGAGAACTGGCCATTTGCAGCTTCAGCTTATCCCCATGGCTTAGTCCTTCCATGGCACAAGACCATTCTTGGACCTGAAACATAGGCAGCACAAACAAATACCCTATATTTGTGCCATCAGAGTGTCTGCCTCAGTTTTGTACATTTTATGAAACGGTGTGCATGACTTTTATGAGATCTACAACTGAATATCCAGAACAAATCCGCTCAATTTGTTATGGTGTTTTATAAGTAAATAGTATAAAACAAACTCACATTGATAATTCCATGTGACTAAAACATATCTTCCCTGTGTATCTTATACTATTTTTTTCCATAGACCGTATGTGAATTAATTAAGGATTTTAAGGCTTTTATATGAAAATGTATATCTTGGTGTTTTATCTTTTTCCTAACAATTTTGCTATCCCAGGTCCCTAAAAATGGAATACTCTTCCAGCTTAGCTAATACCTGTAGAATATCTCAGTACCTTCTCATCTGCTTGACATGTTTAGTACCTGTGACAGTTTTACATGCTTTATAAAACAGTTGCATCTTATATCTGAACATAACAATCATCTAACTTGTAAGTTTAAATTCAGTATGTAAAATATGACAACATACACGTCATGTTATTTGCTCAAGTGACCATTTTTAAAGCTTAAAATAATCTTCTCTCATTCAGCTTAGCAAGTCTAATATATACTGCATTACCTCAGTTTTCTAATTTCACTTAGTTTAAGTGGTCATGTCTGAAAATGCCCTGGAAACATTTAATTTAATACACAGATAAAAAAGCTTCATATATCTTCTATCATTCTATTATTTGATTTGTATGATGGATTAAAAAAAATTTCTATACATCATTCTGTTATTTGATTTGTATGATGGATTGAAAGAAATTTCTATATATAACCTTTCTGATAAAGTACAGATAAATTACGACTTATGTTTTTTGACTAAGTCCGTAACCAGTAAGAAGATATAGTTAAAATAATTTATTTATAAACATCCCCAAATGCACTAGGTCTGTTCTTTATGATGATTGGTAGTTGTGTCTAATCTAATTATTGGCTATAACAGTAAGGGACTGAAGAAAGGAACCTTAATGGATGAAAAAAGTGTGCATTTACATAATAATAGGAATGGACCATTCTAGTAATACCTCTTTTCTATAAGGATTGCTGTCTAGTTCCAAATAAAAGGCAGAATTGTCAGAACAGCCTTAGTCAATTCATTGCCTTTCAGTAGAAACAGACAGAAAGGACTGAGCATTTGATGGATCACTGTTATTACTGGAAAATGGAGCAAATACACCATCACAGCCTAGTTGAATGGATTCTGACACACATTCTGAGTGCAAGGCGACAGCTAAGTAAAGGAGATGTTTGCAAACAAGGCAATAAAATGGTTTTCTTTAAAGCAGTCAAACTAGAACATTTTTTTTATCTTAGTCAAACCAAAATAGCTGGAAGCAGGAAGTTAATGAGAAGATCCAGAGAAGAAAATAATACTGTTATTAAGTTTAACACAAAGTTTGTTAGGAGAAAAATAAAGGACATCTTAGCAAATGTTGCTTTTAGAAGCTTTCCACAATCACAGAGTGATAATGAGTGCACCATGCAGTATAAATTTCAGATTGCTATCCTTATAAAAGTCATGAAATGAGAAACAAGGTGTTATCACCTATTTTTTCATCGGCCTTGCATGAAATGAGTGCTGCTCATTTCAGTGTTTTCACATATTTTGATACCTCACAAAGGCAAATACCAACTGAAAGGGAAGTTGTTCCTGGTTTAGAAAAAAAAAAATTGTTAGTATAAACATATTTTAAATGATTTATTATTTATTAAATGTAATGGGTAAGTGGGAAGTTCTTAGGACCATTTTCAACTGTGAATGGAAACAATGAGAAAATATAAACTTCTCAAGGATTAAAATGGCAGAAGTTCTTAAAAAGAGGATATGTGCTTGGCATTAATGCATATACACAAATGAGTGCCAAGAGTACAAGAGCACTCCTAAAAAGAGTACAAGAGAGCCAGAATAAAGTATGTGTAGCCAGTTTCCCAAATTTGTGATGTGGATTAGGGTGCAGCCTGTAGTACAGCTTATTTTTGCATGATAACCCATGGAATGCAGCTGTAGCTTCTCAGAGAAAGAGAATTAATTAATTAATTTAATAGTGGTGGTAGCTATGTCCACGGTTATAGGGTACCCCATGCTCTTTATGAATTATTACATTTGTGACTGCATACAGACTCAGCAAAGTATTTCTCTATAGGCAGAGAAAAATGTTAAGTATATTGACATTCTAGACATTCCTAAAAAAGGGACATGACCATTCCTGTTGCTATTCTGTGAACTACCAGATTTCTGAGATCCAAGCTAAAATTATTTTTCTTATTTTAACTACATTTTTACCTTCACACATTTGAAAGTAGTCACAGAACAATAATTAAGGCATTGAATTATCTTAGCTCATTGCAAAGGATCATTAAAAGAACTTGCATAAAATGCCAAATAATAATAAAACACAGGAAGATGTGTCGGGCTGTTTTTTAATGCCAGCATAATCTTTATCACATTGGCAAGTTTTAATATTTATCCTTAATGCAAACAGCATGGCCATTACCTTAAAACATTTCATGAATATGAGAGCTTTCATTTTTTTATCCTCACCACACATTTTGCAGGGTTGGAAGGGTGGCCTAATGGTTAAAGTGTTTGCCTTACAAGCACAAGGAGCAGGGTTTGAGTCTCACAAGGGATAATTGGCTAGGCTTAAAAATGACTTGCAAGGGCAGTTAGCCTAGTACTAATCTATGAACCATCTGATTATCAGCTTCCGAGTTGCTCCATGTTTACCTTTAGTTTCCTATGAACTTAAACCCCAAAGCTGGGCTACACTAATGGTAGGTTGGGAAAGAGAAGAGAGGAACAGCCAGTAGAATGCCATATGCTGTCCTGAACACCAGGGCTTTTTTTTTTTTGTCCTAACTGCATGGAGCTACTGACATCACACGATCACTGCACATGTCAGTTAGCTTCATTTTATCTCCCTTCAGTGGCAAAAGGCTAACAAAAATGTGCTATGCAATTGCAGTACTGTCCCTGTTACAGTGATTGTGGCATATTGCGAGCAGAAAGTCATCACTCTATCCTGGAGTTTCCTACTCACCCTCCCCTAGTCAGCTCCTCCAGTGTTCAGGGCACTAGTCAAACTTAGGTCAGTTGGGTTGAACTTAGAAATCCATTCAGCTATGCCACAGAGTTGGGTAAAGCTTTCATTATTTAGATGTACTCCAAAACAGAATTTTGAAATGTAATGTGAACTTCAGTATGCCACATTGTTTTTGTAGCAAGTTGTAAACGTTTTCTCTATTTTTGCAAAGGATTACGATTTAAATTATATGCTTTTCATCAGCTCTGGAACATTGCAGAATTCATGTCGCTGTGGCAGGATATCAATGACTTCCTGCATCTGAGCTTTGTCACAGCTACTGTAGTTTGCTGTGATGTCATGCAAATTTGACAGGAGGGAACAGTGATTTTTTTTTTTTTGCGTATTAATTATTTTTCTCTCTTATCTGAGTTTGTTTGACTTTGGAGGTACTATACGTGGAGAAAGAGGGTGCATGGGGAGAATCACTAGTTTGGGGAGCCAGGGAGCCAGAATCCCACTGCAAAAATGACTGTTTCTTGTGTTTTCCATTGCTAAAAACAATGATTTTTATTTTAATATTTTGAATTCCAGGGGAAAGAGGTAGCTGTTACCAATGCAGAAATGTCTAAAAAAATATGAAACTCATCATCGGTCATCTTTCTATGTCAGCAGTATAACTTGACATACTGCTTCAATACTTTGTCAGATTTTCTGAGAAGGATAACTTTTTTTTTCAGCAATTGTTTTTGCTCCAAAAATATAGGCACCAACAGAGGTGTTTGGCAGGAAGAAGCCATCAGTCAATCACAGTCAACTTTTATAGCACTATTACAGTTAAGGTTGACATAGGATATCGATAAACATAGTTCCCCTGGAATTCACCAGTGCCTTTGGCCTTTGCCACACAGACAGAAAGAATACAGAAGGTTGTAGTGACAGGAACAATGTCAGGAATACTGTAAACAACTAGCGTAATGCTAGGGTTAATGCAAAGTCCAGCAATTGTAATGCTTTCATTTAGGCTCGTATGGAAAAAAAGTTCTGCTTGATTGCTGTTAAAACAATATCAGGTGCAGAAGTAGAGGATATGAGTGTGTGTAGGGGGGCAGTTTGTAACAAATAATATGGAAAGGTTGACCAAGTATTCATCGAGGTGACAGCTCAGTGCAATTACAAATCAGTACACCTGGGACTGAGCAACCCAGGTGTAATATAGTGACTGGAGAAGTATGTTACTGTTGGCAACAACAGTGGAAAAATATATGGCAAAGAGGTAACAGGCCTGCTCTACAGGGTCCTGATCAGGTCATATTATGAATAATCTGTACAAACCATACAAAAAGAGAGGCATCAGCCTGCCTGAAGGAGTCCAGAAGAAAGCCACAAGAAAGGTATTTCTGATGAAGGAAAAAGCTATGATTAGAGAACTCATACATAGGAAGACTTCTCCCTAGACACCAATAGATACAAAAAAAAAAAATCTCCAGATACACAAGATTTTATCATAAGATTTTATCATGGAGATATAGGTGGTGGGGGCTCCTGATAAGGAAGGCTAGATGAGCAGAGTCACTGATTTACGGATTTCAAAAAATAAATAAATAAATAAATTCCTTTTTCATGACATGAAATCTGGGGAAATATACCCATAATTTCTAAATGTAATTTACAGTCAGTACGCTGATTTCATTATAACTTTCTTCTTCATCAAGACATATCAAGGCACCGAACACTTAATAATGCAAGCTGACAATATTATAAATAATAAATATGAGCAGAAATTCGCCATGTGGCATTTAGTTCTCTGATCAAAAATGCTAAATTCCTTGAAAATTTTGTTTTTTTATTCAATTCTTAAATGGTCCAAATTTGGAATTTATTGGAATTTGTCCCCAGAAAAAAAAAATCAATGTCCCTGCAGATGATGATGAGGAGGGGGCACAGGACATGGATTATAGGGACAACTTACTCCCTGGCTCTGTGAAAGTGGTTCATTAAGGGTCGGTATTAGTAGTACCACCTGAAGTTAAATGGTATGATGTGTAAAGGAGGTATTATCTTTGCCACCTCAAAATGCATACTGGACAGTTGAGACCAAATTCCTGAAGGAATTTGAGATAGTATGGGATACATAGAGAAGTGCTGAGGTATAAGATATGGATGTATTGGATGTACGGTGTTAAGTGGACTGAAAGTGCAGTCTATATAAATTTATTAAACAGACAGTTTATTCACTGAATAAACTGTCTGTTTTTAGTCTTCTGTGACATTCTTGGACTCTTTTTTGTTGGATTTAGTCTGTTCATCGTATCCAGTTTGTCTCCGGTTTTTTTCTTATTGTTTTTTTCAGCCTACCAGAAAAAGTAACACAAAACAAGGCAGTGTATCTTTTCCATATTTATTAACTCCACCTTCTTGTCTAAACTGAACTTTTTGAAGATGATCAGGGAAAAAAGGAATAATATTGCCCTAGATAAATTCTGGATATAGCAAGCTAATAATTATCTTATCCAAAAAACTGATTTGCACTTCAAACACTCTTACGCTAAGGGTGCCACCTTATGTTGCTACTGTCATAGGCTCATTGGTTAATATCAGGCTGTCATTCCACAGACAGCCTAGCTAACAACCAGAGGTCAGAATCAAACCCTGTACCTTGTATCTGTGAAGTAAAGACTATAACCATTAGTCCAGACCATCCAACCATGATTTCCTGTCAATGACAAGCAAAGCAAGCTATCTACAACGCATTGAACAGCCTAACATATTGCTTTCTCACTGATACTACTCATACTGAAGATTTGGAGACTTTGGTCACCTCATTAATAAGAATATCACTGAGTTTCAGTATTCATTATGATGATCTCAGGATATGGCCATTATCTTCTGTAGACTCAAAATGTACACCGCCAAGGGGAGAGATGCACTTTTATCATGGGTGCAGCTATTTCATCTACACAACCTATGAACATGAGAAGGTATTGTGATCTGCTACACATCAAAATTGTATGAAAATAAATGTAAAACAGGAACAAAGTGTTTTATCACCCCACTAAAATGTAGCATTAAATGCTAAAGAGGTATCACAGAATGCTTCTGTGCTGGCGATTGACTTTGGTGACTGAGGGCTGATTCTGACAAAAATTTTACAGTGTGTTAAGAATCTATTTATCTGCGAGACTAAAACAGACCTTTGCTTTAGTTTCCGAACTGAATGTTTTTCTGCAGATTTAATCTTCTTTGTTACACTGTTGAACATAACACATATATTTCACTGCGCTGATTGCATTACCTCTCTCAAGCACAGCTCAGCACTGAAGACACATTGCTGTGAAGCTTCTTGCAAAAAATCTCACAGTTGGTTAGTCATTGTACCTCCTTGCACTGATGGTGCTAATGGTTGAGTTACATCTGACCCAATAAATAATCTGTACATCTGTTCACCATCAATGATTCAACTCATTGAATCTGACATACTAATGTCTTACTAATTGGTTCTTCATTATCAACTGTATAAAGGTCGTCATGACTTCATATAGCTGTAATAGATAGTACAGTGCAACAAAATATCATCATTCTCCTCTCTTTCTGCCTTCATATTATTCACGCAGACACACACACACACACACACACACACACACACACACACACACACACACACACACACAAAACAAAGTCCGGAATTCTATCACATGTGGCTCCACCAAATTTTTATTGAAACAAAATGTTTCCTGTACAGTAGACCCAGATTTGATCTAAATACCTTTTTCATTGTGGTAATAATATCTGTACATCAGAAAACACATAATCATCACCACAGTTATTTGTGTTATTATTATTATTATTTTGTATGCTTGTTTTCAACAATATGTGGTGATAAACATTGTTCCTGATATGGCATGAAAAATATAACCTCTTTCCTCATTGTCTGCATTCTGCACATGCACATTGGGAGGCTTCTACGATTTTTAAATGCATGTCTTTTCCATCCCTGAAACATTTCATCACCTTTGGACTTGCACAACATAGCATATCATCCTTACTGACCATTATGTTAGCATGTACTTGCAAAAGCAATGGGAAACAAAATCAGAAGCAGTGAGTAAAAAAATGGCATCAGAAAAAAAAAAAAAAAAAAAAAAGCGGGTGCAGGCTAACGATTTGCATCAGTCAAAGACAAGAAGCTCAAAGTTTTAAGACAACAGCAAGGTCCTTTTAAAATGTTAAATAGCTGAAAGACATGTCCCTTTTGGGAGTTGCTAAGTTGGCCATGGGCTTTTAAACAGAATGTGTGCAATATGTTTCTGTGTTTCTTTCCTGATATATGTGCAACCTACATACTTGTTTAAAACTGGTTTATTCTGGTGACCTACTACAGCTTCTTAACAGTATCCTTGCAAACCTCCCATTTCTTTCTGCACAAATTCTTCATTAAATAGGTAACAGTTGCTACACTGTCCTCCTGTTTTAGTCATTCTTGTAATATAGGTACTTAGCTTTATATACAGTGTATTCACATTCCTCCCTCATCCAGTTTACCCCTGCTTTTGCAATACTTTTATAGCAGTATCTTACTTTATAAATAAAGTAGAGCCTTTTAGGAGGGAGGGAGGAAAGTGTACAATAACTACAGTGGCGGCTGGTGACTTCAAGTCAAAAGGGGGCTGCAGGAGATAGCTGAATGGGTGGGGTTAATGGGAGGGGTGCGGCCAACTAGAAACGGGATGAGTTATGCTCAAAACCACAAAAATTGTAACTTTAATTAAATATGCTGCCCTGAGTGCTAAACCATCATTATGAGAGTCCAATCAAGACAAAATGAAGTGTAGAAGAAAAAAAAATATTTCAATGCATTGGCTGCATGGCAACTTGCTTAATATCTAGATGGAAACAAAAAGGTCGTAAGGCATGAAAAAATAAATTACTTTTTAAGTGCATTACTGGACTGCCAGTAATTATTTAGTATAAGAAAAACAAGCAGCACTCAACTCAAACCACTTCTCCTTGCACTGCAGTTCTAAGTGTAATTTATATTCATCTTTATTAAAGTACCAAGTAACATGCTGAAAGTAGCAAGCTCTGTGATACCACCACTTGTAAAAATGTTTCTTTACCAAAAAAGACCTGCTGCCTGACAACAACTATCTCCTTGTTTCATGGGGAAAACATGATCAAAGTAAAAAATGAAAAGCAAACAAGAAACAAGCTCAAGATACATTGCTTAAAGGATTACTGTACAGGTAATGGACCACACATGATAGATTGGCATTCTGTTTTGTTTACAGGTAAAGCCTGCAAAGATGACTGCAAGTCTCCAACAAATGTAATCTTCTTCTTTTGGCTGCTGCCATTAGGGGTCGCCACAGCAGATCAACTGTTTCCATTTCTTCCTGTCCTCTGCATCTTGCTCTGTCACACCAACCATCTGCATGTCCTCTCTCACCACATCCATAAACCTTATCTTAGCCCTTCCTCTTTTGCTGTTACCTGGCAGCTTCATCCTTAGCATCTTTTTCCCAATATACTCTGCATCCCTCCTCAGCACATGTCCAAACCAACGTAATCTTGCTTCTCTGGCTTTGTCTCCAAACCTTTCAACCTGGGCTGACCCTGCAATATACTTATTCCTAATCCTGTCTATCCTCGTCACACCCAGTGCAGATCTTAACATCTTCAACTCTGCCACGTCAAGCTCTGACTCCTGCCTTTTTGTCAGTGCCACTGTCTCCAACCCATATAACATAGCTGGTCTCATTACCCTCTTGTAGACCTTCCCTTTCACTCTTACTGGTACTCGTCGGTCACAAATCACTCCTGACACTCTTCTCCACACACTCCATCCTGCCTGTACTCTCTTCTTCACCTCTCTTCCACACTCACCATTACTCTGAACTGTTGATCCCAAGTACTTAAACTCATCCATCTTCGCCACCTCTACTCCCTACATCCCCACCATTCTTCTATCCTCCCTCTCATTCACACACATATATTCTGTCTTAGTCCTGCTGACCTTCATTCCTCTTCTTTCTAGAGCATATCTCCACCTCTCCAGGGTCTCCTCCACATGTTCCCTACTCTCACTACAGATCACAATGTCATCTGCAAACATCATAGTCCACGGAGACTCCTGCCTGATCTCATCCGTCAACCTGTCCATCACCATTGCAAATAAGAAAGGGCTCAGAGCTGATCCTTGATGTAATCCCACCTCCACCTTAAATGCATCCATCACTCCCACCGCAGACCTCACCGCTGTCACACTACCCTCGTACATATCCTGTACCACTCTTACATACTTCTCTGACACTCCCGACTTCCTCATACAATACCACAACTCCTCTCTAGGCACCCTGTCATATGCTTTCTCTAAATCCACAAAGACACAATGCAACTCCTTCTGACCTTCTCTGTATTTCTCCATCAACACTCTCAGAGCAAACATCGTATCAGTAGTGCTCTTTCCTGGCATGAAACCATACTGTTGATCACTAATCATCACCTCCCTTCTTAACCTAGCTTCCACTACTCTTTCCCATAACTTCATGCTGTGACTGATCAGTTTAATCCCTCTGTAGTTACTACAACTCTGCACATCACCCTTTTTCTTAAAAATCGGTACCAAAACACATTTTCTCCATTCCTCAGGCATCCTCTCACTTTTCAAGATTTCATTAAACAATCTAGTTAAAAACTCCACTGCCATTTCAACTAAACACCTCCATGCTTCCAGAGGTATGTCATCTGGGCCAACAGCCTTTCCATTCTTCATCTTCTTCATAGCTATCCTTACTTCCTCCTTGCTAATCCACTGCACTTCATGATTCACTATCCGCACATCATTCAACCTTATCTCTCTCTCATTCTCTTCATTCATCAACCCCTCAAAGTACTCTTTCCATCTGCTCAACACACTCTCCTCACTTGTGAGTACATTTCCCTCATTATCCTTTATCACCCTTACCTGCTGCACATCTTCACTAGCTTGGTCCCACTGTCTAGCCAATCGGTACAGGTCCTTTTCTCCCTCCTTAGTGTCCAACCTTTTATATAGCTCTTCATACGCCTTATCCTTAGCCTTTGCCACCTCTCTCTCTGCCATGCACATCATCTCCTTATACTCTTGTCTACTTTCTTCATCTCTTTGACAGTCCCACTTCTTCTTCGCCAACCTCATTCTCTGTAAACTCTCCTGTACTTCTTCATTCCACCACCAGGTCTCCTTGTCCTCCTTCCTCTTTCTAGATGTCACACCGAGCACCTTTTTAGCCATCTCTCTTACTAGCTCTGCTGTAGTTACCCAGCTATTCGGTAACTCTTCACTGCCACCCAGTGCCTGTCTTAACTCTTCCCTGAACATCACCTCACAATTACCCTTTTTCAATTTCCACCATTTGATCCTTGGTGCTGCCCTCACACTCATCCTCCTCTTCTTGATCACCAATGTCATCCTACAAACCACCATACTATGCTGCCTAACTACACTTTCCCCTGCCACCACTTTACAGTCTCCAATCTCCTTCAGACTGGCCCTTCTACATAAGATATAATCCACCTGTGTGCATCTTCCTCCACTCTTGTATGTCATGCTATGCTCCTCCCTCTTGTTAAAATGCGTATTCATCACAGCCATGTCCATCCTTTTCACAAAATCCACTACCATCTGACCTTCTGCATTCCTTTGCTTAACACCATACCTACATATCAAATGTAATGAGCTTCTTAAAATAATGTAATTCTGTCCTTTATTACAAATACTGTCATATGCATTTCAATACCCAAGGCTTATACATTATCTAGTTATGTAAGTATTCTCTGCATGGCAACAACAGAAAGGCTTTCAGTGTTGGTAATGTTTTAACAGTATGCTTATTAAAGCTTACTTGCATCTTATAATCTCAGACAAGCTTACCTGATGGTCATTAAAGCATTGCTACTTAAACACAGAGCAACAGGCACTTTCTGAGTAATAATAAGCATACATCAACAGTATAAAAATATGACCGAAACCAGAACATTCTGCAAAATCAAGGACAGAAAAAAAGTAGCACTTGTGTCTACCTTGGATGGGGAGATACTCTGCACATTTACGCTGCATAACAGCTCCTTGCCTTGCTTGGACACATCCAGAGTCACTACATGGGGGAGTGGGATGCAGCAAGTATGTCATAGTTTGAAATGTGTCTGACTGACTGTGATGGCCCAGACACATTTGTCATACCTCTCAACCTCAGAATAAGATATATGGACAGACCCATACATAGAAGTGGGGCAAAGGCCCAAAAATAAGGAAAATTTTTAAGTATTGCTCTTATAAACTTAGAACGATAATAGAATAGTAAGTTTTGCATTAGTATGAATTTTCTGAAGGATATGAAATCTGAAACTCAAATGTCTGTCATTATTTTCTAACTTCAGTCTTTAATGATTTGCCACTAATTTGCCAAAAAAACACAATTTATGAAAAATGGACCAAAAATGTGATGCAAAAATATAAAAGAGCCACACAATACAGCTGGGAACCTGTCAAAGAATGGACACTTTTTTAAATATCAGTACTGCTAACTTGAGCAGCTGACAAAATTAAAGAATCTACATACAGTTCTGAAATAAAAGTAATCTATAACTCTGATTATTACAGTTATTTCTTAATTGTAAGCCCTCCACATTTTCTTCCAAAATTGCCATTTTGTGGTGGGATTATTTGGGAAAGAGCAACATTTTGAGCCAAAATTGGGGAGAGTTGAGAGGTTTGGATATGCCTAATTCTATAAAGCAATTTATTTGCACGTACCTCTCAACCTGTTAATACAGGAAATCTGGACAAGGCCAAATATACTGGGGGATTATATAAACAGCACTATAAAGTGTTGTATAAACTGAGACAATTGACAGAATAACAGGTCTTGCTTTAGCATGCATTTTTCTGAAGGTTATGAAGTCTGAAACTCAGTGCCTGTCATTATTTTGTGACTTAATTCCTAAATTATTTGCCAGAAAACCACACATTTTATGAAGAACAGACCAAAAATAAGAAGCAAAAATCTATTAATTCTGTGAAAATCTTGACAGTTGAGAGGTATAGTTCAGCCGGGGCTGTCTTTGGGTTTGCCGCCCTTCCCCCTCACAAAATCATGGTCGAATGGAGCCTCCCTCCTGCAGCCATTCCAATGAACCATTACTTTACTATGTCACCCCATTTATCATAAACACTAATGTGCATACTGCCTTACTTCTACGATGATTGGACTTCATTTGAAAGTTTTATTTTGCATTTTATAGTACAAACACTAAGACATCTGCTAAATAAAGCAATGCAATCTCACAATGAAAACAGACTTAGCATTAAAACTTCTCTGCCCTTCAAACTCACATCCATTGAAACAGCATTGAAACCTACATTCAAAGAAAATACATTTTGCCAGTGGCAGATAAAGATTAACTTTGGGCTGTTTTCAAATCATAGGCCCCTTGCACATGAAACATACACGTGGTTTTTGATACACCTTCCTGATTGTATTAAATTATATTCCTTATACAATGCAAGCAGACTTGGCATAAGCAGCACTAAACTTTTGTTCCCCTGCAGCTCTCAGCATCTTGTAAAATGTACTTGACATTCTGAACTTTGCAGCAAAAGAAATCTGGAAAAAGGCAAAATTTGGGGGGTGGGGTGCAAAAGACCAAAAAACAGGGGCACATTTTAAGCATTGCTTGTATAATGTTGGAAAGTTATTAGAATAAATTGCTGTGTTACCACTATACATTTCACTGCCAAGTACTGAACCCAGGACCCTGTGCAAAACAGTCGGAGCAACATACCACTATGCCAAATCATCTGTTTTATAAAAGAAAGGAAGACTGAAACTTAAATGGCTACCATTTAGTGAATTCAGTTCTCACCATAGCTGTCAACATCTTAGCACAAAACACCTGAACAAAGCCAATAATTGGGGAATACAGCCCCCAAACATATTCAGTGAGTTCAGTTATCACCATAGCTCTCAACCTTGGCACAAAAACATGGACAAAGCCAATAATGTGGGAATACAGTCCAAAAAATAGGGACAAATTTCAAATAACACAAGAGCAAACCCACACAAACACAGGGAGGACATGCAGACTCCACATAGAAGGCACCCCAGCCAAGAATCAAACCAGACAACTTGTAGCTGTCAGGCAACAATGCTACAACTGCACCACTGCACTACTGGCTGTGTTAAGAAACAAAAATACAGAAACCACAGATTTTATGAGAAACAGAACAAATATGAGGCAAAAATCTGCAATTTTTTAATAAATTTACACCCCTCACTGTTTAAATATACCATCTCCGAGATCACACTACAGTGCAGACAATGGAAAACTTCCATTGTCACACTTTACGGGGATCTCCTTTGAAACGTTAGATCTTTTAAAAGTTCGATCATATGGTGTTGACCATATGACATTCGAACTTTTAAAAGTTTGACAACGTGATAGGAACCCAATTGATTGATTGCAGTTTGGTAGAATGTGGCTTCCCTGATCTCTGAGTACTCTGTTCATCTTATCTGCTTGACCATAGCATACCTTCTTAACTTTAATATATTCTGCCCATGGAATTACCTTGCTGATGTAGAGGTACATAACAAAAAATCTTAAAATACTGAAGGTGCTGTTCACATTTTTTGGAAGGGAATGCAATATTCTCTGAGAAAGCAGACAAGGAGAAGTGTATTGGGACATATTCCTATTTTATTTACCATAACTGTAGACATCTGCCTACATCTAAAATGTTTCCAGCAATAAGGTCTATATTAGATAATCAAACATTTGAAAGATCGGCTGTCATATGATTAACACCATATGATCGAACTTATATCTAATAAAAAAAAAATAAACTACACAAAACACCAACCTGAACTCTCTAAGCAGGGTGCACCCCCACACCCCCCCCCTCTCTTTAAATATACCAACTCTGAGATCGCACTACAGTGCAGAAAAGGGAACTCTTACCATTCCGTGCTGTATGGAGATCTCTGTTACAACATTTGAATATTCAAAATCCAATCATATGGTGTCAACCATATGAGACTCAAAAAATTTGAATGTTTGAACATTCAGTATAGATCGTATTTGAATAAGGCAAACTTTCACCCTTTTTGCCCTTCTCATATTATAAGATTTAAAATGTTACTTTTTTGGGTATAAAAAAAAAATAAGTTGTCATGGAATCAAATTGCCAACCAAATGCTGAAATATCTAATGGGCAAAACCTTTAACTATAAAAAATGTTTTTCAGTGTGTATGCCTTCCCTGCAACCCATGTGGGAGTCAGTCCCTCCAAATGCCCTAAACGTGTACATCAACTCAACAGTTAAACAAGCATGAAGAAGGGAGAACAATCTCAAAACAAAGAAATCACTGTAGGAGCACACTTAGAAATTCACCAGAAAAGATTCCCTTGGAAAACAGATTGCTGTTTTCTTACTTTACTTCTTGCAATTCGGATACTTGACACTTGAGTAGTTTGATCTCAGCCTCTTGTTGATATACTAAGAAAATATTTTTGATTATTATTGGTAGGCATGATAAAAGGAAAAATATATACAACAGTGCCTGGCAATCTCAGTATTCAAATCAGTGAAAGTAAGACAGAAAGAAAGAAAAATATGTCATAACTGGAAGGGAAACCCATGGAAAAAAGCAATTTTTTCATGAAAGCAGCTATGTCTGTTACAGTAGCCATCATTGTTAACTGACTATATTTAGATGTTAAAAACAAACTGATAAATCTTGAACTATTAAACTAAAACAAAAAATGAAGGAAAAAAACACACTGAACCAAATAAATTATAAAAGTTAGCATTTTTGTTTATTAGGTTAGCAAACTTCATCAGACAAATTTATAAAAGAATAAATGCCATTTATATTAAACAAAGTAATGACATCACAGCCTGTAATTAAAAGGCAATTATACATTAATTTAAAGCAGTAAAACTCCCAACATAAAATCTAATTAACAACTCAACACTTTAAAGGTAAGACCATTTATCCATAAAATTAACATGAATAAACATTCCCAAAACCTCTATAGAAAATTCCTAAATGGATCTAATGCATTAAAGCCTTCAATTTTAGTAGGCTCTTAATAGAAACTGAATCATTTAATCCTAGTGCAACTAAAGCATTCAGCTTCAGTTGCCAAATTAATTCCATATGGTCCAACTTCAAATCATTAGGTCCCCCTGTAATATTTTCACACAATTTCTGGATAACTAAAAATCTAAATTCATGGTCAGCACAATCTTTGATGTGTCTTGCTAAGGCATTGTTCAAATTTTTTTTCTCAGTTGCATATAAATGTTCATATATCTTGCTTTTCAAAGGCCTTTCAGTTCTACCTACATAAAAAAACAGGATATGTTAAACATATAGCCAAGTATACCACACCCTTTGTATTACAATTAAATTTGCCTTTAATATTATATTTTATACCATTAATAATAAAGGACGTGGTAACGCTGATATGTTTACACCAACGACATGCTTGGCACTTAAACATGCCACAATGAGGTAGATATAAATTTGAATTACCAAACTCAAGAAGACATTTAAGATTCCTACCTTTTCTAAAAACCACTAAAGGGGAATCATCCACATGCTTCCTAATAATACAATCATCCTTAAGAAAAGACCAATTTTTGTATATAATTGATCTTATTAAAGGAGCATCCATAGAGAAGGTAGTAATAAAACCTAAATTTGCCATCTTGATCTCTGTAAAAGAAGAAACCAAGTTTAAGTCCAGTAAATTAATACTTGAATCTCTTGAAGATTCAATATTATTGTTGGACATTGTATGTTCCACAACAGGATCAAGATTTTCTCCATCAAAACCAATAACATTATTACAATCAAATGCATTTAATAAAGGTTTAAAATGGCCACTTGATCTTTTCAAGGTTACTTCTTTAATAACATTGTCCACCAACTTAACAGGATAACCCCGTTTCAAAAACATTTCCTTGAGAAGTTCACATTCTATCAGAAAATCACAATCTAAGGAATTCATCCTGGCTCCATGCACAAGTTGTCCTTTGACTACACCTTTCTTCTGAACGAAAGGGTGGCAGATGGAGAAATGAAGAAATGTATTTGAATATGTGGGTTTCCTAAAGATTTTTGAATTATAAGACTTCAATAAATGGTTTTTAATCAATTTGACATCTAAAAATGATATCATGTCAGTGTCAAATTCCCATGTAAAATCTAAAAAGCTGGTGAATTTAGTAATGTGTTGAACAAAAAGTTCTGCTGAATGTTTGTCACCACGCCATAAAAGGAACATATCATCTAGGTATCGGGTGTACCATGCAGCTCTCTCCTTGGAGGTTGGATCTTTAAAGAGAAAATTTTTCTCCCAATAAGCCATGACTATATTGGCAAAAGTACCTCCACAGGGAGAGCCCATGGCCACACCCGTCCTTTGTAAATAATATTCGTTGTTGAAAAGAAAATAATTGTTGTTCAACACCAATTCCAATAGATAAATAACCACATCAATATCACAACCATTCATCCTTTCTTCTAATAGGAAATCCCTAACCCACTCACATCCAATATCTTGTGGGATAGCAGTGTATAAATCTCGAATATCTGTTGTAAGGAAATTCAAGTCTTCTGAAAAAGGCAATTCGTTTATTGCTCCCAAAAATGCCCATGAATCCTTACATATCTGGGACTCATTTGATAGAGCATTTTTAAGTTTAGAATCCACAAATTTAGCACATCCAAAGGTGGTAGATTGTCTACCGTCTATAATAGGGTGGAAAGGGGGATCTTGTAAATTTTTATGTACTTTAGGTAAGCCGAATAAGATGGGTACCAAGGGGTGAGAAATGGCCAAAAAGTTATGTAAGTCAACATCAATACGTTCATCAATAAATCATTGATGAACCCTTTGATACATTGGTAGGCCCCATTGAATTCATTCAAGGAAACCTTAACGTATGCAGCATTACTCAGTAATGAGGCCATTCTATTGTTGTAATCTTCTGTGTCCATAAAAACTAACCCACCCCCTTTATCCGGCTTCATTATCCGAATATTGGCAAACTTTAGTTTGTCCAAAGTTTCTTTTTCTAATTTACACAAATTATGTGAGTTAGTGTTCCTAAAAGATCCTTTTTCAAATAAACATCTGATGTCATTCTCTCAAACAATGTGATGGTTGGGTTGAGTGCTGGGTTAAAAATACTAGCAACCCTGAAACCTCTAATTAAGCTCGAATTACTACCAAAAAGTACATTCAAATTGAGTTTACGAGTAAAGATTTTTAAATCAATAAGAGTTCTTGACAAATCACCTCTGTTGGAAGGGACAAAGGTTAAACCTTTGGATAGAACTTCAATGAGTACTGAACTAGGGCTGAATGATGAAAAATTATATATTTTAAAGTCCTGAGTACTGTTTGTTAAGATCTGAACAGACCCTTGAGAAGAATTCGTTAGAACTAAAGATGGTATGGGACTCAGAATAAAGTCCATCTCCTCCTCCTGTTCTGGCCTTTTGTTTTCCAATGTTGTTGATGTTGTGGATATTTCTGTTGCCCCCCCAGTGTACTGTCTTTTGTTTCCCTGAAAATCCTGATCCGAATTAAGATTATTTGTAACCTTTCTGTTATTACTTGTATTACCATTTATGGTCCTACTGGCCAACCTTTCACTCCTCCTTAAAGGAGATGTGTTGATTGGTGTAGTATCATTAATGATACCATTATTCTCATCAGAACAATCCACACAATCATCCGAATCAACAGGAGTTAGGTTCGAAAAAGCATTTAAGTTGTTATTCAAGTTAGAAGTTGGTGATGGATAGGCTATCCCTTTCGCATATGCTAAGGAGTACCTGTATAACTTTTTGTTTTTATTCTCCTTAATTTTCAATAAAGCATTATCAATACTGGTAAATATGTGCAGAAAATCATATTTGTACCGTAAAAAATCAATATCATTACGAATACACGAGTCAAGTTCAGTTAATTCAGTCTTTAAATTTTCAATTTGTTCACAATAGTCCTTAATCAAAATATTCATAAACTCAATCCCCTGTCTATCAAATAAGTTTAACAATTCTTTATGAAAAGATGAATGAGGGATTAAACCTATAGGGTAACGCCACTGCCTTAGTCCTTTAGGCACTTGTTGGCGTTTAGTACATTCAATGAGGTATTGTACCTCAATTTGTAATTTCTTAAGATGAAACAGTTTTAGATCATATGTTTTAAGCAGATTTGTAAGTCTATTCTCATTGTCCACTCTGTTCATATTATTATTCCATCCTGACCCATTCAGGAAACAAGTTGGGTCTTTAAACCAGTCTTCCAAGTTAGGAAAACCAGTTAAAGTACTTACAGAATTTGTGCCAATGGCACTTTCGCTTGTACTTGGAAGGCCGTTTGAATGTCCGTTTGAAGATTCTGCCACAACTGGTGAAGTATGAATTCCAGATGGTGGAAAAATATGAGAAGTATTCACTCCTGTAGGTTTGTTTCCTCGATCATGCGATCCTGAGGCATTCACCAAGCCGGTTGAGCAAAAATGCCCTGCAAAATGACAGTTACAAACCCTTCTCTGGACTTGAAAAAGGTAGGAACTAGGAAGATGGTAATGTTTGGTGAAAGTATGCACAGAAGACAGAGTAGCTGCTTCCAAAATTTCCTTAGTGGCTACCCCTTTAAGAAGGGCAGTAGAGGTAACAGCAGCCCTAGTGGAACATGCCCTCAGCATCAGCATGATAGCTATAACAAAAGGAGATACAGAGGGAGGTCCATTTGAAAATAGTTTGCTTAGAACTACTGGCAAATGCTACAAAAAAAAGGTGGTCTGATTTTCTGACATTCTTGGTTCTGTCTAAGTAGTAATGCAGTTGCCTATGCATATACAAAGAATGAAGGATCCTTTCTCCCTTGTTGTGAGTCTTAGAAAAATGTAGGCAAGTGTATGGTCTGGTTTACAAAAGTCTCTCTTACCACTTTGTGCATAAAGGGTCCTGAGAGACACTCTATCTCAGTGAAAAATGATGAAAGGTTCCACACACACAAGGGCCTGAAGCTCTGACAACTTTCTAGCTGAGGTAATTGCTATTAGGAATGCTGTGTTCCAGGTCAGGAATTTTATATCAGTGGAAGTTGCTGGGTTCAATAGTGGAAAGGTGAGTGGCTTCAAAATCAACTTGAGGTTCCAGGGAAGAACAGGAGGTTTTCTGGTGACCTAATGTTGACAACAACCCCCCTCAGAAACTGTTTCATGAGGGGATGTAAAAACAAAGGTGGTTGAGAAGGCAGATAGGGTGAAATAGCTGACGCATGAATTTTTATAGAGGATTGGGAGAGATCTTTTTTCAGAAAGGCTGGATACATTTGACAGGATAAAAATGATCGGGCTTTGTCCCTTTTATCTGCACCAAAGAATGAATCTTTTCCATTTTGTGAAGCAAGACTTATTACAGCTAGGTCTTCTGGCTTCTTTTAGAATGTCTAGGACTCCCCTTCCATTGGATAAAGATATCATACAAGCCATCAACTTGAGTGTGTGCTGGCTGGGGTGTATTACTGTGACCCTGTTCTGCTTTAGCAGGTCCACACTATGTGGCAGCTGACATGGCTCCATGTTGGTTAAATAGAGCAATAGGGGGTACCAGTGCTGCCTTAGCTAATCTGGGGCTGTCAGAATTGCCCTTGGGCCTCATTCCTTTATTTTCAACAATACCCTAGTAGCAGTGGTATTGGGATGAAGGCATAGAGGAATAGGCCTTCCCAAGGAAAGTAAAAGACATCCGTCTTTCAGTCTGACTACATTGTGTTCTTGGAGCAAGACTTTTTTCAAGTGAGCATTTTGTTTGGTGGCAAGAAAGGGTATATGTGTGGCACACCCCATTTTTCACCTATACTGAGAAATACTTCCCTATCGAGTTACCACTTTTCGGGATCTGACAGTTGACTAATTTCTCATGATAGGTACTATGCTATGAGGTGCAGCCCTTGGGAGTTTGGTGTTTCCCAAAGGTCCATGGATAGGCAGCAGGGAGTATGAGTGGGACTCCCGCTTGTTCATGTACCACATAACTGTGGCATTGTCTGTTTTCACCAGGAGGACTCCAAGTTTCCATTTTTTAAGGCAATCAGTCCTTTTTGTACTGTCTTTAGCTCTTTTATGTTAATGTGTTTGTTTCTGAACTTGGAGTCCCATCTGCCTTGAGTCTGGAAGTTATTCAATTGGGCTGCCCAGGCTATTTTTGCTGCATCTGTTGTCAGAGTTTGGTCCTGAGGGATAAACCTGATGGGAAGGCTTGGGTTGAGAAATCATGCTTGGACCCACCAGACATGCTCTTTCCTGAGGCAAGGAAGCAGTTTTACTCTGAAGGTGAGAGACTGTGAATGTTGGCACAACACATTTTTGAGATACCACTGCATTTTTCTCATATATAGTCCAGAGAGATCATGAGAATTGAAGAGTCCAGGCATCCCAGAGCCTTGTAGTTTTGAGGCATTTCCTGATCAAGAACTTTTTGAAAGACAAAATTAGGAAACTAACTTTGACTGGAGGGAGGAAAGCCTTTTGAAGAGATGAGTCAAATAAGCCTCCCAGAAACACAATATTGTTTGTTTGAGAGTTTTGGATATTGATAGTAAACCCCACTGAGGTTAGTAAGTTTTGAGTATAAAGCAGGTCTCCTTTGAGTTTTTCTAGACTTGTTGCCTGAAAAAGGCAGGCTAAGTAAGGATAAATCTGAATTCCCTTTGTCCTACAGAAGGCAATCACCGATTCTAAGCACTTTGTGAAGGCCCTGGTTGGAGTAGACAAGCCAAAAGGTGAAGCACAGAACTGATAATGCTTTGTACCTGCTCTGCAGTGTAAGAATCGTTTGTGTGATTTATTTCTGGGGATATGGAGGTTTGCATCTAAGGTTGCCATGAAGGTGTTGGGGGAAATCATGGGCAGTAGTTTTTGTAGATATAGCATTTTAAATTTTGGGACCTGTAAGAACTGATTGAGCCTTGACAGGCATAGAATTGGCCTCCAGGTACTTTCTTTTCTGGGAACTAGAAAAGTCTGGAGTAAAAGAACTTTTCCTTGTAAGGATTTTAGTACAGGTTCCACTGAGCCTTACATGCAAAGAATCTCTATTTGGTTTAAGGCCTGTTTTTGGTTTGGAGTAATATCTGGGAATTCTGAGTGAATCAAGGGTTGCTTGAACTCAAGTTTGTAACATCTTTGAATAATATTTAGCACTCATGGATCCTGAGTAGTGACAGTACAGTTCTTGTGGAATAGTGATAGCTCCCCCTACCAGGGTGGGAAGGTATGGAAGTAGAGAGGGGGAAGTAGGAAGTAAGTGCTATGCAATAATCATGATTGCTCCTTGCTTGGTCCCTGCAGACATGATCCCACAGGCCTTATTGGAGTCTGTTTTCCACTGTCTAGGACACTGGTGCTGTCTTTGGCTCCTTTCCCTATGAGGTCTGTTTTGCCTAGGCTTATTCTGGGAGGCTGGAAAGGACCAATGTTTGGTAGGGTAATTCCAGCTGAAATGAGGACATTGGACCTGCAGGAAGTCTTTGACAGTTTGCATGAACTTGGCCTTATTCTCCATTTTCTTAATGACAGCCTCAGCCTTAGGACCAAAAAGTTAGTCTTTGTCTAAAGGGTCATCCAGAAGACTGGATGTTCAGGAAGGGACTGCTCCCTCAGCCATGCATGATTTCTAATAATGGATCCAGTGGCTGCTGCCCTGCTGGAGGCTTCCAAGTCATCATAGTTGAAGTGCAGAGAGTGTTTAACCCCTGTGAGCAGAAGTGGCATAGATCCATTAATTCCTTTAAGAGGAACATATTTTCAATCCAAATCAGTTTTTGTTTCATTTGGTCAAGAATAGTTTCCTGGTAGTTCACCATATGTACTCTTAATAAAACGACTGTCTGCAGTGTATGTTATGGCTGTGTCAGCAGTCTGTTTACTTTAATTTTCAACATCATAACCTAAGCATGCACACTACTGGACCCTCTTCCCTGTTCCCATAACCAAGTACTCTGATCCTTGTGAAAAGAAGTACGTTTAAATAGGAAAAATGACACCTTTAATATCTTTACACGTAAGCATTACACAGCTTTTGGATTAAGGCCCTTCTTTTTGCATCCCTCTTACTGAAGTCTTGGGTACCTTATTTGTCTAATAACCAAAGGGTATGGTATACTGACCTGGAAAGCTACTGCAACTGATTGTTTTTGTTTATGTTCTGCCTGGTCTAGTTCGTAGTTCAACGAGCTCTCTCCATGCCCCTACCCTGCCCCGAAATCTCAAACACCACTAGTGCACCTACGCTTATTCAAAATAATTCCCTCCCACCAATTAACTTTAAAAACACATCCTCCTCTGCCACTCCTCTTTACAATCCACCTAACTAGCTCAACCAACATCACCTTCCTCCACCCTTTTCCCTCCTTTTTGTGAACAGCCCTCAATATTCCACTCTGCAAATATTACACAATTAACCTCAAACCATCTCAGACAGCTTCTCACTATAAACCTATTCTTCTTCCCTGTTATTATACCTATTAACTTGTAGTTATACCATCCTACTACTTTGCTAGTATACCTATTATTCTATATATATACCTTTCCTCAGTCCACCCTCATCTATTATACTACCTTTCTACATCTACTATTACTTCCCTTCCAACATGTACTCATGTGTTATCCTCTAATTTCCTTTCTCACGCTTATTTACACTCATTCTCTCCTTATAATACCTAACAACTCTCAGTCACACTTCACTACCCTCCAAGCCCTGAAAAATTACATCTCCATTAAGTAACCTGGCTAACATGTCTGTAAGTTACTCAGATATATCTCCTAGTTTCTATCAAATAAAACCCTCACTAGTACAGAAAATAAAAATACTCCCAATAAAATTTAGCCAAATCCTTATACCACATATTTCTACCATAAAACCTCAAATCTACTTTATGAAACCATTTAGAAAACACCACTTTTTAGAATTACCACTCCAGACTAACCACCTTACCTTTATGTGGAGACATCCACCCCAATATTGGTCCCCCTCAATATTTTACCCTACTCAACCCAGTATCAGCAACTCCCCCCATATTCTTATATATGGTTACACTAAACTTAGAAAGCCTCCATTATAAAATCCCATACATTCATGCATGGATCACCAGTACTCAACCTGACATAATTTTAGCACCTGAAACTTGGCTAAAACCATACATTAAAGACTCTGAGTTTCTCCCACCTGGTTTTGCTACCATAAGATCTGACAGACCCCCAAAAAGGGTGGGGGTGTTGCACTACTATTTCGATCCTCCTGTAATGTAGTACCATACACTCAGCCCATATCACAGTCTGCCAGTGCCAAAATTATTATTCCCTTCCATAACATGAACAACTGCAAAAACAAAATATGTATTACAGACCTTTATATACCCCCAGGTAACAACATTCCCTTATTGGAGGAAATTCTTCCATGGATTTTCAACAGTATAAATAATGACGTAAATATTAAGTGGCTCGATCTTTGCCTTGACACTCCCTCTTAAAATATCAATCTATTTAACTTCATTCAGCTCATCACTTCCACAACCAGACCCAATAAGAACAGTAGCTGTGGCTCCATCTTAGATTGGATTCTAGTCAATGGCCCAAATAAAACCTCTTCAGCCATTACTCTCCCAAACTCCTTTAGCGACCACTTCCTTTTCTTTGCTCACTGCACTGTCCCCTCATGTCAAAAGCAACATCAGTAGAAACTCATAAGGAACCTAAATAAATTCAACCATGTGAAGTTCATTGACACCCTAAAAAAATTAAATGGTGCAGGCAAAAAAACTCCCTCTAGATGGGGCAGTCGAGCAGCGTTTCTTAATATACTAAACAGAGAACTCGTCTTCGACTAAAACAAATTAAAGTGAATTATGCCCCATGGCTGACTAAAGCTACTAAACAAATAATGAAATCCAGAGACAAGAGCTGGAAACAGTGGTTAGCTAACAAAAACCTCCTGACCTGCAGAAATTCAAACAACTTTGAAACCATGTAAAAAGACTTGTCAGCAAAGATAAGAAAAATCATTGTCTGAAATTTCAGAATACAAGTCATACCCAAAGGAATTCTGTAATTCTGTAACATCATTACGAAATCCAGGTACAAAGAGTAACCCATGCCTTCATCTTAACGAAAATTCCCTAGAAATAGTCACCCTCTTTAATTCTCACTTTATTAATGCTATAGCACACATCGCTCCTTCCTTTCCCCAGTCTCATAATCCCACGAACCCTGCTACTCCTTGTAAAATACCCAATCATACTACTTCCACTATAACCTCCCACTCTACCAGCTCTACACCTGCATTCACTTTTATACCCATCCTAACCACAACAGAAAAAAATACTACTGCTTAAGCTCAAACTGTGCACTAATGCTCCTGGCATCCTACCCAGACAATTCTTAAAGTTAGCTCCTGAATCTGTTACCTACCCTATAGCCATCCTTCTAAACAGATCTGTCCAAGAATGTTATGTCCCTGTAATCTGGAAAAAAGCTTATATTCTTCCTCTTCATAAAGGAGGCAGTAATTCTGATATCTCAAGTTTCTGACCTATTGCCATTTTCCCCAATCTGTAAGATGTTAGAAGAGTGTATTCACACTCAAATTCTACACTTTCTTCTCCACAACCAAATCCTATCTACCAAACAGCATGGTTTTATTCCATGCCACAGCACCACAACTGCTGTCATATCCTTTGTGGATACAATTGACAGAGCCAGTAACTCAAGCAAAATTGTCTCCTCTCTATTCCTAGACCTTTCAAAAGCTTTTGATACTGTCTCACTCCCTGCTTCTAAACCAACTCTGTAAAATCGGCCTTTCTCTCTCTTCTCTTAACTGGTTCTCTATTTATTTAACTGACAGACAACAGGCAGTCAAATGGCAAGATTCCTTCTCCCCATATCTCAGTACTCCAATTGGAGTTCCCCAACGTTCTATACTAATACCCCTGTTATTCTGCATTTTTTTTAATAGTTTCTACTCCTCTCTAGGTCAAAGCTCACTTATTCAGTATGCTGACAACTCTACAATTATATGTACCTCTAATTCCATAGCTGAATTACAACAGCCTTCACTGCTACTGAGACATGGATGTATAACAATCACCTTTCCCTCTACCCTACCAAAACCAAACTCAAGCTCTTCACACCTAAAAAGTCTATCACCCCTTAACAAAGCCCAGTTCACTACACTTGGTAACACAGTCATTGAGGTCATTACTCAGACAAAACTGCTAGAAGTGTTATAGATGAACACCTGAAATTCACCATACACATACATATACCACAGCATCAGCACAATCCACCAAAAGCTTGGAATCCTCTATAGGCACAAAAATGTCCTTATCCCTTCCACTAAACAAGTCCTTGCTTCCACTTACCTACTATCTTCCCTACTCTATGGTGCACCTCTACTTACTAATCTCTCATCTTCCCTAAAAGCTAAACTAGAAACTTCTTATAACAAAGTTGCTAAATTTGCCTCTAACAACAAACATTTTATCCACCACTCTACTGCTCTTTACTATCTCAACTGGCTTGAACTGCCTCATTACCTCTCCTTCCCAAAACTGAATAAAGCCCACAAAATAATATTTAAACCTTCGAACTGCCCTGCCCTTAGCCATATTTTCAGTTCCTACCAGCCAAATAAGGTTCTCAGATCCAAGAATCAGCACCTTTTGCTGGTTCATAAATCACTCCTGTCTGCTGGACAGCTTCTATACTCTTGCTCTGTAGCCAAGGCCTGGAATGCCCTACCTTTGACTATTAGAAATACAGAAAATCCTGACACTTTCAAAACTTCCCTAAAAAAAAATTCCATCTTCCAGCTGGAACTGTACCTGCACCTTGCCTCCTTCCCTCAAATCACAATCGGCCTCTACCTCACATTGATACTCATACTGGACATGTAACATACCTTAAACAAGGTGTAATACCTTGCTACTTTATGCTGTCTAAGTTATCAGTACTAAGAATAAGTGTAAGCCTTGCTATTAACCACTGTTAGAATTTTCTTTTTATTTTTATGCAATGTAGAATCATGTGTTGTTTTGTAATTCAATTCACCTGTTAGAAATGTTATGCAATGTACTGAATCAAGTCATTTTGTTACCATTTCAATTTAAAATGCTTCACTTGGCTGTATGTAGCCCTGCATTGAACTTACTCCAACTGTATATAGCCCGGTAACAAACTTATTCCAATTGTATTTACTTCATGTCATACTATTGCTGTATATTCTCCAGTAATGTACTCATGCCAAATGTATTTGCTTTATGCTATGTGCTTGTTATTGTATCTATTGCATGTTTTCTGTTTCTTGTTACCTGTGGGTTTTTTCTCCCTGGCCCTCCACTGAAAATGGTCTCTTGGCCCAGTGGACTAGCTATGTAAACAAATGCAAATAAATAAATATGAAAATGGCAGTTTAAATCCCTCATGATAAGGATAACAGAGGTGTAGACTTTCTTTCCAAGCATATTTAAGGCTCTGCTTTCCTTGTGTGTAGGCAAATAATTTTTGGAAGATCTAGCTTTTGCACCCTTAGGGCCTTTTGTCACCACTTCAGGATCTGCCATAGGGTTCTTAAAAAGTTGTTTGTGAGAATCTAGAAATCTATAAAATGTGTCATGTTTTTGATGAGAGGAGCAGGGGGGAGAGGGTCTGGTTGTAAAGAAGGATCCAGGAAGACATTGCCTACCACCTTTTAGACTGGGGGAATGGCAAGGGGTTTATGCTCAGTGAGATTAAGGAATTCCCTAATCCTCTTCTTGGATTACAGGTATTCTTGAGCTTCCAATATGAACTGCTCCCTTAGTGTATGCAGTGTGTTCCCAAGGGAAATATCCTCAGGAATGGAGGCCGAGGCAATGTTCTCCTCAGAGTCAGAATATCCGCAGGAAGCAATAGATGCATCCTCCTAATCCGCAGGAAGCAATAGATGCGTCCTCCTAAAAGGTGGATTCATCATGATCAATATCATCCTCTGAGTCAAAAGAGTCAGAAAAATTCCTGTGTTGGGGTATCCCTCTTTCTTTTTACAAGGGGATGTCTCAGGGGGAGGCAGACATCTCAATCTGACCAAGGAAATCAAATATTTAGACAAGCTCACTAGGTCTTGTTGTTAGGCCTGAGAGTGGGATCTGGTAGGCCTAGGCTGAAGTAAGATGATCGTTGCTTTTTTGTGAGTGGCCTTAGGTTTTGGTCTAAGGCTAACCTCTGCACTAGTACCTAGAGGAACAACTGAGTCCCATAAAGGGTAAGTTGAGGTGATCTGACAGTGCAAAGAGTCGTCAACAGTTTTAGAGTGGTTGTCGGAAGTCAGAGCCTATGAAGCTGCCCCAAACCCAGCCAATGAGCTAAGTCCTTCAGATTGTTAGGAAATTGAGGGAACTGGAGGCATATCGGACTCCGAATGAGTCTCGATAGAGGCCTGTGCCACCACCTCAGTTATCAAAAGGGGCTGCAAAGATGCTTCAACTTTAACAATCATAACTCAAGAATGACTGGCCAGTGGTGAATGAGCATCAGCTGAGGTCCTAAATCTGAAGTGCTTTTCCTTTTTCTGCCTATGTAGATCTACTTCAGTTCAACCAGCAGATGGCATGGCCCACAAGTGTTCTGACAGCTCACTGAAGTGTTTAGCTAGAATCTCAGTCCTACCCTTGATAGTCCTACTATTAAAGCCAACACAAAACCAACAGGAACACCATGTTGAGACCTCAAACAAATCACACAAAATGAATAAAAGCCCTGGTGAGGAATCTGTTTGCCACAGTGGAAACAGTAATTAGCTTTCTCAGACATTAGTCAAAAAGCACATGAAAAGTTCCCCAACAGGGTACTTAGCTTAAGGTGTATTCTTTCTCTGCTGTGGACTGACTGAGGCACTGATTAGTCCTCTGCTTCAGGCTCCAACTGCAAGAAAGTACTAAGTTCATGGCATCGGCTGACTCCCTTATTACCTAAACATAGTGACATCATATATGCTGTTTGCTGGCTTCTGGAGGAGTGGAAATATTATATAGTATTCAGGCCAGCCAAGGGCTTTCACAGTGGGAAATCCTACAAGTCAGAACTGCAGGAGTGAAACACGAAGAACGCCTTTATTTTAGCTGCGATAGACATTTTCTCATTTTTGTAAAACATCGCTCAGATTTGAAGTATGAATTGTGTTAGACAGTGACTGGTTCACAAAATATACTAATATTATTTTTATTTGTAATGGATGTAGCATTAGAAGATATTCTTGTTTATAAATGAAAATACTACAAACAATTGAAGGTGTGTCAGTGGGTCCATGATTTTAGAAACTGAGTATTTGGACTTTAGAAAAAAATATTTTTGTACAAATATCCATTGTTTTACTTGCCTAAGTCATGTAAACTTTTTACTGACATCATCCTTTTATGTGGGATTAGAAAAACTCAACAGTTTGTAGGCTTGAATAGAGATACAAATTTTTGTATCAATTATTTGTTTGCTTTTATTTCTATGCTGTCAAACACTGGCCTCATTGCTTACATGGATTTACAACTAAGATGGGATAGTAAAATCCACAAGTTTGATTCTAAACTTAAAAAGGAATATGTTTGTAAATAACTCTCTGTATAATTATAATTGTCATTTAAATTTGAAAAAAAAAATAATGAGCCATGAGTGGTCAATTTATTAAAAAGTTATATTCTTAGTCTACAGTTTTATTTAGTATGGTAGACAGTACAATTACTGGACAGATCATTGCAGAATTTTTGGGAATTATTTTGGTAATGAAGAACTGTCAAAAGATCGTGGACACTTCAGCAAACATGTATTAAAGAATGAGCTCAGTTAGAAGGTAATGGTAGAAAATAATACATTTTTGTGTCCCTTCTACAGATGCAGACAAAGGTAAAGGTACATATCCTTGTGGTATGTGTTTGAGCTGCAGATTTATTGGCACTGTAGCTACATTTAATCTTCCACACAAGCAAAGGATATATCGGTCAAAAAGAGGTGTAAATCAGTGTGTAAGGTTTATCTCACTAACTGTATTACTCATTATGCCCTTTGTGTAAGAAATGTTATTAAGACACTAACCCAGATGATTCAAAACAGCCATTATTCAATCAGACATAAAGACAAAACTAAGACTTGTTTACATGTTGAGGTATATGTGTTGGATTCCATACATTCAGTCTTTTTGTAATCTTTAGCATTGCTTTGAATTTAAGAAGTGGTATTTTGAATAATACAACAGAAATGGAAGGGCTTCAATGGCAAATGAAGCTAAAGTCAGATCATCGTTTAGGCCTGAATGAACATTTAAATATCAAATGCTTGTTAAAAATAAAATCTTTGACATAAGCCATAGACATTGATAAACTCTTAAATTCTCATTTTAGTTGCAAAATATTTTATTAATATACTTTTTATTTTTTATAGAACACCCACTGAATAGAAGAACTCTAAAATTCTAGTTATTTTACTTGAGTGATGAATAATTTTTATATATAATATGAAAATAAATGTTTAGAGAAGCAATTTTTAGATATAATGTGGTAGTTCATTCATTTTTTTAATGTGATACATTTTGCATTTTTATATAACACATTGAATGGTATACTTGATTCCCATGAAGTTTTGTGTCATCCTTTTTCTATATAAAGTAGTGTTCAGTTTAATTTTGGCTGCAAGGCAGTAGCCTCGGCCTAAAGAAAGCTCAGCATCTATGAAAAAGGTATTGTTGTCATGGGACAAAAAAGAAAGAAAGAAAGACCTGACTCTGTATAGTGCTGACAAGATCTGCATATAGCATGAATTACATTTAAAAAAATATTGGTTGTTATTTAAGTAACTGCTCATAACCCTAATTATAACATGCATGCTGGAAATCCAAACAACATTCATGAATGAATCTGCTAAATGAGTAGTAAAATGTCTTATTAAAATTAAACGCAAACTTAAAGTAAAATCACATCTAACATGAATGCATATGTATAACTCCACGTGTAGAATGTCATCCTAAGATACAAATGTCCATCTCATTAAAGATAAATGCAGGTTTAACTAAAATAGATCTATCAAAAGCATATGTTGAGCTGCTTGAGGGCATACTAATTATGTTCAGAAGATTAAAGGAAATCAGCCTTTTTATAGCTAGGTTCACCTACATGAACCTTGCCTTTAGAAAAGTGAGAGACCCTTGTGCAGATACACAGATAACAGTGACATGGAACTGCAGTGGAAACCAACTAGTGGTTATAAAATTTGCAGCACTTCATGTTGTCACACAAATGGCAGTCAGATGCCACGTGTGCCACTGATCACCAACAATTTTAAAAGCTAACACACACATTCTGCCACCACACAGCTTTTTTTATCAGTAGTTGGATCAGATTTGGGCAGCAAAAACTCCCTGTGCAGTACATAGAGATCTTCACCACATATCCAGTCACAAACATTTGTTATGGGTTCAAGAAATGATGAATAAAAGGTATTGTCTTAAGATGTCCAGACAGCTGGTTTCTCAATGTATATTTTGTGGCATCCACTTCAAAGCATGCAGTAGTCTGGATTTGACTGTAAACTCCACTGTTATTCTTTCATAATTACTTAGATATGAACAAAATAGGAGTTGACACTGGCTATTTCTGATACTCACGTCAAACTCGGAAAGAAAAACAGTAACCATTTAAGTATTTCTGTATTTGGCGTTTCTGTTTTCCAATTTCTCCCTCTCTTTCAAATACTGTTATGGTTCATGTATTTGCTTTTTCTTCAGAAAATATTGTCTAAGGTTGGGTTTATTTGTTAATTCTTCATTGACTCCAGTATTTTTGTGTGTTACTGTATGTGGACTTTTTAAATGCTTTCAGGTCCTGACAACTAATCAGTTAGGGGTCATAATGTTATAGCTTATGAAGCACTTTGTGTCCACTTTTCAAACTGATATTTTATGAGGTTATTTTATTAACTGGAAATTCTTACTTTTAGTAACCCATTTATGCAGAGAAAAGTCATAAGATGTTCTGCAAACACTTGCAAACATGACTGATTGTCAAATGTAATTGTAGGCTTCCCATCTTTGTTGTGAACATCTATTTGCTAAGATTTTTAAAATAGTACAACTAAGGAGATTTGTTTTAAAACTCATAGACTTCTGTTTCCCTCTAAGGGCTCAGTATTGTAATCATAAATGGGAATGGGTAAGGACCCAGAAGAAAGAAGGTAAGAATAAATAAATAACATTGTGGCAGTGATTCCTGAAATTGTCAGTGTATGATTAGATTTTGCTACTCAATATAAAGCAAGATTACACAATGTATACTCAGATACAAATTGAAAGGAGATTATTTATGCTATTACCTACATCTTCCTTCAGCAAATGGTAATTACTCCAGCTGGTAATGCAATGATTTTGAGAATGCATTAGCAATTCACTCTAGCTTTAAAGTCTTTCAACAAAGTTTAACAAGCCAAGCAGTATCATTTATTTTACTACAAATAAAGCTATATAATGCACAATGGCATAAAATTACAACTTATAATTAATAATTTTGAAACATGGTACATCTCTCTGTTAGTCTTAAAAAGCTAATTATTTTACATTAAGACGGTTTGTGGTCTGCACTGTTGTGGCAGGACAGGTAGCTTACATCCTTCTAAGTTGGGAACTGCTGATTGAAGGGTCACTGTCTGTTATTCTAAAAGTGTATTAGTTCTTGTTTAAACACTTGGGCTTCAGGCCAGTTATTTTACATTAAGAAGGTTCATGGTCTGCACTCTTGTGGAGGGAGAAGCTAGACTCTGCCCTTCTAAGCTGGGAATTTCTGGTTAAAAGCTTATAGTGCTGCATATTTGAACTGTTTCTTACTGAAATTGGTGCGCTTTGTTTGCTGTAGCATAGACTACATCCAGGCCCGCTGAATCTAGCTTTGTTTCTATAACTTTAGCACTAATCTAGGCCTTCTTTTTGGAGAAGGTTCTCCTGAACCCCAGTGGCAGAAGTTAGAACTTGTCTGACTGAAGACTACAGGAACAGGGCTCAGTTTTGAGATTTTTTTACTGGTTATTGGTTAATTTGTTTAAAAGCTTTTTCTGATTGCTTGCAGTCATCTAAAGCTGTTTTAAGTGTATTTTTTACTGTTTGTAGTCATTTAAAGCTGTTTTAAGTTTATTTTTTACTGTTTTTGCCTTATCTTTTAAAAAAAAACATTTCCTTGTTTCCCACCTTTCTAATCTAGTATAGTCCAGTTTTTCAGGCTAGTGCGGAATTCAGGGCTGTGTTAACAATTTTCTGAGTTGCCCATACCATACTTGGATAGAGGGAGGTTTCTCTGTTCACCTGTGAGAGAGGGAGCTTTGAGCAGCCATCTGTCCCTGGAGGAGTGGTTCCAGCCCAGAAGTTAGTAGTTCATAGATCATGTTCTGCTTATTTCTATTTCCCTGCTATAAAAACTGCATTTGCATGGTTTTGCACGCCTGGGCAGAGCTGGTTAGTTAGGGCTAAATTTATACCGACTCCACCAAGTCTCCTCTTCAGTTTTTCCCTTGAAAGTAGTCTAACTCTCAATCTAAGCACTTAAAAACATTCTACAGTCCAGCACTTGCTCAGACCTAACAGCAAGCACTAATATACCCTGACACTTGATTGCCCAGCAGGGCAAGGTTCATTATTCACCCCTCACCAACTAAGTGACAAAGCAGCTCACCCTACTATTCAGGCATGACCAAAGGGCAATTTCAGGTATACTCTCCAGTCCAGCTGGTGAACCTGGGTATTCTGAGGCAATGTTACAACTGCCTCATGTACACAGACAACCCTCTCCTCCTACCACAAAACATTAACATATGTGAGAGATGCAGTTATATAGCTAAATTGATAGCTAAGCTCTCTCCACCCAAGACTGGAACAGGCAGTCTTGAGGAGAAGGTTAACACTTGCACCACACCTCCAGCCTCACAGAGACATACTAAACCAGAACTGGCAAAAAATACACAAAATCATACTCGGAGGCTCTAAATAAAAACTTGGAAAAGCATCACAGACCTCCAAAGCAGACACCCAAAAAAACCTGCACCTCCCGTCACAAACCAGACGACACATAAAACACAAAATCAGTGCGCCGCACAATCACAGCCCTTAGGCAAAATAACATACCTAACAAACTAGTAATAGGTGACTCTGTAGTCAGGCACACTGACGTCCCACTCACTAGGCTGGACAAGGAGAAGGTTACTGTTAGCTGCCTGTCAGGAGCCAGAATCTGCCACATAACACAAGCACTCAGGTCACTCCAGAACAAGTACAAATATGACTCTGTCATTGTTCATGTTGGTGTGAATGACCTGAGATGTACCTCCCTGGACTACATGAAAAGAGACATGGAAGAGCTCTCTGATCATGTAGCCCAGGCGGGTATGACCCTGACCCTGAGTAGCATCCTGCCCTCAACAAGAATGATGTCGCAGTATAAAGAAAAAATGATCAATTTCAACAATTGGCTAAGCTTCTGGTGTCATTCAAAGAGGATCCAGTGTCTGTCAGCCTGGGATGACATGCTCAACAAGCCTCGTTGCTTTGCAAGAGACGGCTTGCAACTGTCACCCCTAGGCTTTTGAATACTGGCCAAGGCTCTTGCTGCCCCCATAGTGCTTTTTTTAGGCAAGGCTCAAAAGTCAAACCCACCTCCGTAAACAGCACAAATAAAAAAATGAGGGTTATGCTACTCAACGCCAGGAGTTTAAATCTCAAAATGCACACACTCAAAGCACTCCTCAGTATGGAGAACGTTGACATCTGTGCAGTAACTGAAACCTGGTCCAAGGCTCCACAGAGCACCCCTGCACTACTGGGCTACAACTCATACCACATATTTCGGCCACAGAACACAAACCGAAACACAAAAGGAGGAGGTGTATCCATATTCATCAAGGATACCTACACCTCCAGGTTAGTGGTGCCGCATGATACCTCCAAGATCATCCATGTGCAACTAACATCAGGCAAATCTGCAATGCAAATTGTGGCCTGCTACAGATCACCCTCCATGAACCGGGACCACCACTCTGCCTTTCTGGAGACACTGGAAAACATTAAGGTCCTACCGAACACCCTGATATTGTGCGATTTCAATTACCCTACCATTAACTGGGAAAACTACTCGCGTACAAACTCCCAGGTCCAGCGCTTCCTGGTATTTATCAACTCAAATGCCCTGGATCAGCTGGTAAACTCCTCTACCAGAGGTGAAAACATATTGGACCTGGTCATCACCAACATGGGCAACAGGTGTTCCACACTGGAGGCCAACCCATCACTGGTTAGATCAGACCATAAACTAATCACTGTGGATGTCCACACCACACCACCACCTCCAACCAAGGAAACCACAGTGAAAAACTTTTCTATAGCAAACTTCACCTTACTTAAGACAGAGGTAGTAAGTTTCACAGCCCCCACGCTAAAGGATAACAGTGTCCAAGATGCAGGAACCTTTACAAATGCACTCTATGAGCACCTACAAGGATGCATGGATCGTACCATCCCTAGCAAAACCAAGACTCACTCCTCTAAGAGAAGAAAACCAGTCTGGTGGACCCCTGTCATAAACAGGCTATACAATAGAAGAAAAAAAGCAAATCCCAAGAAGGAAAGACATCCCTGATCATTATCAGTAAGAAATTAAGGTCTGTCATAAAATCCTCCAAGGCTAACTTCGAAGGAAAAATAGCCAAGGATTCAAAAGATAACCACAAAGCCTTTTTTAGCTATGTCAAGAATCTAAGTGGCAACTCACAGATATGCTCTGAGCTAGTGCAAAATAGCATAAAATATACTGAACCCACTGATATTGCCAACATCCTGGCAGATAGATTCAGTGCAAACGTCACCCCACCTCTCACCCCCAAAAGGGCCCACAACAATACCGGAAAAGTGTAGTGTCCTGGAAATCACAGATGCACAGGTGAAAACAGCCCTTTCAAAAGCCAAAATTACAGCGTCAATGGGGCCAGATGGTGTCCCAGGCTGCATCGTGCATGAACTACAGAACGAACTAAACCTCCACCTAAACACACTGTTCAGCCTCAGCCTCTCCACAGGCTACATGCCCAAAGAATGGTGCACAGCAATGCTTATTCTGCTCCAAAAAGGAGGGTCCACAACTGACCCTGGTAACTATCGCCCCATAAGCCTGACTAGCCTGGTCTGCAAGGCTATGGAGCGCATCATCATGTAACTCATTAACAAAGACATTTGAACCTCCAAACACTTGACCTGACCCAGTTCGGCTTTGTTAAGGGCAGATCATGCCTACTAAACCTGGTTGACTTCTTCAAGACAGTCACCAAGGCCATAGATGAGGGGAAGGTAGTTCACACAGCCTACCTTGACCTCGCCAAGGCTTTTGACACCATTCCCCACTCGAGAATTATAGAAAAACTCACCAACCTGAACATAAACCCCTATGTCATGAGATGGGTTGCCAACTGGCTTACAGACAGAACTCACACGGTAAGAATAGTGGGCTCCAGGTCTGACTCTAAACCAGTCACAAGTGGTGTCCCACAAGGCTCGGTCCTGGGACCCCTACTGTTCGGCATATACTTCTCAGAAGTACAGGCAAACACAGGAGGACTATGGCTAACCAAGTTCGCTGATGACTGCAAACTGGGAGCCATAACTGACTCTCCAGCTGACATGGACATTCTCCAAAAGGGCCTTACTGAGATGGACACCTGGCGTCAAAGTCATGGTCTCAAGCTAAATGCCAAAAAATGCATAGTCATCCTGTTTGGGATAAACAAAACACCCATGAATTACCACATAGATGGCAGCCCCCTTAATATAGAAGAGGTAATAAGAGATCTGGGGACCCAGGTAGATAGTAATCTTTCCTTTGAAAATCATATTGCCAAAGTAGTTAGGAAATCCTTCTATGTAGCCCATCTAATTACTAAAGGGTTCGCATCTAGAAATAAAGAGGTTATAGTGCCTCTCTACTCGTCACTCATCAGACCCATCATAGAGTACAATGCTCCATTTGGGATGTACCTCACAAGACACTTCCAACAGCTGGAGTGAACACAAAAGTACCTCACCAAGAGGATTACTGGCCTCAAACATATGTCCTATGCAGCCTGACTAGAAAAACTCCAGCTGTACTCAGTCGCATATCACTTACTCAGAGTTGATCTCTGCCTGACTTACAAAGCCATGTTCAACTCAGAATTGATGGACATGCTACACCTAAAGAAATCAAAGTCACTGCGAGCTACTCGCTCTAGTGAGCTAAACCTTGCCACAACAATAAATAGAACATGCTGGAGGGATAGATTCCTGTCACAGAGACTCCCCATGCTTTGGAACAAAATTCCTAATTACATTAGGCAGAGCCCCTCACTAACACTCTTCAAGAGGAACCTTGACGAGTGGATGGGTAACAGAAAATACACCCCAGGGATCACTTCATTGGCTCTTCTTGATAGGGCTCAGTTAATTAATCAATGGGACGGAGAAAGCTGGCACACTCTGGCTAGGCTTATAAATGCCCTCGGGCAGACAGCCTAGTGCCTACCTATAAACATATGAGTGGTCTGAAAATTCTAAATGAGCTGCCAGTGGTATTCTATGATCTTATGCATTTTGATTATCACTTTTATTTTTTTGGTGGGTCTTATATGTAGTTTACAGCATTTATAATGATCATCCATGGAGTCAGTGGGCATTTCAAATTATATATTCATTTGCTACATCTTTTATATTCAAAAAGGTCATATTAAACATAAAGGGGTTTGTAAGTGATTAGAAGGCTAATGACCCAAGGGGCCTTTTTTAAGTCCAGCCATGTTTCCCAAATGTATCTGCCAAGTTTGATACTCCTTTTAACGAGTATATGTAGGCTTGGTTTATACCAGGATTATTAGAGATTCTGACATTTTAACTTCATTTGGAGATAGTAACATCATCATCATCAGCCCCTTTTTCCAATTTTTCTTTCTACATGGGGTCGGGGTATCATGTTAACTGTCGCCAACTCTCTTGATTCAGTGCCACACTCCTACCTTCTTCAACACTCATGCCTGACTGTCACAGATCTTCTTTCACACAATCCATCCACCTCTTTGCTGGACTTCCTCACTTCCTCTTACCTTCTTCCTGTCTGTTCCAAATCTTCCTCACCAGATTGTCTTCTGCTTTTCTACAGATGTCCAAACCACCATAATCTTTTCTCTTTGATCTTTTCTGCAATTGGAGCTACTTTGGCTTTTGCTCTTATGTCGTCATTTCTTCATCTGTCCCACAGTGTGCATCCTACCACCTTTCTCAGGCATGTCATTTCCATCACCTTTAGCTTCTCAAATTGTTCTGCTTTACTGCCCAGGTTTCTGTACCATACAGTAGTACTGGTCGCACCACTGTCTTGTACACCTTACTTTTCAGCTTCATTGGGATTCTTCTGTCATAGACTACACTTGATGCGCTATGCCAGTTGGCTGCAGCCCCTCTGATTCTAGCTTTGACCTCTTCATTCAGACTACCCTTCTCCACAACCACCCCTCCCAGATACTTGAAGCTGTTTACCTGTTCTACTATCTTCCCTTCTATCTCTATTCTCAGCTTGTTCTGATTTCCCCAGTTTTCCACCATTACCAGAGTCTTATCTGTTCTTAGTTTCATCCCATGTGCCTTCAGATTTTCATTCCATTCTTTTATCCTTTGCTGAATTTCTAGCTCAGAGTCTGCCTGTACTGCCATATCTTCTGCATACAGCAGCTTTGTTGATCAATCCCCTCCAACCTGTTTGCTAATGTAGTCCATCACCAGTATGAACAGCAGTGGGCTCAGAGCTGAACCCTGATGTACACCCGCTCCCACTGGGAACCCCTTTGTGAGGCCGAATATTGTTCATACTTGAGTCACTGGGTCCTTGTACATAGCCTTCACTAATTCTACCAATGTTTCTGGGACTTCAAACCACTACAGTACTGCCCAGATTAGCTTTCTTGGTACCTTGTCATATGCTTTCTCCAAGTCTAGGAATGCCCAGTTAGACTCTCTCCTCATCTCTAGCTTCTTCTCAAGTATCTGTCTCAATGCAAAAAGCTGGTCAATTGTGCTGCATTCTGATCTGAATCCAAACTGCACATCTCCCATCTTACATTCTACTACTCTGCATATCCATTTATCACTCACCCTCTCCAGACCTTTCATGCAATGTGGTAGGAGTTTGATCCCTCTGTACTGCCCACAGTTGTGGATGTCCCCTTTATTCTTGTACACTGGGATGAGTATGCTTATTCTCCAGTCATCTGGGATATGCCTTTCCCTCCACACTGCTATTAGTAACCTTAGGAGCCATTTCTCCCCTATCTCACCCATCATCTTTATCATATCTTCTGTGACATCATCTGAGCCTGCTGCTTTCCCTGACTTCATCTTCCTTAGTACTGTTCTTACTTCTTCTAAGGTGGGCTCCTCTTCTTCTCTCATTGTAGGCTGTTTCTGAGGCAGTACAGCTTCTGTGGGGTTTTCTTCATTCAGAAGGTGCTGGAAATACTCATTCCGTCTGCCTTTGATGTCCTGTGGACTGGTGAGCAGGTTGTTGCTGGCATCCCTTATGAAGTGTTTATGACTAACTTCTTTATCTTTCTGTCTTTGCTTTGCAACCTGATATAGTTTCTTTGTGCCCCTTAATGAGTCACTTTCCAGAAGTTGGTAGAGTGCATCCGATGCCCTATTCTTTGCTATTGCAACTTCTTTCTTAGCTTCTTTGTTAGCCAACCAATAGTCCTTCCTAGCCTGGTCAGTCTTTTCTGTCGCCCACTTCTTCCTGCACTCCTCCTTTCTTTTGATGACTTCCTGGGCTTCTTCATTCCACCACCAGCTTTCCTTATGTACCTTATTTCCATACCTGGCTCCATCACATATCTTCCCTGTAGTCCTAACACATGCCGTTTTTAGGCATTGCCACTCTTCTTCAACTCCACCTATTTCTTCCTCTTCTTAAGGTGCTAGAGCTCTGAGTAATTCCTTGAACTGCTCTACTTTCTCCCCAGTCAACTTCCAGGTCTTCGCCTGGTTTCTGTTGACCTTAGATCCTTCTCTGACCACTGCTTATAGCTGATTGTGGCAACTAGTGGTTTATGCTGTGGGCTGATTGCTTCACTGGAGATGACTTTGCAATCATGGTTTCTACACCAGTGCCTTTTTCTTACTAGGAGGAAGTCTACCCGAATTGCATGTTGGCTACTCTTGTATGTGATCTTGTGACTGTCTCTCTTTATGAAATGTGTTGACTACTATCAAGCCATTTGCCAGACAGAAGTCTAGAATGGCTTCTCCTTCATTATTCCTGTTACCCCACCCATTTGGACCCAAGCAGTCCTCATATCCAGTTCTGTCTGTCCCAATATGTGCATTCAAGTCACCCATTATCAACACCACTTCATGTTGTCCTGCTTTATCTAGTAGGTCCTGCAACTGCTGTCTGAATGCACTCTTATTCTTACTATTACAACCCTGCTGTGGGGTGTATGCTGAGATTATGAATACTGTCCTATCATTACACTAGAGTCTGACTGCCATGAGTCTGTCATTAATTCTGATGATGTCCCTCACTGCCTTCTGAAGTCTCTCTCTCACCACAATTCCTACACCATTTGTAGCCTGTCCGCCACCTGAGTAGTAGAATCTAGATCCCAAGCCAAGTGGCTTTGTTGCACTACCCTTCCATCTTGTCTCTTGGATACATAGGATGTTCTTCGTGTTTCACTGTTGCAGTCATCACATTTGAGTTATCTGTGGTAGGTAGCCCTCAGCCAGCATGAATACAAGAGTCTTCAGATTTCTGCATCGGATGCTGTCGCTTCTTCATTGACGTCAGGTCATCAGGGGTATAAAACAAGCAGCCGACACCATTACATCAGACTTTCTTGCCGTGCGGTGCCCGAAGCAGAAGCAGTTCGCAAGTGCCAGTCGTCCGACTCCTCAAACTTTCATTTTTGAGTTTCAGACCCGAAGTCTTCAAAAGAGCTAAGTATCCCGTTGGGGATCCTTTTTCTTGCTCTAACCGATGTCAGTAAAAGTTAACAATTGTCTTACCTGTGGAAAGAAAATACCTCATAGAGATTTTCATTCTTACTGCATCCCCTGTTTAGGCCCAGACCACTATGTCACTCATCGGTTTTGTGCCTTATTCAACACCTGAACTATTTGTTGCTGGGCTATTTTTGCAACCAGTTACTTTTGTACTTGTTCTGTGTACTCCGAAATGGCTTTGTGAAGCCATCCGACTACCGATCTTCCAAAAAAAAGTAAGGATAAAGACAGAGACAGACCGCATAGGTCCAAAACTGCCAACGATGCTTTTGTTAAACTAGTCACCAGTCCACCGGCACTCAGTGAGGTACTTTTGCAGCCCTTGATACCTGCTACTTCTGATTCGCAGGCCTCTACTGAGACCCATTCAGAATCCAGTATGCTGCGAGATGCTTCTTCGACTATGGAACCTGCAGATGTCTCTACCTTGGATAGGTCTGGAGCCACTGTGCAGGCACTGGCTTCTGAGGGTGTATTCAGGCCTACGGACATTCATATTAAACCGACACCATCGTTTTCATCCAGGCCAAAAACTCACACTACGACTAGAAAACCGACGACCAAACTGCAGGCTCAGGCCCATATGCCTAAAAAACAAATGCTTAGAATGGCTGAAGACCTCATTACCTTAATTAGGGGAAGCCAGCCTTCCCCTCTAAGAGACCTAGAACTGAGTTTATTTCTGATTTTTCTGCTCCTTCTGATTACCAGGATTTGTCCTTATCTACTTATGAGGATTCTGATGCAGAGGATTCCATGCCCTCTGCTTAACCTTCAGAAGATTTTTCTTTTTCTGAAACATTGCACACTCTTAGGGAGCATTTCCACTGGGAAAGCCAGGATTACTCTGACTCCAAAAAGAGACTTAGGGATTTTTTACTCCTACCTCAACACAGGCCATTAGCTATCCCTCCTGTTCTGGGCATTGTAGATGATGCTTTTTTGGAATCTAGCCTTTCCCCAGACTGTTTACCCCCAGCTCCCAGAAAACCTGACAGGTATTACAGAGTACTTGACTCACACGTTCCTCTTCAAGAATCCTTCTGCAGATCCAGAGACCATTTCCCAAGGACCAAAAGGCATTAAGGCTACTGCTGCCAGTAATCCTACCCCTTCTGACAGAGATTCTAGAGCCTTAGACAGATGGGGTAAGAAGGTATACACTTCTGATACTTTGGCCATTAGAGCTTTAAAGTGCCAGTTTCATATGTTAAAATATCACCAGCATGTTATGGGGCTACTTAAACAGAAAATTATGTTGATTCCTGACTGTACTGAACACAACGAATTACAGGATTTAATGCATCCTGCAGAACAAGTTAGTAAACATACTTTGCAATGTAGTTTTGATGCTGTGGAAGTATCTTGCAGGGCTGCTGTCACTGGGTCTGTACTTAGAAGGTATACTTGGCTTAAGGAACAAAACTTGCCAGATCATGTAAAAGCTAAATTACTGGATGCTCCCTTAAACCAAGACCGCCTTTTTTGCACAAAGCAGAAGAAATCCTCAAAAGGATGGAGGAAAAAGCTAAATCTATGCAAACTGTTAAAGATTTCCTACAAGTACAGCCACGCAGATTCAGTAGGCATTGGCCATCAAAGAACTGGTCCTTTCCAGTCCCTTCTAGGCCTTTTCGGTCCAAACCCAGGAACAGCAGACCACCTAGGCTACAGTCTCAGGCTACACACAGACCTAAGCAGTGGGGGGCTCCCACTTCCAAAGCAAGGAGTAGTAAACCACCCACCTATGGAAAAATGGCACAATGACTTAACCTTAACCCTTCCAAGCCTGCTCTACTACCTGCTCCCTTAGGTAGAAAGCTCACCCTGCATGCAAAGAACTGGAAACTCATTACCCAGGACAAATGGGTTTTGAACATCGTTTCCCTAGGATACAGATTCCACTTCCACACCCTACCAACACCAAATGATTGGCCAGACCTACCCCCAAAACAATGGGTGGATACCCAACAGCAGCTTCTCTCTCTTCTCAATTTCAGGGCTATTCAGCCTGCCCCAGCAGAACAAAGGGGACAAGGTTTTTATTCAAGACTTTTTCTGGTACACAGAAAAAACAACAACTGGCGTCCTATCCTGGAGCTCTCTATTCTCAACACCTTTCTGGTAGTTCCAAAATTCAAAATGTTAACTCTGCAACGGCTTCTTCCCATGCTAGCCAAGGATGCCTGGCTGGCAACCCTAGATTTAAAGGAAGCTTACCTTCACATCCCAATAAGGGAATCTTGCAGGAAATACCTATGCTTTATGGCAGGCTCCATGCACTATCAGTTCTCTGCACTTCCCTTTGGCTTATCTACTGTGCCCAGGGTATTCCCAAAGTGTCTAGCTCCAGCCATTGCATTTTGCAGGCAGAAAAATATTTGCATTTACCCATACTTGAACGATTGTCTGATTCAGGCAGAATGCCAGGACTTGCTGTTACAACACCTGGCATTTGTAAAGAAACTTCTAACCTCACTGGGGTACACCATCAACGAAACAAAATTTCACCTAGTACCCTGCCAACAGATTGTATTCCTGGGAGCAAGCTTGAACACAACTTCCCAGACGGTATTCCTCACTCCAGAGAAACAAGTTTATTTGGCAACCTGCTTCAAATTATTGGCCACAAAACCCCAGCTATCTGCAAGGAAAATACTGCAAGCCCTGGGGTTCATGGCCTCTTGCATTTTACTAATTCCATATGCAAGACTGCATATGAGGAAACTCCAATGGTATCTAAAAAGATTATGGTGTCAACATTCTCAGGACCTGGAAACAATGATTTCTATCGTTCCTTGTATCAAGACAGAGTTCCTTTGGTGGGCAGAGGCCTGCTACCACAAGAAGGGACTCCCTTTCACTCTACCCCCTGCCACCCAAACCCTAACAACAGACACATCAGACTATGCATGGGGGCTCACATGGCAGGGCAGTGCATTCAGGGCAAATGGAACCAGAGACAGATGCACCTGCATATCAATCAAAAAGAAATGTTAGCTGTACAGAATGCTCTGACAGCCTTCGAAGACCGTATTCTTTCAGGACAACTATTGGTAAAGACAGACAACACCACAGTTATGTGCACATAAACAAGCAGGGGGGGACCCACTCGTACCTCCTCTGCAGACTAGCCATGGCTCTGTGGAACACAGCCTTGAGCTACCAAGTACACCTGCAAGCTCAATTCCTGCCAGCCATACTAAATTAACTGGCAAACGACTTAAGCATAAATCTCATGGACCTACACGAATGGAAACTAGAACCCAAAATATACAACCTCTTGAGGAACAAATGGGGGACCCCAGAGATAGACCTGCCCCCCCCCCTCAGAACTACCAATTGAACAAATTCTGCACATGAACTCCCCACAGCCAGGCTTGGAAAGTGGATGCCCTGTCCTTTACCTGGGAAAGCCTCTCGGTTTATGCCTTTCCCCCTCTGCCTGTCCTCTTGAAGGTTCTACTAAAGATCAGACAGGACATACAAAGGACAATACTAATTGCACCAGACTGGCCATGCCAACACTGGTACCCCCTCTTGCACAGTATGGTACTGCTACAACCATGGCACCTGCCTCAGACTCCTTCCCTGCTGTCCCAGCAGGCGGGCCAGATTCTGCACCCTCAGCCTCAAACTCTGAACCTTGCAGCCTGGCAAATTCCTTGAGCTGTCCCTTAGCATCCCTCAATAAGCAGGTACTGGATGTCATTCGGGAGGCAAGAGGGCCTAGTACTAGAAAATTCTATGTTGAAAAGTGGAAAATATACTGTTCCTGTATATACTGGCTCAGGGAATGGGCACAATGGTGACCAGCTTACCTCATATTCTACAGTGCTTAACAGAAATGCTCCACAGTGGCCTCTCCTTCTCATCAATTAAAATTCATGCCTCTGCCATTTCAGCACATTATAATACTGAGCCACCCCTCTTCTCTCACCCCTTGCTAAAGCAATTCCTTCGAGGGGCCAAAAATATAAGACCCCCCCAGGAGAGCTCCCATCCAAGCCTGGGACCTTAACTTTGTATTGGAAAACCTCACTCTTCCCCTCTTTAAACCAGCTGTTACAGCAGATTTGAAATTCCTTTCTTGAAAAACAGCCTTCCTTCTAACCATCACTTCAGCAAGAAGAGTGTCCGAATTACAGGCCGTTATGGCAATGGAACCCTTCATTATCTTCCATGCGGACAGTGTGTCCCTCAGGACTAATCCTTCCTTTATGCCCAAGCTGGTGTCTTCTGTGGCCCTAAATCAGTCCATTCGTTTGCCTACTTTTTTCCCTAATCTACAAAATAAAGGGGAACGAATACTGCACTCTTTGGACATGCACAGACAACTTAGATTCTATTTGGACAGGACTAATCCTATCAGAAAATCTGAGCAGCTGCTAGTTAGCTTTGCTGCAGGGGCAGAAGGGAAGGCCATTTCAAAGCAAACCATTTCCAAATGGATAGCCCATTGCATTCATTTCTGCTACAAGCACCATGGAAAACTTACCCCACATTCCACCAGGGCTGCATCTATCTCTGTGGCATTTCTCAGAGGGGTCCCTACCAAGGACATCCTAGAAGCTGCTACCTGGATCTCTTTACATGCCTTCACCAAGCATTACCAGTTGCCTAATTTTTCTAAATCCAGAGCTGGATTTGCTACTGCAGTCTTGCAGGGATTAATAGCTGGTCCTAATGCTCTTTAACTTCCTCTTCCCTTCCTTAGCTTTGGGAATTAACCCAAATGTAATGACTGCAACAGTGAAACACAAAGACCATAGTACAGTTGTGTACACTTACCATAAATGTAGATGTTCGAGTGTATTCACTGTTGCAGTCCTGGTTACCCTCCCTCCAGCCCCCGACTTCTCTTGGCTCTACCTCTCCTTCTGGTTGGTATATTTTTTGTCTTGTGCATTTGCTTTTTGATGGTGGTGTACCATACCATTTAATTGCTTTCTATTGTGGGGGCACCTGACATCTGGGGCAAGAAAAACTGATGTAATGGCGTTGGCTGCATGTTTTATACCCCTGATGACCTGATATCAAGGAAGGAGTGACAGCATCCGATGCAGAAATCTGAAGACTCTGGTATTCAGGCTGGCTGAGGGCTACCTGCAGGCAGATAACCCAAATCTGATGACTGCAACAGTGAATACACTCAAACATCTACATTTATGGTAAGTGTACACAACTGTACTATGTCTAGTCTCCTCCGTATCATCATGTCATCCACTTCCAAGCTGCGTCCTGTCAGTGAACCTACATTAAGTGTAGCAATTCTAAGTTCATGTTTGGCAGGTTGGTTGGTTTTACGTCCAGCTTTCACTTAACAGAGCTATCCCAGGTAAACCAGGCTGGGCAACTAGACACCAGCCAGCCAGTAGCTTATTGGCCCAGGGCTGCTGGGCTTTATGGCGGGCACGCACTGGCCAATAGGGACACATATACCCCCCCCCACCCACCATTAGTAGGGGTCCCTGGTGTGTGTGAGATTATTTGGAGATAGTAACATTATCTATAAATTACTCTGATTCTGCCAGTAGTCATATCTGATTACAGAAAATTACAATTGTTATAGGAAATAACTTGTCATTCAAATGTTTGCTGTTACTGCCATCGTGTATTTAATATTTTTACTGCAGTTTATTTACCAGGTAGATCCAATAGCAACTGTAAGTATTACAACACACCATCTTGGCTCTTGCACGTATGGGCATGGAATGCTTGGCTGACAGTCTGAATGACAGCCCAATGGGAATGCAGTGTCAAATATTCCAGAATGCCGAACTCAAATTAACCCTTGCTGTACCTTCTACCTTTTGTCATTAAAGTAGATGATACTTTTGAACTCATAGACATTGTTAAACCCCTCCCCAGCTGACAGGGACATTTGATTTGTAATTATTGAGTACATGTTTCATTACTGGTAAATAAAGCATTTCAAAATCCTTTCTTGTTTGAAGTTTGCCAATTACCTGTTTATTTTTTACTGAGCTTTGCAGTGTTTAGTTATTGTGTTACAGGTCTTTAGTGGTAGCAATATAATATTTTTTGTAAGATGTTCTGCAATGTCATGTGTTAATTGGTCCGCCAGATGCCCAAGTAGACATGTTATTATTGTAATTTGGGAGATACAGGACTGTTTTATTGTCTTCCGAGAGGAGGTTAAGAAGTGGCTGCACATATGTTTTCTCCTGCTAATTTTGTGAGTGTCAGATAAAATTGATTAGCTTTTGCCTGCATTAAATGAGGGATTAAGGGCAAAGGGTATGGCAGTCCCACTTGCCAGTGTTTCACTCCTTATGTACGTACTGTATGTAGAGAGCATTACATTTCTGTTGTATATGCTTTTTTGTGCTTTCTACAAGTGCTCTCTAAGTGCAAACTTTATAGTCCTTAATATATGTCCTGCAAATAAAAAAAAGAAACACTATCACATTTTGAAAAGGGGTGTTTTGTTCCTACTATGCTTCTTTTGCTATGTCTAGCAAACCTCAAGAATGTTAGCCATGCAGCAATTCAAATGGTATGAATCCAGTTAAGGTTTGGTGCACTACTTTTGCAGCAAACATGAGATATGGCATCAGCTGGTCCCAGTTTTTCCTTATATCTCAGTAGTATTTTGTAGCATAGACTTTAAAGTTAAAGTATTCAACGAGTCATTCTGTTTGAGGGTTATATACATTTGTCCTTGGCTTATTTCAGTTTAAGGACTTTATAAAAAATTCATGCATCACTGTAGAAATGAGTATAGTGCCTTAGTCAGTAAGAATTTTGTAGTTAATTCCTAACCTAGAGAAGATCTTTACTACTAGTATGGACTTTGCATCAACTCTTTACAGTTGTACAGTGAGTCGAGAAAATGTATTGCATAATCAGTAATAAATACTGTGTACTTGGGTCATTACTTAATTTTGCAAGTGGATACAAAATATCCATTGCTATGCATTCAAAAGTGACCTCTATACAAATAAATAAATAAATAATAAAATAACCTCTGCAATGGGGGAAGGCACACAGGCGCATGCTTATGGCGGAAACACATTGATTGGCTCCATTCCCAGTCCTGAAGGAATCATAAATCATCACAATGAGCATTAAACACTGCTAGCAGTAAATGCTAATTTTATTTTGATAAGATCACTATGATTCTTGACCAGATTGAGAGTGAAAACATCTAGTCATTCTTTCTTCAAACTCCATTGTCAGTTAAGCTCAGTGGATACAAAACATGCCCCCTAATGTTAGTAACAGGCATGGTGGCACCAGTGGAAAACATTGCAAAGGATCTAAAAATGGTAAAATAATTGCTGACAACTTTTACCAAAATGTTCCACACCTTGGCCAGGGATATTACACAAGTAAAAATTACCACCAAAACCTACAAGCCTCAACTCTTCCAACTGCACACCATACTTTCAGAGCAACAGCAGGAAGTCTCAGAGAAAACGGGCAAGATCAGATCAAACCTTTCACAGGGGAAAACAACTAATCTTACCATCTTAGGACTATAGACTATCTAACATGGAAATGGACTTTACCATCCTGAAATCAAAATTTCTGAGGTGAAATCACTTGAGGCTTCATGGTACTGGAGATCTATCCCAAACCCTTCTACCTTGCATTACTTTGAGGATTCACTCTTATCCCACACTGGCTGGCTTTAGGTGCATGACTCATTTGTGTCACTCTTTTTTCCTCTGGTCCCTTTTAGAAATAAGAGAGATATATAGAGCCGTAAGGCACTAGAACACAGAACTTTACTGATGCCAAGCATGTGGTTCTATTGGTATTGTCATAAGTCTGTTTATTTTTTTCTCAATAGCAATGTTAATACAGTAGTTAAAAAACATAAATAGTTTATGAATATGACTCCCTGTGCACTGCTGAACTTAACAAAAAACATCCTCACAAAGTCATAAGAATATATTCAGCTGCTGAAGAATCTAAGGTTAAAAAACAAAATATTTGAAGATGAACATGATAGATTAGCCCTACCCATCACTAAAGCGAAGAGACTGCCATCTGGAAAAAAAAAAAAACATCAGGTCCCAACGGCCTTACTCCAGACTTTTTCAAAAAGTTTAAAGGAAATCACTTCTAGATGTGTTCACAGAATGTGAAACAAAAGGGACCTTTTCTACAGACTTACTCAAAGCTAAAGTGTTGATGTTTCTTAAACCTAAAAAAATAGGGTACTAATCTCAAGTTTTCACCCATTTTTCCTTTTTACATTTGGATCTTAAAATATATAACGATGCATACATATATATATATATATATATATATATATATATATATATATATATATATATATATATATATATATATATATATATATATAAATATATATATATATTCTTGCCAACAGACAAGAGAGCAACCTCTGCAATTTAGTCTCAATTTAACCTCATGAAGATCCTTAAAAATGCAATGGGCAGCCCTGACCTCATTCACCTATTGCTTGATATGTAACATTGGCACTTTAAGTGCAGCAGTCTTTTTAACTAACTTTAAGAAAGCTTTTGATTCTATGACATTGAGCTGTATATGGGATTAACTCCATTTCATGGAATTTACCCCCACTTTCATCAGCAGATGTAAATTCTTATTTATTGGTCCTAAGACAAATATACAGGCAAACGTCTTTCTCTCTAACACTTCATCCTTTAATCCTGAGCTCAGGCAGAGCTCCCCCTCTTCTCACTTCTCTTCATGTTGGCCACTGATATCTATATTGAATATTTTATGGTGAAACTATAATATAATACCATTCACATCCTCCTGTATAACAGTTTGGTTTCCGCTTGGTGTGCTGATGACTGTGTGGTCTGGATCTCTGAACCAAAGGACAGCTATGAGAAAGTCCTATCCTGCTTTAAGAATCTGGCCACATTCACAGGACTAGAGCTTCAGGAACAAAAAACCCTATTGTTTCCACTGTCCAAAATTACCCTAGACATGCTAAACTCCCACTATAATACTACCAGATAATATATAGTGACAGAATGCATCTACTTAAGTATTCACTGACCATGTGAACCAACTTTGCCATTAAGCCCTTTTATCCTACCTGTACAGTAAGACTGCGTTTTGGAGGAAATCATTCTTTTGCTTCCTAACAAGCTACAGATGAAAACATGTACATCCTTCATAAACTTCTGTACATCACGAGGCATCTACCTTACCTTTATAATTATACTTGTATTGAAAGATTTCAAAAACACTAGACAATTTTCTATGGGGTGAATCTCACCCTAGGTGAATAGGCATAAACTGAACCTCCCCCTTAGTCTAGGAGGAGTTACAGTGATACAGTAACAAAAAGTCAGTATATCTGGTCATGAGGTCATTCCAGGTCCACACGGCTTTATCTTGAAATGCTGATGAACAAATGCAACCTTAATGGCAAGATCAGACCAAGTGCAACAGTGTTTATGTATTTAGCAATGAACACTGCAAACTACTTTCCACAGAATCTGAGAGTTGCACCATTATTTAATTAATAACCCCTTGAATGGGAAAAATTAGATCAGAGCAGATATATGATAAATACAGAGTAACAGCTCAGTGGACTTTAATACTCTTAAAAAGAAATTTTCCAATGTTCAACGTTTGTGGTGTCAGTACCTACAGTTACAGAGACTTATGAAAATGACCAAAATGAAGGACACACATAGGGATAATAATCCTCTTTATTACTTCTTAAGCAGCACAGCTTTGGAGATACCTTCACAATATCTAAAAATAAACAGATTATATAAGTAATATTTTCCCTTCCCTTTTGTTACAAGATGACTCAAAAGTGTAATTCCAAAGAAGCAAGTGATGTAGATGCACAAGAGCAAACTTGTTTGTTGCTTAATAGCCACATTATGCAATCCAGCACTAGTTTTTAATTAGTCTAGGCAAGTAGATAGATTAAACTGATTAGATGGGTAGGTAAACAGAAATGTGAAGAAATGCATAAATGTGTAAACAGAAAATATGGAAAGAGATGTGTTTGAATAAACAAGGGGACAGGTAGATAAGTAGATAGCTAGATAGACAACTGCAGTATTTTTACATAGACAAATGTATTAAGACAAGCAGAATAATAAACAGAGAGATTTAAAGAAAATCCGACTGGTCAATTAATATTATTTGCAAGAATGGGATGTGATCCATTTAACCCCTCACGTACATCTTTGTATTTCTAAGGTGCAGAGTGTATGGTTAAAGGAGTGCTAGCCCCAGTATAATCTCCAGTTTAGTGTGAGGCCATGTGTCAAACTAAGTTTCTAACATAATATTCTGACAACTCTGCAAAAACGTTGAAAAGGATGAGTGTTACCCAGCATTGCCATGACTAGGAAGCAAGGAGTAGAAAGGTAACAACAGCCAGAAAATACAAAGCTCATCTTGGCTAACAGACGCAGATAGAAGGATTATCAGGAACAATTACAACTGAAAGGGACATTGACAGGAAAGTTATGGTAAATACATGCCATACATAGAAAGGTACACACCCACCAAGGTAAGTCATTAAAGTAAACAAAAAAGCGACATGACAGTTTTTACTATATTAGTTGAAAGAGGGAACATAAGACTAGCTTCATGTCTGCAGTCACCCTTATGAATCAATACTTTAATGGCATATTTTTGAAGGCCACACTTTGTTGATGGTTGTGCATCAGGGCTGGTAACTCGGCACGTAAAATTCAACTACCAGTCATTAGCAGACCGGAGTTCCGCTGTGGCGACCCCTAACCGGGAAAAGCCGAAAGACAACAACAAACAAGAATGTAAAGATAAAGCAGTCAGACATCTGTTGTCATTCAGTGAAGGGAATGTTTGGGCTCCCTTTTGTAGGGAAACATTTATTTACAGATTCTAGAGACTGACCATTGAAAACATGTAAATACACTGCCACAAGTCCTTAGAGGATACAAATCAGTCTTAAAGAAATGTCTGAAGAGAGTAGTGGGGCATAAGTGTGATTGTCACTTTAAATATGTTATCTCTGAAAGCTAGCATAGTGGTAGATGATCAATTTAAGAATACTTACCCTGAAACAGTTAAGGAGGTTAGAGTTAATATGAGACAGATGTACAGATATTTAATGCCCAGTGCCTGATGTAATGTAGACTCTTGACCTTTGGGTCTGAAGAGAGTACTTGGAGAGCTTCAGAGGAATTTATGCTTACCAGATGAAAGGAGGAGGCCATTTCAAAGGGTATCCATGTAAGGGAAGGGATCTGAGAACCCAGCTGAATTTATAACTGCATTTACGACAAGAGAAGCTCCTTCTTTTATTCATGTTTGTGGAACTGCAAAGACTGGTTCTGCTTTGCCAGAACTTTTTATAAGGGAATATTGCATCTGAATTTAAAAGATTATTGCTTTTGATATGAACTGTAAAAAGCCTGCAGGGCAAAAACCTGCAAGGGAATGCATTCTGGCTGCATATTTAATAATTTGGCATGACAGCATTTTCATTTTTTTTCTGTGCTATACTTACTGTAAATAAAGATGTCTTGTACTGGAAAGCAGACTCAAATAATTCCTTCATTTTTTGCAAACTACAATAGGCTGCACTTGTGGAGAAAGGGGAAAACAGCACTTTTCTTCTTCTTCTTTTGGCTTTTCCTGGTTAAGGGTCTCCACAGAGGATCATCTGTCTGCTCATGATTGGCAGTGTAGTTTTACGGTGTTGAGGCGCCCAACCTTTGATGGAAGGCACACACATGCACATACTGATGCCTAGGGACAATTTAGTGTGTCCAATCCACCTACAGCATGTCTTTGGGATGAGGGAGGAAACCGGAGCACCTAGAGGAAACCCACGCGACCACAGGGAGAACATACAGACTCCACACAGAAGGCACCCCAGCCGAGGATCGAACCAGAGAACCTCTTGCTGTGAGGGGACAATGCTAACCGCTGCACCACCGTGGCTGTATAGCCTTTTTCTACTGTGAATTTCAAAAAACATGTCTGTTTTACTTTAGTTACATTCCCCATGATTATCAGTCTGCAGGGTATCAAATTACAGAAAAAAAACCTGCATTACAGTCTGCAGAGTATCAAATTACAGAAAAACCTGCATTACAGTCTGCAGTGTATCATATTACAGAAAAAAAACTGCATTACAGTCTGCAGAGTATCAAATTACAGAGAAAACCTGTGTTATGTTATAGACCCTAGCCCTTTATATAGTTGGCTTTGCCATAAGTCAATTTCTTGTACATTCTGATGGTGGATACAGAGTTCTTGAAGAAAAATGGAGAAAATGTTCGAGCCATTAATAAAATATGTTACTAACATTCAGGAAACATGAATCTTGAGGGCAGCATTCAAGTGAGAACTAACCAACACTATTTCCAACTTCATACTAGGATCAGTACGTGCTCAGTCTTCAAGAAAGAAATGCCACTAATCAGCAGTACCTGCTCATCCTCAAGTAATAGATTTCACCCTTGATGACCCAGATGTTCAACACTGGGAGATCCCCAAGTCTAACACTGCCCTTGAGAAATGTAGACCAAAGAATGCAATGAAGACACTCTATTCCCTTTCAAATTATGAAGTTAGGCAGAGCTAGCTCCTTACAGAATGGGCCAGAATTCTATCTTCCTGCCTAACTGGAAAGGCAGTAAAAACAGGTTCTTGTTCTTACCCCCACTAAAGGTAGCAACATCCTTGACCTGGTCATTACTAACTTTGCTCTACACCAATTTTTCCCTGGGTAGATCTGACCACAAACTAATCTCCTTGGAAATCCACATCTCTCCCACTTCCCCACCCCCCACAAAGGTAACCACCATGAAAAACTTCTCCAACGCTAACTTTAGGCTCCTAAAAACAGAGGTGGCTAACTTCACAGCACCCATGCAAATGGAGAATATTTGCATGATCGCCAAATTATACACCAATGCACTGTACATATACGTACACAAATGCATGGATCTTGCCATACCCAATAAAACCAAGACGCTGTCCTCCAAAAAAGGAAGCCAATTGGTCCTCTGCCATAAGCAAACTCTACAACAGGAAGAGGAAACTGATGCAGAATAAGGTGAAGTCCCAACATTGGAAAAATTCCCTTATCAGCCTCAATAAAAAGTTGAGATCCCTTATCAAATCCTCTAAAGCTGGCTATGAAAACAGAATTGCAGCAGATAGTAAAGGCAACCACAAGGACGTCTATAGTTATGTAAAGAGTCTTTACGGCAATACCCAGATTTGCTCTCAGCTACTGCACAAAGGTTCCTCCTATACCAAGCCAACAGATATTGCCAATATACTGCCCAACAGATTCAGTGCCAACTTTACCTCTATCCCCCCCCCAAAGGACTGATCACAATACCAGTAGATTGCCAGGCACCCAACATTACTGCTGCACAGGTTAAAACAGCACTGTCCAAGTCCAAGAATACAGCTTCTGTGGAACCTGAAAATACTCCTGGCTGTGTTCTACATGAACTAGAGAGTGAACTGGCACTTCACCTGTGTGCCCTGTTCAATTACAGCCTAAACTCAGGCTTTGTTCCTACCGAATGGCGCACTGCTATAATCATCCCTTTCCACAAAGGAGGAGCAACTACAGACCCTGGGAACTATCACCCCATTAGCCTGATGAGTTTGATATGCAAAGCTGTGGAATGCATCATCATGGACCTAAAAACAAGGATATAGGGAATCTCCAAACTCCTGATCCCACACAGTTTGGTTTAGTACCATTATCTCATTTTGCCTGTGTAACTTGTTGCTTTGACTTCTTCCTAGAATACTAAGCCTGCATTTTTATTAACTATATACTCAAACTGTTAGCTTATTATAAAAAATGTAACCCACTGTGTACCAAATGTCCTGTACTTTTTTCTTTTACTTTATACAAGAAACTTTATGTTTTACTGTACTTACTGAATAGTACCTATTATGTAATGTTTGTTCTATCGCTGTAAATTTTATTCTATACTGGAGTTTTTTCTCCCCGGGCCTCCACTGAAAATGGGCTGCTACCCAGTTGGACATTTCTGGTTAACAAATACAATTAAATAAACATTTATTAAAGCAAATAAATTGGTCTGAGGAAACAATTAATTTTATGATGTTTTCTTTATATGGTTGAATAATAAAATAGTTAAGTCTAGTTACTATTTTGGGGGATTCTTTTGTTATTATAGTAGGACAATGGCTGTGTTTCATTCTCCAACTCTTCCCAAATGTTGAGTGAAACAAATGAAAGCTGGCACATTAGATACTGATTAAGAAAGGACCTAGCTTAACAATCACTACTAAAAGGGTTAAGGTAGCAATGCCGACTTCTATTAAACATAGAATACAGGGGATACTGAACATTTCCAACCAAGATAATATAACTGAAACAGCTATAAACATCATGTTTATCTAATGCAAGAAGGTTACAAACTGATTTTACAAAATGTTTCTGGTCTGATTGAACATTCGTTACAAGGGACAGTTAAATATAATAGACAGGACCACAGACTTACTGCAAGCAGACAGCTTGATTTAGAGACATTTTATGCAATCAGATAAGGAGGAATGCCACAAAATATTGACTCACAGTAGCTCCTGTTCTTCGTAGAAGAGATTACCAGGTAAAGAGAAGGAGAAAAGAAAGAATAAGTGGTTCAAGGATCATAGAAACAAAGAGGAGATGAATGGCCCTAAACCCATAGTATGCATCCATCTTAACTGAGAAGAACAATCTGAACATAAGCATATTGGTTGGTATTAGATGTTATTACAAAAAAAGCAGTTATCCCAAGCTGTCCAAGCATTGCTTTCAGCAGATGCAAAATTCAAACTGTTGTATCAAACATACAATGGTCCAAGGCCAAAGCCACTAAGTACGGTAGAAGAAAAATGTCAGTAGATTTCAAAAGGATCCCAGTCTGCAAGTGGTAAAAAAGGAAAACCTGTTTTGGAAGATGGACCTTTAATTGATATTCATGAGGGGATATGGGTAATGCCTCACATCAATTTCCACCACGGCTTAAGAAGTGCATTCTTGTCCAATTTGTAATGCAGATCTGACCTATGGAAAGGGCTTTAAATGAGAGTCTGTATAAGACTTGTCAGCATAAGATGCAGGAATAAAGGCAATCAAAAGAAAATGATAGATTGCATCTCTGCTCAAGTCAGAGAAGTAGGAAACAATGGTTATAGCAGTCTCAGTGCATATTAGTATATATATATATATATATATATATATATATATATATATATATATATATATATATACACACACACACACACACACACACACACACACACACACATGCACGCACACATACACAAAATAAAAAACATACCCAAAATTGTTTTTATAAATGTTTCACAGTTGGTTCTATTACAACATTAATCCAAAGTGTTAAGGAGTCCTGGTAGAAAACAGGATTGGATGGCTTTGCAACATCTGTAATACTACAGAATACAGAAGACAAGAGTTACGTTATCATACTGGTTATCAAGAGCAGCAGCATCTGGACATCTTTGGGCAATACTACCTTTGTTCAGCATATTAGTCTTGGCAAATCTATTATAAATAGACATATCAAAATAAGTTATAGTTCTTTTTCAGAAAAACAGTTTCCAAATTACTTAATGGTATCTTAAAGTCAACAAACTTTTTGCCCTTTGCCTTATCATTGGCCTTGTGAAATTAGTAGAAATTAAAAGGAATCAGCACATTAACCAGAAAAATACCAACAGTATTTGTTACAGCACCGATGAATTGTGTTTGGACAGATTCAAAAAACTGCATGTTTGTTGCATTAAGTCATATAAAAGGGATTATAGTTCCACTTTGAGGATTAAAAGACTTGAATATTTACAAAAAATATTATGGGAGGATATCATAACACAAAACAGACAATACCTACTATACAAACTACAAGACAGACACATAAACACACCTATGCTGACATTCTTAAAAGTATTCTTAAATCTCAAAGGGTTCAGCTATGCAGAAATTATAAGTATCCTCAGCAACCTCTAAAGGGGTTGCAGCAACACCCACCATAGCACATTAATTGTCGAAGCCCATAAGACACACAACCTCATAATCCAAAATTTTGGTCATAGGAGACTCCTTTGTGCAAAACAGTAATATCTTGATCACCAAGCAGAGTAAGGACAGGGTTGCAGTCAGTTGTCTATCGGAGGCCAGGATCCACCAGATCATGCATGCAATCAAGTCTTTAAAGCACAACACCAATATGGCTCAGTCATAGTGCATGTGTGCACAGATGACTTGACACATAGCTCCCTGATCTATATGTAGAGAGACATGATGGAGTTCTCGGTTAATGCGTTGTGGGCCAATATGAATCTAACATTGAGCATCATTCTACCATCTCCAAGGATAATGCCACAATACAAAAAAAAGATAATTGGCTTTACCACTCAGCTTAGTTCTTGTTCTTATTCAAAGGTGGTACACTATTTGTTGGCTTAGGAGGAAATTGCTGACAAAAATGCTGCTTCACCAGGGATAATCTACATCTGTGTCCTCTAGGATTTAGAATATTGGCTCAAACTTTGTTCACCCCCAGAGTGCCTTATTTAGGTAATTTCAGTCTGATAAACCATCCAGCATAGCTAAACTGATACAGTATAATGTAAAGGTTATACTGCTCAATGCCAGAGGTTGAAACAAAAAACTCCACTCCCTGCAGGTTGTCCTCATTTTGGAGACTATAGATGTCTTTGTAGTTAGTAAGCCATGGAGACCACACCAGTAGTGCAGGGCTATAATTCCTTCTGCACATTTAGACCAGCTAATGCACAGAAAAAGACAAAGGCTGGTGATGTCTCATCAAAAGCACGTATACCGCAAGCATGGTCAAGCAAAAAGAAGCACTTGATTTTCTTCACATACATCTCACCATAAGCAAAATTCCATGTCACACCTTTGTGAGCTACAGGACCTCCCTATATGACCCAGAAACTCAACCTCATACATAACTAAACTGGAGTCACGATTTATTCAACCAAATACCATCACTATGGATGACTTAAACTATCCAACCATAAACTGTGAATTATACATGACCCCAAACTTACTGGACCAATGATTCTTGGACGTTGTCAACAGGAATGCTCTGGGCCAGCTAGTCCCTATGCTCTGTATGGATGCCAGTAATCTCAACAGCAGTGCGGAATGTTGCACCACCTCCTTCAAGGGTAACATTGTCAATGTTCAGGTAGGACCATAAAGTTGTCTCCATCAGAATACAAATAAAAGCCCGGGACATTGGCTAACTCTAGAATATTTAAGAATTATTTTAAGGCAAGCTTCCTACTTTTAAGAGACAACCTAGCAAAATTTCAAGCCAACCCAAATCCAGGGAACACAGATGTGTATGTGGAGTCATTTGCAAAAACCTATGCAATAATTTATACAGTGCATAAAAGCAGCAGCACTTACCAGAAATAAGCACAGGACAACCACAAAAAAGAAGCTACCCTGATTGAATCCCAGCGTAAAAATCTGTATAACAATATAAGAAAATAATGTCCAAGAATAGGAAGGCTAATACCCAGCAGTGTAAGAACTCATCATCAAACTAAATATGCAACTCTGGGGAAAAATGAAGTCAGACAAAGCCAGATTTGAGGTAAAAGTAGCCTCCAAGGCTAAGGACTATCACATAGCATTCTACAGATTTATCCACAACCACTACTTAAACATAGCCTCTAGACAGGCTTTGTGCCAAATGAATGAATGTCTACAGCAGTTATCCCTCTGTATAAGAACTGGTCACCCACTTACCCAGGAAGCTATAGACCCAAGAGCATGACTAGTCTAATTTGTAAAGCCACAGAAAGAATAATTGTGGATATGATAAATAATGGCATAGGAAACTTCAGACATTGATTCCAACTGAGTTTGGTTTAATCAGGAGTAAGTCATGTCTACTGAAAATGGTGGACTTCTTTGAGAAGTCATCAAAGAAATGGATGAGTACAAAATGGTGCATACTGCCTACCCTGACCAGATGAAGGCATTGAACTCAATACCTCTCTCAGGCATTGTAGACAAGCTCACTAGATTAGGCATAAATCTTTTTTCACCCACTGGATAACCAGCTGCTCAAATATAGGACTCAAGAAATGAGGATCAGGAAGTTTACCTATACAAAAAGGCTGGGCACTAACAGAGTACCTCAGGGTTCAGTGCTAGCGCTGCTCATTTTTGGTATTTACTTCTCTAAAGTTAAGGCTAACATAAAAGGCCTCTGACACATCAGATTTGCAGACCATTGCAAACTAGGTATTGTCATTGAATCCCCATGACACAAATACCTTCCAGGAAGACCTGACACAGACTAATAACTGATACCACAGATATAGTCTGAAACTCAATGCCAAAAACTGCTTAATAGTATCTTTTATCAAAGGATCATAGGAGGCTACTAAGCTAATGGCCCTGGGGCCCTTACAAGCCTAGCCAAGAGTTTATCCCCCCCAAGCAAAATCTCAGTCAGCCCATCTCACCCTTGTCAATGAGGGACACAGGTGGAACCCCTTGGATAAATTTGTGGTTTCCTATCAACTCGTCAAGTGAAGTCTATTCCAGGGACGAGGAAGCCTCTGGGAGACAAACCTGACTCTTCAGTAGGTTTTGTTGATGTTGCATATTATATTTAGGCCTTTGAACAAGTAATGCGTGAAGAGTTAGACTTACGGATATGGAGCATCTCTAGTAGGTCAGGATCCGATATCGCCCTGTAGACAAAACAGAGATCGCCTCTGAGTAATCTGTATGATACTGAGCAGAGTGATAGTGATTTAAGCCTGTCCAGGCTGAACAGGTGTTAGAGGCCATGGATCCTCTTTGTGAGGTATTTCTATGGCCTTTCCAGTTGGTGCAGGTGTTTGGAGAGGTACATACCAAATGGGGCATCATACTCAATTGTTGGCCTAATGAGGCAGGAGTACAGAGAGGATAATAACCTCCTTTTTCTGGATAAAATCCCTTTACTTATGAAATGACTCAAGTAAAAGACTTTTCTGACCACTGTCACTACCTGATGATCAAATGTGAGACTGTTGTCAACCTGAGTACTCAGGTCTCTCACTAGCAGGTTGTGTGCTTAGGGGGTTGCCGTTGATGTGGTAATCAGTAGGGACCATGTTTTTGCCAAATGGTATGATGATATTTTTTTTGTGTTTAACTTAAGGCCATGACTTTGGAACCAGTCATTTGTTGCTGTGAGACCCCCTTGCAGTATGTTAACATCATTTGGGGAGTCGATGACAGCACCCAACTTACAGTCATCCACAAACTTGGTCAGCCATAGGCCTTTTGTATTTGCCTGCACCTCTGAAAAGTAGATGCCAAACAGTAGTGGTCCCAGAACAAATCCGTAGGGAACACCACTAATGAAAGGTCTGCTGTCAGATGTAGAGGCACCTATTTTGACCTTCTGGGTCCCATCAGTGAGCCAGTTGGTCAGCCACCTAATGAGATAGGGATTTATGCCAAGTTGTGTTAGCTTTTCGATAATGGTCAAGTGGGGGATTGTGTCAAAGGCTTTGGCCAAGTTAAGGTAAGCTGCATGTACTGACTTTCCTTAATCCAGGGCCTTGATGACAGCCTCAAAGAAGTCAACCAGGTTCAACAGGCAAGATCTGCCCTTGATGAATCTGAACTGAGTGGGGTCTTGTGCTTGTAAATTGCCTATGCCTTTGTTTATGAGATCCATAATAATACCCTCCATGGCTTTACAGATCATACTTGTTAAGCTAATGGGGCAATAGTTCCCAGGGTCAGTAACTGTACCACCTTTGTGCAAGGGGATGACAATGGCAGTTCTCCACTCTGCTGGAATGAAGCCCATACTTAGGGTGTGGTTGAATAAGATACTCAATAACAAAGCTAGGTTTTGCTGGAGATGGTGCAGAATACAGCCTGGGATGCTATCAGGTCCCATGGAAGCTGTGTTCTTTGCCTTGAATAGGGCCTTTAACACTTGATCTAGTGAGATGTGAAGTGCAGAACAAGTATTGGGGATGTTGAGTGGGCATTTTGGGAGGGATAGGGGGTGAAGTTGGCAGTGAACCTGTCTGCTAGCAGGTTGGCTAAGTCAACGGAATCATTGTAAGTGATATCTTCTTCTTCTTCTTTTGGCTTTTTCCCGGTTAGGGGTTGCCACAGCGGATCACCTGTCCACTCATGATTGGCAGTGGAGTTTTTATGGTGCTGAGTTGCCAGCCCGGTGCCCAACCTTCCACAGAAGGCACACACATACACACACTCACACCTAGGGCCAGTTTAGAGTGTCCAATCCACCTACAGCATGTCTTTGGGATGTGGGAGGAAACTGAAGCACCTGGTGAAAACCCAGGCAACCACAGGGAGGATATGCAGACTCCACACAGAAGGCACCCCAGCTGAGGATCGAACTGGAGAACCTCTTGCTGTGAGGTGGCAATGCTAACCACTGCACCACCGTGGCTGCCCTAATCATTGTAAGTGATACCATTAAGTATTAATGTGGAACAAACCTGGGCTTTTTGCCATGGAGGTTCCTGATGTAACTGAAGAAGGCTTTGTGGTTTCCCTTTGTTTTGGAGGCTAGTTTCAATTCATAATTGGCTTTGGAGGTTTTCACTAGTGATCTAATTTGCTTGTTGAGGCAGAACAGGGAGTTTTTCCAATTTGGAATTTGATCCTTTTTACCCTTGGACAACAGTCCTTATTTTGTAAAGCCTGTTGATAGAGGATGTTCACCAGACAGGTTTGTGTTTCCCTGAGGAGCAGGTTTTGGTTCTGTTGGGTTTGGCTGAGTCCATGCAGTTGTACAGGTGCTTGTATACTGCCTTGTCATACTTGTTCAGCATAGTTGTCTGCATCCTCTGAGGGGGGCAGTGATCTGAAACTGATGATTACCTCCATTAGGAGTTTGTAGTAGCTTTTGAGAAATTTTTTAGCCTGGTTATGGCTCGGGGGTGGGGTGGGTGGGATAGAAACTTGAATGAGACAGACTGATGATCTGATCTCACCAGGGAAGAATGTACTATGAGAGTGGTGCAGCAGTCACCTATGTTGGTGAAAACCAAGTCCAGAATATCATCTCCCATTGTGGGGGAGGAAATGAGCTGGTCTAGCATGTTAGAACTTATGAAGTCAAGGAATTGTTGGTTAAGCGCATTAGTGCAGGAAGAGTTCACCCAGTCTAGGTTAGGGTAGTTGAAATCACCAAGGATCAGGGTGTAAGGGGATACCTTGATGGAGTCAAGGGGTTCCAGGTAGGAGTAGTTGATGTTCTGAGTCATGGAGGGGGGTCCGTAGTGGTCTATGACTTGGATGGGTGTCTTGCCAACTGTCAGTTGCACCTGAAGTAATTCCAGTGCATTATGCTGGCAAACCAGTCTAGATGTGTCCCTGCCCTTAATGAAGCTAGAGACTCCACCACCCTTAGTCTTCCTGACTTCATTTTGGGTTTGGAATATGTGGAATGAGGTACAGCCTGGTAAGGCAGGGGTGGTCTCCACAGCCCTGAACCAAGTTTCCATGACTGCACAGATATTGGCATATTACTGTGCGAGGAGCACCTCCAGTGGGTGCATTTTCAGGTTAAGGCTCCTAGTGTTAAGCGGCATGACCTTCAATTTGCTTTTTGATAGATCTTTTATGTTGGAAGATTTGTCTTTGAGATATAGCCTAAAACAGGCACAATGGGGGAGGCAAGAGCCTTTGCCTGGATCTGGAATCCCAGGGGTGACAGAAGGAGGCCATCTCTCGCAAAGCATCGAGTCTTGTCAACCATGTCTTCCCAGGGAGACAGATACTGGATCCCCTTGGAAAGACAGAAATTAAGCCAGTTGTAAGTCCATTATTTTTGTTGATATTGTGGTATCATTCTTGGTGAAGGTAGGATGCTACTTAGGGCTAGAGTCATACCTGCCTGGGACACATACTCTGAGAGCTCACTCATGTCTCTTCATATAGTCCAGGGAGGTATGTCTCAAGTCATTCACAACAACATGGACAATGACAGCATCATACTTGTACCTGTTGTGGAGAGACTTAAATGCATGTGTGATATGGTGGATTCTGACACCAGACAGACAACTGACCATGACCTTCTCCTTGTCGAGCCTGGTGAGGGGGACATTGGTGTGTCTCACAATTGTCACCAGTGACTAGTATGTTTGGTTTATTGTTATGCCTTCTGGGCTGTGTTCGTGAGGCACTGGTATGTTGTCTGCTATGTGTGATTTGTGTGGTGGTGTGTGTTGAATGTCTGTGAGTGTGTTTTGGAGGTCTCTGTCATTTAGGTAAGTTTTTATTGAGAACCTATGCATAGGTGGGCTTATATTGTGCTTGGCTGTGTGGTGTGAGTTGTGTGGTGTTTGTGCTGGCAATCTCATCTTTATCAGGAGTATGGAGGAGTTTTGACAAGATGACCATCCCTGTAATTTGCTACATTTATAACACGTGACATGTCTAAGAGTAGACACAGTAATCAGAGATTTGTGAATGCATGTAGACAATGACTTTGCCTTTGACCATTGTGTGTTTATTGTAGTAAGGAAATCATTCTGTGTTGCACAACTTTTAAGTAAGGTTATGGCAATTGGGTGCAAAGATTTCATTGTTCAATTGTACTCGGCCCTCATTAGACCAATCCGTGACTACAATGCTCTGTTCAGTATGCACCTGACCAGGCATATGTAACAACTGTAGCATCCACAGAGGTTTCTCACAAAAAGAATACATGGTGACCAAAACAAATCATATGAAGATTCCCTCAAAGCCTTATCCTTATTCTTAGTCTACTACAGGCTGCTGAGAGGTAACCTATGCCTGGCTTTCAAAGCATGCTTTTGATTCATCCTTAATCAACATGTTGCACATATGCAAGACAAATGGCATCAGAAACACCTGATGCATGGATAGATATGTGTTGCAGAAACTACACCTTCTCTGGATCAAGCTTCCCATTCATGTGAAACAGAGCTCTTTGGTAATCACTAAAAATGTTGGGACCTGCTAGTTCAGTTCCTGAAACAGAGAGACTGAATGGTCAAAAAAAACTGACTTGCATACACCAAATCTAAGCTGGCCATTTCCAGGAATATTCACTTTTCTCTAAGGCATGGAGATCTCAGATTTGGTATATATATATATATATATATATATATATATTAAGGTGTATTGGGAGCTTGTCTCCACCCCCCCCCCCGCAAAAAAAGAAGTTCATAGGGGAAGAATGAAGTTTGAGATTCACCCTTCTGAAATTTCTATCCTTTTTTTCTGTCTGTTGAAGCTCGGCATTATGAGTGCAAACATTTCATTTGGGAGTCAAGGTCACCCCCTACACTTATTCAAGTGTAACATTAATCAGTAGATGGGTTATTTAAAATTTACCCCTGGTTTGACACCTATGTCTCTATTATAGAGAGAGGAAACTTGTAGATATTGCCTAAATTTTATTTATTGATGTATTTATTTATCCTTTGTTGAGTGGGTTAATCCCAGTAGGCTATCAGCCTCTTTTCGAGGAATACCAGCAGTAGTATTTATACTAGTCTGTGTGTGTGTTTTTATGTGTGGGTGTGTGTATATATGTATATATATATCTCTATCTCTCTCTCTCTCTACATGTATATATATATGTAGACAGATATATATATATAGATATATAGATATAGATACATAGATAGATATAGATAAATAGATCTATAGCTACAGATATATAGATATGGGTCCACTTCTAATTCCCAATGACCAGAATACCAAAGAAGAATATCCAGAGAGAAAAATCATGAAGTCGTAGAAACCCAAATGGCATTGTTTTACCATGGTAAGTAAACAGCATGCCTCTGCTAAACAGAAAGCAAGCTGGGGCCAACATGCCCTTTTCTCCACTGTAAGTGTATTTCTGGAGTTAGTATATTAGTTTGGAAGAGGTGGATGTTACTTACCTTAGGGTGCTTTTCATTTAGCATTGGACATATGCTTACTTACCATGGCACAAAGCTGACGTTTGGGTTTTCACAGTTTTGTGATTTTCATTTTGGGATGTTAAACATCAGTATTCTGGTCATCAGGAATTAGAAGTAGAACCATAGATATAGATACATTTCACTACACACACACACACACACACACACACACACACACAAACACACACATATATATATATATATATATATATATATATATATATATATATATATATATATATATATATATATATATATATATATATATATATATATACCCCACACACAAATGTAAGAGACTAAAACCTGCATTGCTAGGCTTTAAAAGGCCAATTAGGTCCTATAATCCTAATAAAAGATAATTATGCATACGTAAATAAGCAGAGTAGGTTGAAAAAAGATTGACACTGACTTTTGTGCAAAACAAAAATCAGATTATATTTGTCCTCATGATACAGTTACCACAGTTAAAATAATAATTTGCTGGGAAAATGATAATTTTAAATAATAAACTAATATTATAAACCAAATAAATCAGTGATATGACAGTTGTGTATGAAAGACACTTATTTTCATATTTTGGAATATCACTGGATATTGAATTTGACTTTTAGTTGTGCTGTAAGCCCGGTGGTATAAAGGGGCCTATTCTTACTAATTATATTGCAAATATGATGCATTTTGAATGGGGTGCATTCTGCTCACAAACTGTCATAGTTAAAAATTTCACTTTTTATTTTATCAACTTTTAGTGCTACAAACACCAATTTTAATACAGAACACCTGTTTTTTTTTTCTAAATAAGAAACATTTTATACAATATGAATAATGATATAAAGGTACTAGGAGCCTGTAAGCAATAATGCAAAACTGGCTGAGATACATTGCTATTGATTAAAATGGATGAGGGTAAAAATATAAAAAAATTAGTACAGCAATTTAAAGATTAGGATATCTCCTCGCATACTGGCAGGCAAATAATGGTACATTATTCTAAAATAAACACATTGCCTTAAGCTGTACTTTTGTGCAGTATTTAACTCTCCCAGTGTTATGATAATAATATTGCATGTTTGACTTGTTACCATTGACTGATATTTTAGGACTGAAATACTAATAAGAAAAGAAGCCTTATTTTACTATGAGGCAGTATTACATTGCAGGCTACACAGCTTTAATCATTAAAAAATGATGTTTTGAAAATTAGTATAAATTAGGCAGGACTCCAGGTAAGGGGTTAATTTGATTTCTCAATATGAATATATATTGTGAACTGATTGCCTTTAGAAATAGTCCATAATTCACTTCCATTTTATCTTCATTAGATGGTAGAACATCAGAAAGACAGTAAGATAGCTGCTAAAATGAAAAAAGTTTCCCAGAGACTCAACATTTTCCTATTTGTCCTGAAGCTTCTTCCCAAAACAACCATACCAGGGTTACCTTACAACTACAATATATTTACAGACAGACACATATAATCTATGAATCTGCATCAAATGTTTGTATTTTGGCAGGTAACGACCATCACCATACACAATTTGTTGCAATTCCACAAAATAACAAGTGCTTAATTTCTATTCAGTGACAGCTCTTGCTATATGTTTACAGCCATAGGGTTTGCAACACTGATTAGCTGATTAGTTTCATTTTTACTATGACCTCCAGTTTAGAAGTTCTATCCTTGATTTTGTTCTGCACCCAATGTTAGAATGGTTTAAGAATTGCCAGTTTTGACATGACAGTTATTTGGAGTTTTGGCTGCTAAGCAGAATACACTGTGAGTGAAAGTAATCCATTGCTTATAATCCTTGCATGAGATCAGACTGTCACTTACTACCTAAAGCATTATCATTTAATCTGTCAGAAGTGTCTCAGATTCTTTCTGAACCCCTCTAAGTAGGTCACCCCCAGCCTACTACCCATGTAGTTTACTTGGACTTCCTATCAAGTCTGTGTGACACTCTTTCTTGCAACCTGTGTTAAGTGTTTTCTGTCAAGTGAGAGCTTCCCTTTTGCCTCACCGCTTATTTACTTACTTGAAGTCATCTAAATTTGCTCACTTTCCAATAAGATTTAGTTGAAGGTGTCAGCCACAACCCCCCCTCCTTTTTAAGTACTTAGTCCTGTACTCATTGAGACAATTTCCCTTAGACAAGAATGGCTTGGCCTGCCCCCCCCACACACACACACATACACACACATGCCCACTTTCAGGGAAGTTGTACTTTTGGTCTCTTTTTCCCCATTTTCTTCCTCTAATCCTTTTATTTACTTTTTTCTTTGTTGACTGGCTAAGTGAGCTGGTCCAAGAAGCCTTATGCTTTGTTTTATTTTTTCTTTCTTTCTTTCTTTATGCTTTTGTTGACTGGGTCAGTGACCTCTTTTCAGGGGAGACTGAGATGGTAGTTATACTGACTGGAGGAAATTGGCTGACACCACTTTAGTTCCCCAGCCCTATTCTGCCATGATCCATCTGCCAATGCATAACATATTGCAGAGACCAAATAAGATTGGCATATATGAAATTTCAGAGATTTAGCGTAAAGGAAAAGCCCAGATTTGATTTACCTGAGACTACACTGCAGACCATAACAATGATAAAATAAAAACTGGCATACAAAGTGATTCTAAAAATTGTACATAAATTGCCTACACCCAATAAATTTACTAGCAAGTCATTGCATGCTATTACTTCTTAACATCATAATATTCAGCTTAGCACGTAACTGTCTGCCTTCCTCAACCTATTTACATATTCACAAAAAGAAAACTTTGCTTTGGAAAAAGAGAATAATGCTGTAGTGATGGCAAATTCTTGGGGCAAAAGTCAAGTAGTTGTGGAAACTATAATTTGTCAGAAAAGTAACTATGTTTAAATGTGCTTTTTATGTCATCTACATTGGTTTTCCTGAAAGGAATATATTCTATTAACTACCCAATTTCTGCATGTAAGTCATTCCAGTTTGCCAAGATGTTTTTGGTGAAGCTTTTATCTCCAATGATATTGCAAAGGAAAATCTTTATAGCCATAGTGTAATTTTTCTTACTAAGTATGCAAACCTGTAGAATAATTAAATCAACCAAATCCATATTTGAGGTAAAAGTAGCCTCCAAGGCTTAAGACAATCACAAGTCATTCTACAGCTTTATCCGCAACTACGGCTTAACCATAGCCTCCAAACAGGCTTTTAGTGCCTGTAAGTATTAGATTCTGAGTAAATAAGGGAAGGATTTCATTTGTAGTGTGTTTCTAAAAGATGGATAAAAGCTATTTTTAATATTTTAAATGTGAGATAAAAAAATGTGTTAGCTGTTACTAGCAGGCATTTTTCTTTTGTAGAGTGATGCATTGATGTTCTAGTTGAGAGCATATATTAATGAATCTATATATAGCATTAATTGCTGTCTTAATTCTATTGTTATCTTTTTTTTAGGTTGAGTAATGGGAGATGATTGGTAGAACATGTTCTACTCTAGCTATGAAGATATTCTTGCCAAGAGTCTGCCAAGCTTTATTTGTAAAGCGGATAGCTTTAAGTTGTGTAATAACTTGAAATATGGGGTTGGAATGACAGAGCTGAATCTATGATAAGGCCAAGATATTTTTATTTCTAAACTCTGGGAATTGATTAATTTCTATGTGTGTACTTAACTGAGGTAGGGTTGATATTTTCTGCTCTGAGACAATGAACATGGCTGCTGTATTGGAGGCATTTAGTGCAAGCTGGTTTCTGTAAAATCATTTATAGAGAGAAGTCCTTCAGTAGGGTTGCTTTGACTGATGTTAATGTGGGAAACAAATCTGTCCAATATGATGTTATGCATATAGAACAATGTTATTTTTGGAATGCAAGTGATTATGTTATTGATAAGTGCATAAAATAATAGAGGATCTAGAATGGAGCCTTGTGGAGCCTTCTGGTATATCAGCTGAAAAGCTACCATTTTCAGTCCATAGGTTGCCAATCAGCATTATGAATTCCTGCATATAAAGTGATACTGTTTGATAGGATTCAAGTGATTGTCATTGATAAAAAGAAAATAATACAGGATCTAGACTGGAACATCATGGTACTTCAGCTAACAAGGTGCCACTGTCAATGTATCACTTGCCTGTCTGCACTATGAAGATTATGTCTAATAGATAGCTTTTGAATCAACTAAACCCAGTGGCACCAAATCACAAAGCACTTGGTTTATTTAATAGGATAGTGTGGTCCACACTTTCAATGGCTTTGCAACAGATTTTAAAAATAACTTCAGTCAGTCAAGCCCTCTCCATTGAGAGGTATATGTGTGAGAACGGTAACATTTTTGAGACAAGAGAAGAGTTTGGCTGTCACTGTGCATATGGTTATTAAGGTATTCTGTCTGCTGAGAAAGCAGTATAAGCAGTCTGTTATGAGGCCATATTAGTTAAGACGTTCTTTGATTTTGATCATAGATGATATTTTCAGATGTCTTGGTGATTGGACAGATGATGGATATTGGACAGGAATCTTGAATGGTGGGTTCCACATGGGGTTTTGGAGTAGGAAATCTGTGAGAATTTGAAGATTAGCAAAGTTTTCTCTGTACTAAGAGAAAGGTTGAAGAATGCATTTGAGCTTTAGAAAGTTGTTCACCAAGCATGTTCAGTGCTGCATGCATACTATCTGGATTTGGGTCATATTTAGTGTCTAAGTTTTTGAGTATTTTTTTCTCTGATTTTGCAGAAATTTCTCTGAAGTAGAATGAAGGGCCCTGTTAGAGGTTAGTGGTAAATTGAGAGAAAAATTCTATAGTGTTAGCGAGAGTGATAAAGTTGTGACTATGGGATGTGTTGGACATATTTTGGTTGATCTCCATGACCTGATTAGTTGTGGTAGCTGGTTTCACCAGAAAACTTATTAGTGACTTGAAGTCTTCACTTGTGTTTATGCTTACCATATCGCCACTGTCGTATGAGTTAATTTTTAATATATACAGTGTCCTTAACTACAACTGTCTCCCTTTTAAATGCCTCCATGTTGTTGGGAAAAGATTGTGAGAACTGCTCTGATAAGGGATCTGAAATGTATAGAACAGATGCTGGGTTCCTTTATTAGGTATAGTGCAGACCAGTCCAGACTGTTAGTAGCAGAATGTACTTCATCTTCCTTGGATTCTGATATAGAGCTAATTTCCATTATCAGTGGACGTATTTGAGAAAGAAGAGTTTAAATGAAGATACCTTTTATTTAGTGAAAGTCACTGAGATTGTTCAGCGAAGCAAGTTAACTTATTCAGTTGTTGTAAACTGTTGATAATGAAGAGATCAAGACGATCATGTTTTGGTTTGTTTATTTTGGTTCAATAGGTGTTGGGAGTTAAAACTATTTGGATGACATTGTATCGAGAGAGAAAAGTTTTATAGTGTTTGCCCCTATTAGATATAATGTCTGTGCTGCTGAAGTCTCCCAACGTGATGGTTTTGCTTTTTTTTTGGTATACATTAAAATACTGGTTATTGTGGAAGGTAGTGAGCATGGAAGAGAGATGTATACTCCTACAACTAGTAGGTTGATGTGGGAGACTGTGCTTTCTGAGATCAGGGCCAATGTAGAATTATCCTACCCAGAGGAAGAAGAGCTCTCAGTTATTAGAGGTGTTATGATATATGCCTGTTTACTTGTTAGTAAAGGGAATTCTTGACTTGAATCGTGGCCTGGTTGGTGCGCTGGTGTATGTAGTAATTGTTGGAAAACACAGAGGGGATTCTGGAGATTTTGAGCCAGATCTGCCAGGGAGGAGCTGTTTGGAGTTTGATTTGTTTGTGTTTAAATGTACTGCAGAATGTGATTACAGTTGTTAGTATGATGGTAAAGAATACAATGGTAGCTAGAGATGATTTCACTATTTTTAGTAGTAGTTCTTAAATGGTCCATTGCTCTGTTAGGAGGGTCATGATGGCATTCAAAATAGAGACAGAGCTGAGGGCAAATATTTTGTAGGAAGGTGTGAAGGGAGAGAGTTGAATGGGTACAGAAATCTGGGACTGCATATGATATATCTGTGAGAATGGTAACATTTTTGGAAAAAGAGTAGAGTTTGTTTTGCTTTGTATTTTGAAATTTGATTAAGATGAGGATGGAAAAGAAGAATTAACAAGTTATGTGCTATTTTATGGGATCCTACTATGAGAGCTGGTAATTTGAGACTGGATGTTGTATAATATGGGAAGAAGCGAGATATGAACATAGCTTGTTAAGTTCAGATGTGAAAATTAGGCTAACTGTCTTGAAGGGCCATTGTAAGCCTGGTCATGTTAACACAGCAGACATTCAAAAATACCCTTACCATGATATTTATTCCTATACTTCTAGTTTGTGAGTTAATGTTTATGGGTCATACAATTGAGTATTGAAAGGAGAATCTGGTGAAAGATAGACCATGTATGTGCTACATTTGCCCATGACAAAGTCCTGGGGTAAAGGTCATATTCCCATCCATTTATGTAAGTTATATTTGAATAGGAACAGGGATTCACTTTGTTGTTTATGGATGGGGAGTCTGTTCCAAAGTAGTGGTATCTATGACTTTTCCCTCCAACTATTTTATTTATGTTACAGAAGAGATTAAGGTCTCTGAAGCACGTATTTCTGATACCATTTGATTTAGTATTAGGCCAGAGGATGCCTTTAGCTCCTTTAGTATTAGGCCAGAGGTTGCCTTCTGGGCCAGGCACAGATCACCTTTTAATAGCCTGTAAGAGACCAAGTACAGCGATAGAGCTTTGTGGTGGTCCACACAGGTCATGTTGTTTAGCCCCTATATTCTCCTTGTGATGAACAATTGTAGGCATTCTAGTTGTATACTAAAGAAAGAATTATACTCAATGACAGCCCTGATGAAGGCTGAGTACAGTAGGTCAATTACATGCCCAGGTCGAGATGCTACCCCTTTCCTTATAAGTGCAGCATTATAAATAGACTTTCTCACAACTATAGACACATTTTGGTAGAATGCTAGGTCTCTGTCTACATATGTTTGCAAATCTCCACAACTGGATCAACTCTTTGGAATGTATGTCCCAAAGGATACAATAATGCTCATTTGATATTTAACTTTGATACACGACTCTGGCACCAGTTATTTGTTTGGGACAGGCCTTCCTTAGGGATGGTCATTTGGGGATCCCAGATTGCAGTCATCCACAAATCTGGTCAAACAAAGATCCTTGACATTAGCTTGGATTTCTGACTATTAGATGCCAAACATGGGTAGATCACACACCGAGCCTTGGCGGACACAACTAGTGACCAGTCTTTTTGTGAAGGTATCTTGCCTATTATGGCTCCCTGTGTTCTTCTTATCTCTGTGCCAGCTGGCAAGTCCAGTCCATGACACATGGAATTATTCTCAGTTTAGAAACCTTTCGCACAACTCCTGAGTGGGATACTGTGTAAAAAGCTTTGGCCATTTCAAGGTAGGTGGCATGTACCATATTGCCCTTAACTATTGCATCCGTGCCACTTTCAAAAAAGTCCACTAGGATAAATAAGTATGACTGGCCTTTGACAAAGCCAAACTGGAATGAATCTAGCGTTTGAAGGTTTTCTGTGTCCTTATTGATTAATTCCAAGTTGGTCAGACTTACTTGTTTGTAGTTATAAAGGTCTGTGGATGGTCCTCCCTTTTAAAGAGGTATAACTTTTGCTGCCTTCCATTTATTTAGTATGAAGCCCATTTGGAGCCAAGGTTGAACAATGTTACTAGAGGCATGGATAAATCGTGCTTCAGTATTCAAGATATATCCAGTGATGTTGTCAGGACTATAGACACAATATTTTTAGCCTTTGAGAGAGCTTCTAGAACTTTGTCCTGTATGATAGCTGGGGACATATTAGTTTCTAATATTTCTTAAGAGATATTTGGGGATGAGAGGGGAGGTGAAGTTGAAGCTGAATTTATCAACCAGCAGGTTTGCTATAGCTTCAAGTTCAGTATAGGTGGTGGTGGTCACAATAGGCTCAGTTCACTGCTTTGTAGTGCTTTTGAGATTCTGGACATAGCTGAAGAAGGCCTTGTGGTTGCCCATGTCCTGAGTGACTATTTTTGCTTCATATTTGGCCTTATGGTTTTAAATAGACTTTTAAAAAGTTTATTTAATCATGGAAGTTGTTGGGGTAGTAATTTATAAGAGTTTTTGTCTATTGGTAACACTACCACTATATAAGACACTCAGACACACATCACCTGCAAAACCACACATTCACAATACTAAATATATCTGTTCTCTAGCCTTTACTCTGACCTTAGCCCCCAAGCACTTGCACACGCAATGCCAACCTTAACTTTTGACATTGAAATTGAAACCTATACTTATCTTACCCTAGCATATTAAGTATCAGCCACTATATCTACCTTCACCAAAACTCAATTCAATCATTTGCACATTCAGTGAAATGCACATTTAGGCAAACATGGCTATATGTACAAGATTCACTGAAGTAAACATTCAGTGAATTGATATCCACCCATAGATATGTAGATGTACATGAGTAGTATCCAATTTATTACTGTATGCATTTTATAGCATGGTGAAACAGTGGTGTTTTCCATCTAGTTGTCAAACTATGTAACAATCATAGTTTATTATATCAATCATTAAGTAACTTAAGGTTTTTGCCCTTTTTTTTCGAGTTTGTGTGACACTGGAGTTAGTATATTTCATTTCTGGGGAGGTGGCAGCAGATCTCTCATGTTGGGTTGTATGGAGTAATAAGCACCCCCCAAATGTAAAAAGCTGTTTTTATATTCAGAAATGTTTCCTATTGGCTTTTATTTGTGTTTACTTTGTTTGCAATCATTTTAGTGGTGATTAATGGTAATCGCTTATGAGTTTTTTCAATGTTTTATGTTTCAATCAAAGTCACCAGTGTTTATTCATTCTAATCCCCATGTGTGTGTGTGTGTGTGTGTGTGTGTGTGTGTGTGTGTGTGTGTGTATATATATATATATATATATATATATATGTATGTATGTGTGTATATATATATATATATATATATATATATATATATATATATATATATATACACACACACACACACACACATATATATATATATATATATATATATATATATATATATATATATATATATATATATATAATATATGAACTGTCTCTGATTTTCATGCAAATTTTAGCTTTGGCCCTCTTAATCCTTCCTAAAACTGGTGACTTTTGAAAAAAAAAATTGGTGAATTAATAATTAATTATTAATTATTATAAACTTAATAAATAATGACAATAATTAGAGTTATAGACTTCTTTTACTTCAAGAAATGTGTATTAATTCACATTCTGTTATTCTGGCAAAATCTCAGGTTAATAATAGTAATATTTTAAAAGTATCACCAATTGTCCCTGATTATTTCTGTATTTGTTTCTGATTCTGTTTAAATTTGTCCGTGATTCATTGCGGAAGAGACAGAGGAGGAGAGAGAGTTACAATCATGTATTGTGTGCATTTTTCCTGGATTTCCAAAACAACTCTCTTATTTGAGAAGTAACATTTCTGCCTTGTATTTTCCTTTTTGTGGTTTCTTATTTCGCTACAGAGTCCTCATTTCACAGGACTGTTTCTTCTCTTTAACTTTTGGAAGTATAATCCATGAAGACAAGCGAAAGCAATGATTGTAAAATTGAGGTGGAGTTTGCTCAAGAAGCAAGATAGAATATTAAATCTACATTCCTGCTGGTTACTTCTTATAAAGTGTTCTATTTACAGTTGTGACCTTCATTAACAGATACTATGAACTAAACTTTTGCTGAAAAGCATTTCTGAGAAAGTTTTAAAGTGGTGGAAAGTTTGATATTTTCTAAAAAAAATGTTATGCCTACTTTTTTTGCAACTTGTTTTTGTATGCAGATAGATAGACGGGGAAACAGCTGATGAAATCACTCTTCCCTAGATTGATCTTTATTAAAACATTTCAGCTTGAATGAAAGTTTAAACTTTTATCTTTACTTGCTTTTTTCATAGTTAAGCAATACAAAATTTATAAACATGTAAAAATGTACTTTTAAGCTTCAATAAATGTCATCTTGTAAAGCTCCCTGAAATGCAGCATCAGAAAATATCTGTTCATAGAAGTTTTGTGAAGGGAATGACATTTTAAGTGATTAAGAGCAAGCATGTTAAAAGATAAGGGGTTATTAATTGAAGAAATTGATTTGTAAAATATAAATAAACTCATGTAAAGCATAATAAAATCTTTTCTTGAGACATTTTATGTAGAAGGTTTTCCTGCACAACAGAAAATCAATATCTGTCTTCAGAAGCATTTTGATTTAATTTAATGAATGAATTCAAAACTTGATGACTTAGAAAACAGCAGAAGGAATAGTGTCAGAATTATACGTGTCAGGACAGTCGAGATGAAAAATGCAATGCCTTGTATTGAACGCAGTTATTTCTAGCCCTGAATTTATAACATTTTCATTCCTTTTTAAGCTCTCAGATGTCACAGAGCCCTACAAATGTCTTCACTTAAACCAGATGCAGCAAAGGCATATAAAAGTTATATATTAAGATCTTAAAGGAGGACATTTTGTACTTTATGCTGCTACAGAACATAAACCAAGGCCTATACTAACTTGACCTGTTGGACTTGCCTATGGCAACTACAGATCATTCCTAAAATTATGAAAATACTGGATGACCTTAGAAAAAGATTTTATATAACAAAGTAATACTAAACTGCAAATTATCTGACAAAAAGTGTGAGGTTAATATTAACTACAGAGGCTACAAGTACATTAAAATAAACAAGCAAACAAAATGAAAACACATGAAAACAGTGACAAGATTCTGCAGCAAATTTGCCGTGGGACTTGAACCCTGGTTTACCTCTGTTCTTTAGCTCAGAATATTTACACATTGTGCCACACAGACAGTTAGTTGAATGAAGACATCAGTAACAGGATTTTATGAAAGCGTCCTTTGCCAGAGGTTAATGTACCTATCTATTGAATCTTAGAAGAATTGGACTTCATTACCACAACAATGCCTTTCTCATTCACCAAAAAGAGAAAGTTAGACATCAGCATGACAATTTCAGTTTAGTAAAGGGATATATGGCATTATAGTGGCATAAAATCAAATGTCTTCGGAAGATTCAGCTTATAGCAAACTGATGATCAGATTTAATTGAAGAAAATGCATATTTCTACAAAATAATATGTGCTACTGCTGAGAGTATCTTGTCCTCTATGAGACTGTCTGGTTCAAATGTGTGACAGTCAATTGAGGACATGACTTCAGAATCTGAATTTATATAGTATTTTTACATTTCAGTCAGTCTTGACGAATATATGAAAATAAATGTGCAAAATCAGTTTTTGTGCTAGCATTACCTTTTAATCCATAGATTTTAACTATGCAAATGCTGTTTTCTAGTGATATTGCATTCATATTATTATTCACTCCAACAATTGTTATATGTTCTGGGGTTGTCTTTATTGCCATAGTAAATAATCTACAGTATTGGTGTTATCATAGAATATGTATTATACAATGACCCTCCCATTAATATCCCAAAACATCCATGCTGATTGGCCAGCGTGCCCATTGTAAATCCCACAATATACCAACGGAAAAAGATCCGGTCACCCGAACTTTATTCCGTTGGTATAAAGTCCTCAAAACATTTTTTTTTAAACAAATAAAAAAAAGGAAAAAGAAAAAATGGAGCAAAGGAGACTTTCTTTTCTCTGTTACTTCCATTTGAAAGCATTGATGTACTGGGTATGCATGGGATGCAAGTCCCATACGCATGCTCAGTACATTGAAACAAGGAAGCAGTGTACCACAACCAGCGGAAGAACAGTAATGTGCCGTTATACAAAGACATTATTTAAGAAAAGTAAGTCTTTTTTTCTTAAATAGTCCCATTGTATAATAGCAATAACCGACTCCGTGGTTGTGGTGTATTGAAATTTACCCATGGTTGGATTTATTTAATCAGTCGGGCTTAGCCCTTGTGATTAAACCACGCCAACCATGGGTAAATCTTCAATATACCACACCACATCGTCAGTTATTGCTTTAATAATTACAGGTCTCAAAACAATTTTTAATCCCTGTCATAAGACCTCCTGTTTTTTTGTTAGAATGCCTGTTACAGTAAAAACATTTATACCCTGACAGAATTGGTTTCCAGTCATTATTCTTTAACTGTAATTCACAAACAATAGCAACATCAAACTTGTGGGAATGTAGCAAAATGCCCAGCAAAAAAATTATTTTTAATGCTCCTGGCATTAACAACCATCAGAAATGCATCAAATGTTGCTATCTGTAAACTGTTAAATTTTTGATTCTGCCTTGTGTTTGTCAAATATTGCAAAATATCTGCTGAAAATTTTTCTTCCCTGATCCTGACAAGTGCATGCCATCCTGTCTGAAAATATATGTCCAAAATTAGAGTCTGTTGCTTTGCACATTTCCATTTTTTTAAACGGGACATTTTTATCATGTAGGTATGTACCCAGAATATCTTTTCATTCATAGAGATCTGACTCTCCTTTTTATATGTGATTTGTAAAAAATATATCCTAACACCTGTATAAGCTATGCTGTAAGTTCCCTATTAACAGTTAGACAGCTCTTCTGGACGAGATCATTTGTACCGACAAGAATAAAAACAGATCCATACTTCCTTACATTAGGGCATTCTAAGGCCTGCCTCATATCTTCTGTTTCTGCTCTTGACAAGCATAACACTGTTTGATGTTCATTATCATCTCTACAAATATAAGTATCAGTTTCTCTAATAATTGAAGCTCCAATTACAAGAATATCTGCTCTATCAGTCGTTACAAAGTAATGATCTTTATAACCAGTAGTCTTATTAATTACACTATATTTATTGCTTATTACATTTACATGCATGCAGTTCTCATCCAGCTGGCTTTGTACATCCACAGCTTGAGCCATGTTGTCAATGTTTGTCTTTCTCCTCTTTTTTTCTCAGAATAATGTTCTTTTAATCCTTCATTGTTCAGATGTTCTTCGTGTTTCACTCTTGCAGTCATCACATTTGGGTTATCTGCTTGCAGGTAGCCCTCAGCCAGCCTGAATACCAGAGTCTTCGGATTTCTGCATCGGATGCTGTCACTTCTTCCATGATGTCAGGTCGTCAGGGGTATAAAACATGCAGCAGATGCCATTACATCAGTCTTTCTTGCCGTGCGGTGCCCGAAGCAGAAGCAGTTCGCAAGTGCCGGTCGGCCGTCTCCTGAAATTTTTGTTTTCGAGTTTCAGACCTGAAGTCTTCAAAAAAGATAAGTACCCCACTGGAGATCCTTTTTCTTGTTCCAACCAATGTCAGTAAAAGTTAACAATTGTTTTGCCCGTGGAAAGCAATACCTCATAGAGATTTTCATTCTTACTGCATCCCCTGTTTAGGCCCAGACCACGACGTCCCTCGCTTTCAGTTTTGTACCTTGTTCGACCCCCAAACTATTTGTCGTTGGGCTATTTTTGCAGCCAATTACTTTCGTACTCGAACTTAGTGCTCCAAAATGGCTTCGTTAAGCCATCCAACTACCGATCTTCCAAAAAAAACATAAGGATTAAGACAGAGACAGACTGTATAGGCCCAAAACTACCCACGACGCTTCCGTTAAGCTAGTCACCAGACCACCCACGATGCTTCCGTTAAGCTAGTCACCAATCCACCGGTACTCAGTGAGGCGCTTTCGCAGCCCCTGATACCAGCTACTTCAGATTCGCAGGCCTCTACTGAGACCCATTCGGAGTCTGGTATGCCACGAGATGCTTCTTTGAGTATGGAACCTGCGGATGTCTCTACCTTGGATGGCTCCGGAGCCGCTGTGCAGGCACCGGCTTCTGAGGGTGTATTCAGGCCTACAGACATTCATATTAAACCAACGCCATTGTTTCCATCCAGAAGTTCTGAATCCCTCAGGCCAAAAACTCGCAATATGCCTAGAAAACCGATGACCAAACTGCAGGCTCAGGCCCTTATGCCTCAAAAACAAATGCTTAGAATGGCTGAAGACTTTGTTACCTTAATTAGCGGAAGCCAGCCTGCCCCCTCTAAGATACCTAGAACTGAATTTCTTTCTGATTCTTCTCATCAGGAATCTGATATTTCTGCTCCTTCTGATTACCAGGACTTGCCCTTATCTACTTATGAGGATTCTGATGCAGAGGATTCCATTCCCTCTGCCTCCCCTCCAGAAGATCTTTCTTTCGGTGAAACCTTGCATACTCTTAGGGAGCATTTCCGCTGGGAAAGCCAGGATTACTCTGAGTCCAAAAAGAGACTTAGGGAGTTCTTACTCTGCCTCAACACAGGCCTTTAGCTATCCCTCCTATTCTGGACATTGTAGATGATGCTTTCATGGAATCTAGCCTTACTCCAGGCACTTTACCTCCAGCTCCCAGAAAACCTGACAGGTACTACAGAGTACCTGATTTTCACAATTTCCTCTTCAAGAATCCTTCTGCAGATCCAGAGACCATTTCCCAAAGACCAAAAGGCATTAAGGCCACTGCTGCCAAGAATCCTACCCCTTCTGATAGAGATTCTAGAGCCTTAGACATATGGGGTAAGAAGGTATACACTCCTGCTACTTTGGCCATTAAGGCTTTAAACTGCCAGTTTCATATGTTAAAGTATCAGCTGCATGTTATGGGACTACTTAAACAGAAAATGATGTTGGTTTCTGACTGTGCTAAACCCAAAGAATTACAAGATTTAATGTATTCTGCAGAACAAGTTGGTAAACATACTTTGCAATGTGGTTTTGACGCTTTAGAAGCATCTTGCAGGGCTGCTGTCACTGGGTCTGTACTTAGAAGGCACGCTTGGCTTAAGGAACAAAACTTGCCAGATCATGTTAAAGCTAAATTACTGGATGTTCCCTAAAACCAAGACTGCCTTTTTGGCAACAAAGCAGAAGTCGTCCTCAAAAGGATGGAGGAAAATGCTAAATATATGCAAACTGCTAAAGATTTCCTACAAGTACAGCCTCCCAGATTCAGTAGGCATTGGCCTTCAAAGAACTGGTCTTTTCCAATCTCTTCCAGGCCTTCTCAGTCCAAACCCAGGAACAGCAGACCACCTAGGCTACAGTCTCAGGCTACGCACAGACCTAAGCAGTGAGGGGCTCCCACTTCCAAAGAAGGGAGTAGTAAGCCACCCCCTTACAGAAAAATGGCACAATGACTTAATCTTAACCCTTTCAAACCCTACTCAACTACCTGCTCCCTTAGGAGGAAAGCTCGCCCTGCATGCAAAAAACTGGGAACTCATTATCCAGGACAAATGGGTTTTGAACATAGTTTCCCAAGGATACATATTCCACTTCCACACACTACCAACCCCGAATGGTTGCCCAGACCTACCCCCAAATCAATGGGCAGAGACCCAACAGCAGGTTCTCTCTGTTCTCAGTATCAGGGCTATTCAACCTGTCCCATCAGAACAAAGGAGACGAGGTCTTTATTCAAGACTTTTTCTGGAACCCAGAAAAGACAACTCCTGGCATCCTATCCTGGACCTCTCTATTCTCAACACCTTTCTTGTAGTTCCAAAATTCAAAATGCTAACTTTTCAACAGATTCTTCCCATGCTAGCCAAGGATGCCTGGCTGGCAACCCTAGACTTAAAGGAAGCTTATCTGCACATCCCAGTAAGGAAATCTTGCAGGAAATACTTATGCTTCAGGGCAGGCTCCATGCACTATCAGTTCACTGCACTTCCCTTTGGCTTATCTACTGCGCCCAGGGTATTCACAAAGTATCTACCTCCAGCTATTACATTTTGCAGGCACAGAAATACTCAAGTTTACCCATATTTGGACGATTGTCTGATTCAGGCAGAAAGCCAGGACTTGCTATTACAACACCTGGCATTCTTAAAGAAACTTCTAAACTCACTGGTACACCATCATTGAAAAGAAATCTCACCTAGTACCCTGCCAGCAGATTGTATTTCTGGGAGCAAGCTTGAACACAACTTCCCAGATGGCATTCCTCACTCTGGAGAAACAAGTTTATTTGACAACCTACTTCAAACTATTGGCCACAAAACCCCAGCTATCTGCAAGGAAAATACTGCAAGCCCTGGGGTTCATGGCCTCTTGCATTCTACTAATTCCATATGCAAGACTGCATATGAGGAAACTCCAATGGTATCTAAAAAGCCTACGATGTCATGTCAACATTCTCAGGACGTGGAAACAATGATTTCTATCATTCTTTGTATGAAGACAGAGTTCCGTTGGTGAGCAGAGGCCTGCTACCACAAGGGACTCCCTTTCACTCTACCCCCTGCCGCCCAAATCCTAACAACAGATGCATCAAACTATGCATGGGGGCTTACATGGCAGGGCAGTGTATTCAGGGCAAATGGAACCCGAGACAGATGCACCTGCATATCAATCAAAAAGAAATGTTAGCTGTGCAGAATGCTCTGACAACCTTCAAGGACTATATTCTTCCAGGACAACTATTAGTAAAGACAGACAATACCACAGTTATGTGGTACATAAACAAGCGGGGGGAGAACCCGCTCGTACCCTCTCTGCAGACTAGCCATGGCTTGGTGGAACACAGCCTTGAACTACCAAGTACACCTACAAGCTCAATTCCTGCCAGGCAAACTAAATTCACTGGCAGATGACTTAAGCTGAAATCTCATGGATCCACAGGAATTCAACTAGAACCCAAAATTTCAACCTCTTGAGGAACAAATGGGGGACTCCAGAGATAGCACCAAATAGACCAGCAAGGCAGCAAGGAGTTCCAATATATTTATTTTAGTACTTGAACAGACTAGTTTCGGCAAAAAGCCTTCTTCAGTGTAGGACAGTACAGTCAAGTTCCTTTTTCTCATCAATTTAAATACATAGCATGAGCCAATAAAAAATTGAGCTCATGAATATTAATGAAAGTGAAAACAAATTTTTAACTTAGTAGTTTTGACAATCAAATATACAGTGGGTAACACTTATAAAAGAGTCAATCCTGAACAGAGAAGATGACAACCATGAATAGATGTATACAAATAATCTGACATATTGATAATACAGTGTAACATATATCTGTATAGCCATATAAATATATATTTTTTTAAGCCACAAGCACTAAATATTGAACAAGAATTCGTCAATACCACTAGTGATAATACAACGTATCGAATACTTGTGTTAGATTGGCTTAAATAACCCAGGCCACCTATGTCAAAATAGGTGCTATTAAGCAGGCTGGGTGATCGACATATCCTGAGTATAGAACTATCACCAACAACAGTGAAAATAAAACATAAAAAGTAAAAATAAAAAATAAAAAAACACAAAAAAACATAACATCCGAAGCTGAAAATGAGAAGATGGATTGGGGTGATATCATGTGACATGTATGAGTATATACAAGAAAACATGTGTAGTTGCTAGTCAAAAACCAGCATATATTGAGTAAATACTGTTCCTACAAACATTGGGATTGTCCACCTAACAGCTACCTATATTATATACATAAACCACGCCCATACCATAGTTAGTGCTACAAATGAGCCCATATGGCTCAGTGTCCTGAACACAGATCCATCCATACCGAACAAAAGTATATTTGTGTTATTTGCTCACATGTATAGAACTAGATTGTTTCCTAAGATCAATGTGACCAAAGGCTTAATATCAAATTGGTCAACATTGTTATTACAAGATATCCATATTCTCCTATAAATGATCATTTAGACCCGGATGAAATAAACCCCCCAATGTAGTAATCCAATATTTCTCTTTTCGATCCAATATCCCATGCCAACCTTGTTTATTTGTTCTGTCTCCAGAAATACGATCAATAACAATGAAACTAAATTTGGCCTGAGGATGTTTACGCGTATGTTGATATAGGGCACTGGTCTCCTTATGGTTTTTTATATCACTCCGATGTTCATTCATCCTGGATCTGAGAGCTCTAGAGGTTTGGCCTACATAGAATGCCCCACAATAACAGGAGGCAAGGTACACCACCCAATCGCTGCTGCAATTACCAAAGATCTTAATATCAAATATTCTACTGGTATTACGACTGGAGAACTCCTTGGATTTAAGCATATGTGGGCAGGAACCACAATGACCACAGGGAAATGAACCAAAAAGTTCATCACCATGAAGTGTCAATTGTTTATAGATAGTACCCCCACTTGCCATGTGTTTGAAATGTGACAAGTAGGAGCCTAGGGTTTTACCCCGTTTGTATGAAAAAAGACATCGTGGTCCCAAAATACTTCGCAGCTTGTCATTGGCCAGTAGAATATTCCAATGTTTATTGATAATGTTCCTGATCATATTGATATTTCTGCCATAAGTTGTAATAAATCTGACACATGTACCATGAGAAGATTGATTTTTGTTCTTGTTCTGGTATTGTAATAACTCTTCCCTCTCTAGACTATTAGCTCTACTCTGGGCAGACACAATATCAAATCTATCATAACCCCTATTGGAAAACCTCTGACTGAGATCCCTGCTGGCTAATTGATATTCCTCTATGTTAGAACTAAGACGTTTGATACGTATAAATTGAGATATCGGAATACTCCTGATGGTGTGACGGGGGTGTAAACTTGATGCATGTAACAAGGTGTTATATTGCGGGTACTTGCGGAAAACTTTGGTGGACAAAGTATGATCTGGGTTCCTGTAAACCGTGACGTCCAAAAAATTGATGGAATTTCTGTCATACGTCACCGAGAATTCCAGTCCCCAAACATTGTCATTGAGATATTCAACAAATTCCTGCAAGTAACCCACATCCGCCCGCCACACCAGCCAGCAGTCGTCCAAGTAACGTCTCCAAATATCCATTTCCACCTGAAAGATGTTATGTGATATATCATATATCATGTATTCTTCGACATAGGCCATGAAAAGGTCAGCATATATTGGAGCGAATGATGCTCCCATAGCTGTTCCTTGTAGCTGCCAATAACATTGGCCTTGGAAATACAGAACATTCTTGTTTAGAACATGTTCAGACATACATATCAAAAGGGTATTAAACCCAGGTGCATATAAATTAGCCCTTTCCAACCAATATTGGATAGATTGCAAACCTGCCCAGTGTGGTATGCTTGTATATAGTGATTTTACATCCAATGTGCATAAATACCATTCGGGTTCCAATTGGGTATCCCTGACTAACTGCAAAAATTGTGTGGTGTCCTGCAACCTAGATCTTATATGCCCTAATAGAGGTTTAAGATATTTAGTAAGAAAGGCCGATAAGGGTTCCGTCAGTGAGCCTATTCCAGAGACTATTGGTCTACCAGGTGGTTTGGTTAGAGACTTATGAATTTTGGGTAAAAGATACAATATCTGTTTAGAGGGTTCAGAAACCATAAGTGAGTCCAAACATTTTTTATTAATAATACCCTCCTCACAGGCTGACCGCAAAAAGGAGTCAATCTCATCCTTAAACACGAGTGTTGGGTCTATGGACATGTGCATGTAACACTTGGCATCAGACAGTTGGGTTAAACCTTCCTGGACATAATCCGCAGTATTCCAAACCACAACTGCACCTCCCTTATCAGCAGGGACAATAACTATATCTTTATTGTTACATAAATTGTCCAAAGCTATCCTATCATCCGGAGTTAAGTTGCTAGCTAACATAACATGTCCCATGTTCACAAAGTGAATATCCCTCAAAATAGTATCCATAAAAATGGAAACGTGTTTGTTCATAGGAGGTTGGAATGAAGACTTGCCAAAGCGAAAGTCCTCAGATGGTTCTGACTTATTATCATCAAAAAACAATCTTAAATTTAGAGTCCGGCAGAAAGCTTGTAGATCTTGTACTATGTGATATTCCTGACTGAAAAAGGAGGGAATATAGTTAAGACCCTTGTTCAAAAGAGCAACCTGTTCATTTGTTAGTATAGCTTTAGATAGATTCAACACATTCTGAGTGGACTCCGGCATAACTCCTATTTCAGGAAGTTGTCCAAAAGTCCTTGGAAGGAGACCTGAGTGATTGGTCTTTCTGTGCTTTCTGCCCCCCCGGTGTCCCTTACCCCCTCTAAAGGGGAAATTTTATTTGTTTTCTTCCTGTTTGGTGAGACCCTCTCCCCTGACCCCTCACAATCCGTGAGAGAGGATTCTTCACCAGACGTACTATATGAGCTGTCCCCCTTCTTCTTCAGAATTGAGCGAGGTCTCTTTTTAGTGCGACTGGGCCCTGTCCTAACTTGATTTGTATCAACAAATCTAACTGATCTGCTGAAATCAAACGGTTTGCCCCGTTGGTAATCTGAAAAATCTCGATGAAACTTCTTAATTTTCCGTTCCTTCAAAGTTTTCTCATGCTCCGTCAACTCTAGGGACAGTTTTTTAATATTATCCTGATATTTCGAAGAGGATTCAAACTTTTGAACCTCAGAACATATATTTTTGATTTCAAGTATATTGGAATCTACTGTCCTTTCATAATATTGTAACAAAATGTTCACAAATGTCATGGATCCCGTTTGAAGAGCCTCCTGCCAATCTTGGTTTAGTTTGTCATCTGGTCTCCCCACTAGAGGTTGAGTACGTATTCGTAGTCCCCTGGGAGCCATGTTTTGTGCCGAATATGCTTTGAATAGCTTAAGATGCCAAATGTTTGATCTAAGGGTTTTGAATGCTTTGGTGATTGAATGAAAAAACATGTCACAGTCTACCAAAGATGTCTGAGCCGAATTGACCGGATCATTGCTTGGCAAATTCTCAATACCAAATACACCTATATCTTGCCGATCAGCACATAATCCAGACAGAATATTATTCAGATCCATGTTGTGAATGGTATTTTGTATATGCTACTACTAATAATTGGTGGAGCACAAGAAAACACCAAAATAGGCAATATTTCAACAAATTTTGTAGGACAACAGTCGAAGGACCCAGTGGCACCAAAAATTCGGAGGTAGTTAAAAACCAATCCAAGATTTAAGAGTCACTAGGGGAGGCAGAAAGCAAGGATAAGCAGAAAAACCAATCCAAGGACTGATAAATCACTAAGGGGGGCAGAACACATTGATTTACACAGAAAAAGTAGGTTACAGTATTCACTATGGGGCTGTTAACTTGTATTCTTTGTTAAAGCATCTAGACCTAACAATGGTTAAATGTTAGACAATCCAATGAATAAGTCACGATTCTGATTAATCCCTGTTAGGTACCCCACTAAACCAGGCCAACCATTTAAGTAACGGCTAATATTAGTCGTTAAATTCAAATGTTAAGACACACCAATGAAAATATATTTCATCAATAAGCCAATGATCAAAACACTGGATCCACTGGGGGGACCATAAAGCTCAATTCACCATGAAAGGGTTTTCTGTGTATATACTGTGTACAACTGTTTGATTGTAATAAAAACTAACAAATCAGGACCACTCTGAGGGCCAGATTGGAATGGTCTAATTAGGTAATATTCTTTTAATCAAACAATGCCCCACTCACAGCTGGATAAATCCTCTAATCACTATACAAGATATAATTGATTGTGTTATCAACCATATAAAATATTCATCCGATTAACGCACAAAAAACAATTAGTAAGAATGGTCCAAGTTTTAATTATGAATGGGGGACCGAGCAGTGGCCCGTTTCAAAGCAGGCAAATAACTAGTAACCTGCAACGAATTGCAAATATAGTTACTGTAAATGCTAATACATGTTAGTACAACAACAAGGACAATGTTTCCGTCTGTTTATATTCCACACTTTCCTGGAACTTTTATCCCAGGCACTCAGAATATAACATAGTATAATTAAATCTCAACAGTTGTTGTCCCTCTTGGACTCATACACCAGTGTATTTATAGTTATAACTCAACACAATTGTGCATGCAGCCTGTCTTAATAAGTTAAACTATCTAGATGTGTGTCCCATATTGAATACCAGATATATATAGTATAATAGAGTCCAAACTCCCATTATACTGAAATATATTGTAATAATATAATAACAAGTATAGTCACAACTATTCAAGTATATTGTGTTCACAATAATCAGTACCTATAACCGACTGGTATGATAGGGAGGGATATCATGCTAAGTCGTGTAACTGTTTTAAATATAACAATATATTGGGGTCTAAAACATTGTATATGTTATACCCAGCATAACTCAGTTCACCTAATACCCCTACACAAGTTAGCCAACGCTTCTGAAAGCCAAAAGGCTAAATATTACCTAATTAGACCATATATAGGTGTATTTGGTATTGAGAATTTGCCAAGCAATGATCCGGTCAATTCGGCTCAGACATCTTTGGTAGACTGTGACATGTTTTTTCATTCAATCACCAAAGCATTCAAAACCCTTAGATCAAACATTTGGCATCTTAAGCTATTCAAAGCATATTCGGCACAAAATATGGCTCCCAGGGGACTACGAATACGTACTCAACCTCTAGTGGGGAGACCAGATGACAAACTAAACCAAGATTGGCAGGAGGCTCTTCAAACGGGATCCATGACATTTGTGAACATTTTGTTACAATATTATGAAAGGACAGTAGATTCCAATATACTTGAAATCAAAAATATATGTTCTGAGGTTCAAAAGTTTGAATCCTCTTCGAAATATCAGGATAATATTAAAAAACTGTCCCTAGAGTTGACGGAGCATGAGAAAACTTTGAAGGAACGGAAAATTAAGAAGTTTCATCGAGATTTTTCAGATTACCAACGGGGCAAACCGTTTGATTTCAGCAGATCAGTTAGATTTGTTGATACAAATCAAGTTAGGACAGGGCCCAGTCGCACTAAAAAGAGACCTCGCTCAATTCTGAAGAAGAAGGGGGACAGCTCATATAGTACGTCTGGTGAAGAATCCTCTCTCACGGATTGTGAGGGGTCAGGGGAGAGGGTCTCACCAAACAGGAAGAAAAGAAATAAAATTTCCCCTTTAGAGGGGGTAAGGGACACCGGGGGGGCAGAAAGCACAGAAAGACCAATCACTCAGGTCTCCTTCCAAGGACTTTTGGACAACTTCCTGAAATAGGAGTTATGCCGGAGTCCACTCAGAATGTGTTGAATCTATCTAAAGCTATACTAACAAATGAACAGGTTGCTCTTTTGAACAAGGGTCTTAACTATATTCCCTCCTTTTTCAGTCAGGAATATCACATAGTACAAGATCTACAAGCTTTCTGCCGGACTCTAAATCTAAGATTGTTTTTTGATGATAATAAGTCAGAACCATCTGAGGACTTTCGCTTTGGCAAGTCTTCATTCCAACCTCCTATGAACAAACACGTTTCCATTTTTATGGATACTATTTTGAGGGATATTCACTTTGTGAACATGGGACATGTTATGTTAGCTAGCAACTTAACTCCGGATGATAGGATAGCTTTGGACAATTTATGTAACAATAAAGATATAGTTATTGTCCCTGCTGATAAGGGAGGTGCAGTTGTGGTTTGGAATACTGCGGATTATGTCCAGGAAGGTTTAACCCAACTGTCTGATGCCAAGTGTTACATGCACATGTCCATAGACCCAACACTCGTGTTTAAGGATGAGATTGACTCCTTTTTGCGGTTGGCCTGTGAGGAGGGTATTATTAATAAAAAATGTTTGGACTCACTTATGGTTTCTGAACCCTCTAAACAGATATTGTATCTTTTACCCAAAATTCATAAGTCTCTAACCAAACCACCTGGTAGACCAATAGTCTCTGGAATAGGCTCACTGACGGAACCCTTATCGGCCTTTCTTACTAAATATCTTAAACCTCTATTAGGGCATATAAGATCTAGGTTGCAGGACACCACACAATTTTTGCAGTTAGTCAGGGATACCCAATTGGAACCCGAATGGTATTTATGCACATTGGATGTAAAATCACTATATACAAGCATACCACACTGAGCAGGTTTGCAATCTATCCAATATTGGTTGGAAAGGGCTAATTTATATGCACCTGGGTTTAATACCCTTTTGATATGTATGTCTGAACATGTTCTAAACAAGAATGTTCTGTATTTCCAAGGCCAATGTTATTGGCAGCTACAAGGAACAGCTATGGGAGCATCATTCGCTCCAATATATGCTGACCTTTTCATGGCCTATGTCGAAGAATACATGATATATGATATATCACATAACATCTTTCAGGTGGAAATGGACATTTGGAGACGTTACTTGGACGACTGCTGGCTGGTGTGGCGGGCGGATGTGGGTTACTTGCAGGAATTTGTTGAATATCTCAATGACAATGTTTGGGGACTGGAATTCTCGGTGACGTATGACAGAAATTCCATCAATTTTTTGGACGTCACGGTTTACAGGAACCCAGATCATACTTTGTCCACCAAAGTTTTCCGCAAGTACCATAATATAACACCTTGTTACATGCATCAAGTTTACACCCCCGTCACACCATCAGGAGTATTCCGATATCTCAATTTATACGTATCAAACGTCTTAGTTCTAACATAGAGGAATATCAATTAGCCAGCAGGGATCTCAGTCAGAGGTTTTCCAATAGGGGTTATGATAGATTTGATATTGTGTCTGCCCAGAGTAGAGCTAATAGTCTAGAGAGGGAAGAGTTATTACAATACCAGAACAAGAACAAAAATCAATCTTCTCATGGTACATGTGTCAGATTTATTACAACTTATGGCAGAAATATCAATATGATCAGGAACATTATCAATAAACATTGGAATATTCTACTGGCCAATGACAAGCTGCGAAGTATTTTGGGACCACGATGTCTTTTTTCATACAAACGGGGTAAAACCCTAGGCTCCTACTTGTCACATTTCAAACACATGGCAAGTGGGGGTACTATCTATAAACAATTGACACTTCATGGTGATGAACTTTTTGGTTCATTTCCCTGTGGTCATTGTGGTTCCTGCCCACATATGCTTAAATCCAAGGAGTTCTCCAGTCGTAATACCAGTAGAATATTTGATATTAAGATCTTTGGTAATTGCAGCAGCGATTGGGTGGTGTACCTTGCCTCCTGTTATTGTGGGGCATTCTATGTAGGCCAAACCTCTAGAGCTCTCAGATCCAGGATGAATGAACATCGGAGTGATATAAAAAACCATAAGGAGACCAGTGCCCTATATCAACATACGCGTAAACATCCTCAGGCCAAATTTAGTTTCATTGTTATTGATCGTATTTCTGGAGACAGAACAAATAAACAAGGTTGGCATGGGTTATTGGATCGAAAAGAGAAATATTGGATTACTACATTGGGGGGTTTATTTCATCCGGGTCTAAATGATCATTTATAGGAGAATATGGTTATCTTGTAATAACAATGTTGACCAATTTGATATTAAGCCTTCGGTCACATTGATCTTAAGAAACAATCTAGTTCTATACATGTGAGCAAATAACACAAATATACTTTTGTTCGGTATGGATGGATCTGTGTTCAGGACACTGAGCCATATGGGCTCATTTGTAGCACTAACTATGGTATGGGCGTGGTTTATGTATATAATATAGGTAGCTGTTAGGTGGACAATCCCAATGTTTGTAGGAACAGTATTTACTCAATATATGCTGGTTTTTGACTAGCAACTACACATGTTTTCTTTTATATACTCATACATGTCACATGACATTACCCGAATCCATCTTCTCATTTTCAGCTTCGGATGTTATGTTTTTTTGTGTTTATTTTTTATTTTTACTTTTTATGTTTTACTTTCACTGTTGTTGGTGATAGTTCTATACTCAGGATATGTCGATCATCCAGCCTGCTTAATAGCACCTATTTTTGACATAGGTGGCCTGGGTTATTTAAGCCAATTTAACACAAGTATTCGATACATTGTATTACCACTAGTGTTATTGACGAATTCTTGTTCAATATTTAGTGCTTGTGGTTCAAAATATAAAAATATATGGCTATACAGATATATGTTACACTGTATTATCAATATGTCAGATTATTTGTATACATCTATTCATGGTTGTCATCTTCTCTGTTCAGGATTGACTCTTTTATAAGTGTTACCCACTGTATATTTGATTGTCAAAACTACTAAGTTAAAAATTTGTTTTCACCTTCATTAATATTCATGAGCTCAATTTTTTATTGGCTCATGCTATGTATTTAAATTGATGAGAATAAGGAACTTGACTGTACTGTCTTACACTGAAGAAGGCTTTCTGCCGAAACTAGTCTGTTCAAGTACTAAAATAAATATATTGGAACTCCTTGCTGCCTTGCTGGTCTATTTGGTGCTTTCTACTTGGTTTGGACCGTGCATTCCCCCGTGCATAGGATTTGGTCTGTTCTGGACTCCAGAGATAGACCTGTTTGCCTCCCCTCAGAACTACCAGTTGAACTAATTCTGCACAAGAACTCCCCACAGTCAAGCTTGGAAAGTGGATGCCCTGTCCTTGACCTGGGAAAGCCTCTCGGTTTATGCCTTTCCCCCTCTGCCTCTCCTCTCAGAGGTTCTACTGAAGATCAAACAGGACAAGCCAAGGACAATACTGATTGCACCAGACTGGCCACATCAGCACTGGTACCCATTTTGTGCAGTATGACACTGCTGCAACCATGGCACCTGCCTCAGACCCCTTCCCTGCTGTCCCAGCAGGCAGGCCAGATTCTGCACCCTCAGCTTCAAACCCTGAATCTTGCAGCCTGGCTAATTCTATGAGCTCTCCTCTAGCATCCCTCAGTAAGCAGGTGCGGGATGTCATTCTGGAGGCAAGGAGGCCTAGTACCAGAATATCCTATGCTGAAAAGTGCAAATGATACTGTTCCTGGAGCCAGGCTCAGGGGATGGGCACAATGGTGCCCAGCCTACCTCATATTCTACAGTACTTAAAAGAAATGCTCCACAAGGGCCTATCCTTCTCGTCAATTAAAATTCATGCCTCTGCCATTTCAGCACATTATAATACTGAGCCACCCCTCTTCTCTCACCCCTTGCTAAAACAATTCCTTAGAGGGGCCAAAAATTTAAGACCCCCAGGAGTGCCCCTACTCCAGCCTGGGACCTTAACTTTGTATTGGAAAAGCTCACTCTTCCCTCCTTTGAGCCAGCTGCAACAGCAGAGTTGAAATTCCTTTCTTGGAAAACAGTCTTCCTTCTAGCCATCACTTCAGCAAGAAGAGTGTCTGAATTACAGGCCATCATGTCAGTGGAACCCTTCATTATCTTCCATGAGGACAGGGTTTCCCTGAGGACTAATCCTTCCTTTATGCCCAAGGTGGTGTCTAGTGTGGCCCTAAATCAGTGCATTCATTTGCCTACTTTTTTCCCTAATCCACAAAACAAAGGGGAATGGATACTGCACTCTCTGGATGTGCACAGACAACTTAGATTTTGTTTGAACTGGACAAAGCCTCTCAGAAAATCTGAACAGCTGCTAGTTGGTTTTGCTGCAGGGGCAGAGAGGAAGGCCATTTCAAAGCAAACCATCTCCAAATGGATAGCACATTGCATTCATTTCTCTACAAGCACCATGGAAAACCTACCTCACAGGGGATAAGATCGCATTCCACCAGGGCTGCATCTACCTCTGCGGCTTTTCTCAGAGAAGTCCCTACCAGGGACATCCTAGAAGCTGCTACTTGGAGCTCTGTACATACCTTCACCAAGCATTACCACATGCCTATCTTTTCTAAATCCAGAGCTGGATTTGCCACTACAGTCTTGCAGGGCTTAATAGCTGACCCTAATGCTCTTTAACTTCCTCCTCCCTTTCTTAGCTTTGGGAATCAACCCAAATGTGATGACTGCAACAGTGAAACACAAAGAACATAGTGCAGTTGTGTACACTTACCATAAATGTAGATGTTCGAGTGTATTAACTGTTGCAGTCCTGGTTACCCTCCCTCCAGCCCCCTGACTTCTCTTGGCTCTACCTTTCCTTCTTGTTTGGTATATTTATTTTTTTTTGGTGCATTTGTTTGTTGATGGGGGTGTACCATACCATATAATTGCTTCCTATTGTGGAGGCACCTGACATCTGGGGCAAGAAAAAAACTGATGTAATGGTGTCGGCTGCATGTTTTATACCCCTGACAACCTGATGTCATGGAAGAAGAGACAGCATCCGACACAGAAATCTGAAGACTCTGGTATTCAGGCTGGCTGAGCGCTACCTACAGGCAGATAACCCAAATGTGATGACTGCAACAGTGAATACACTCGAACATCTACATTTATGGTAAGTGTACACATCTATACTTTATGATTGCTTCCTTTTCACTTGCCCCATGCCTCTTTATTTCTACCGTCTGTTTAAAAAAGAACATTTTTTCTGTACAATGAATGTTTTTTGATATAAAAATGTTATCATTCTCTGTAATCTGTGTGTTACATAACAAAGCAGTGTCCTTTTTAGTACTTATTCTCTTTACTTTAGACATTCATCAGTTTCTTTTTCTTCCTTATTTGTTGTGACCTTCTTCCATTCTTTCTTTTTTTATTTCCTGCTATATACTCTGAATCTTCAGTTTATTGAAGACTTGTATCCAGAATTCCAGCATTGCCAGTGGCATTATATTGTTTCATAGGGGTTGAATGATCTTTACAAAAATAGACACATCCTGTCCTACATTTTTCTGTTTGCTCTTTACCTAACATTATCTATCTCATCAGTCCAGTCACTATTATATGGAACAACAGATGTTCATCATGTTTCACTGTTGCAGTCATGACTGTAGGGTTCTCCCCTGCTGGCAGGCAGTCCTCGGTCAGCCAGAATCCCAAAGTCTGGGTCCGGCGTTGGCTGTTCAACCATGCTCCCTGACGTCAGAGTGCCAGGAGTACAAAGCTGACAGCCGACGCCATCTTCTCCAGTCTTTCTTGCCGTGCAGTGATAGCAGTTCGCAAGTGCCGGATGGCTGACTCCTGACAATTTTTTCTGATAAACTTCAGTCCGAAGACTTTCTTCTCCACTCAAAGCTAAGTACCCCGTTGGGGAAACTTTTTCTTGCTCCAGTCTGATGTCAGAAAAAGTTAATAATTGTATTTCATGTGGGAAGCAAATACCTCATAAGGATTTTTATTCTTACTGTATTCCTTGCTTAGGCCCTGACCACGACATAGCTAGTTGTCGGTTTTGTGCTAGATTCAATCAATGTACAATTAAACGAAGGTACGATTTTACTTTTCATTACTTCGGTAGGCGCTTTAACTACAAAATGTCGTTGGATACGGTTCCGGCTACCGGAGTTCACAAACGTCGCAAGGATAAAGACAGGCCTCCGAGGTCCAAATCTGACGATAGCGCACAAGTGGAGCCAGCTTCTGGTTCGGCCGTCATCAGTGAGGTGCTTTTGCAGCCCCTGTTGTTGGCCATTTCAGAACCGATGGCCGAAATGGACTCTCATGAGGAGCCAACCAGGCCTTTGAATATTTCTATTGCAGGACCTTCGGACAATGCTCCTTCGGATGGGTCCGGAGCCGCTGTGCAGGTACCAGCTTCCGAAGAGGTTTTCAGGCCTACTCAGCTTCTAATAAAGGCAAAGCCAAAGACAAAGGCAAAGACTCCTTCTAAATCAAAGACTGCAACACAGGCCTCTTCTGAACCGGCTCCCAAGTCACAGAAACAGTTACTCAAGATGGCGGAGGATTTACTTACTATGATTAGGGGTTCACATCCCCCTCCAGATAAAAGGCCAAGGCAGGATGTTTATTATGATTCCTCTGATCAGGCTTCTGTTTCTTCAGTTTCTTCTTCTGACCAGGAATATTCTTTCCCTCCTTATGAGGATTCTGATGCTGAGGAATCCATTCCTTCAGCTTCTCCCCCTGAGGATTTCTCTTTTGGGGAAACTTTGCATGAAATGAGGGAACATTTCCATTGGGAAGGACAGGAGTATTTGGAATCTAAGAAAAGACTAAGGGATTTTCTTCTTCTCCCCAACATAGACCCTGGCTATTCCTCCTGTTTTGGATAGTGTGGATGATGCTTTTTCGGAGGCTAACTTGACCCCTGACTCTTTTCCTCCTGCTCCTGTTAAGCCTGATAGATATTACAGGGTTCCTGATTCCCACCAGTTTTTATACAAGAACCCTTCTGCTGACCCTGAAACCATTTCTCAGGGTCCTAAGGGGGTTAAGGCCGCTTCTGCCAAAAACCCCATTCCCACTGAAAAGGATTCTAGATCTTTAGAAAGATGGGGCAAAAAAGTGTACACTTCTGCTACTTTATCCATTAGGGCTTTAAACTGTGAGTTTCATATGCTGAAATACCAGCAATTTCTTTTGTCTGTTTTAAAACAAAAGCTTACTTCCATTTCTGCCTGTGCAGATGATAAGGAATTACATGACTTATTGCATGCCACTGAACAAGTTGGGAAGCATGGTTTACACTGTGGATTTGATGCCTTGGAGGCTTCTTGTAGGGCTGCTGCCTCCGGCACAGTTATTAGAAGGCATGCATGGCTAAAGGAACAAAATTTGCCAGAACAAGTAAAAGCTAAATTATTGGATGCTCCTGTTCAGCATAATGTTTTGTTTGGATTAAAAGCTGAAGAGGTGATTAAAAAGATGGAGGATAAGGCGAAATCCATGCAAACAGTTAAAGATTTCTTACAAGTACAGCCACCAAGATTTAGCAGGAATTGGCCTTCTAAAAATCGGTCCTTTCCCACTTCAGACAGGCCTCAGAGGGGTAGATATAGACACTCCCAAGGAAGGCCTCTAACACAAGCTTCTTATAGACCAAGACAGTGGACTGCTTCCACCCCTAGGGGAGGAGAGGACAGGTCACAAACTCATAGGAAACAAACTCAATGACTCCCTCTGTTGGGCTGCAGGAACTTCTTGCCTGGAAGCCCCTCTCGGAGGAAAACTCTCTCTTTTTTATCAAAATTGGACTCATATAACCCAAGACAAGTGGGTTCTGGATGTGGTTTCAAGAGGTTACAAATTCCATTTTCATACCCTGCCAAGGCCAAGTGGATGGCCAGACCTTCCAAAACATCAATGGACAGAGGCCTTAAACCAGGTGGAAGCTCTTTTAGCTATGAAAGCCATAAAACTGGTTCCACTTTCAGAGATGGGACAAGGTTTTTACTCAAGGCTCTTTCTAGTCTCCAGGAAGCAAAACTCATGGAGACCCATTCTGGATCTGTCAGTCTTGAACACCTTTCTAGAGATTCCAAAATTCAAGATGCTTACCCTACAGCAGCTACTTCCAATGCTGTCCAAAGATGCATGAATGGTAACTTTGGATTTAAAGGAGGCATATTTACACATTCCCATCAGGCAGGAACGCAGAAAATACCTCAGGTTCAAGGCCGGATCGAGGCACTTTCAATTCTCTGCTCTGCCCTTTGGATTGTCTACTGCACCCAGGGTCTTCACCAAATGCTTGCCTCCAGTAGTAGCTTACTGCAGACTCAAGGGAATTCAAATTTACCCTTATCTGGACAATTGTCTAATTCAGACAGACAGCAAGGATGTCTTACTCCAGCATCTAGAATTTGTACAGAACCTCCTCAAGTTCCTGGGATTCTCTGTAAACATAAAAAAGTCAAATTTGACACCCTCACAACAGATAACTTTTCTGGGTGCTCTTCTAAACACCACAACCCAGATGGCATTTCTGACATCTGAAAAACAATTACAGCTGGCTTCGACTTTCAAAACCTTGGCAACTTTAACTCAGCTATCTGCAAGGAGATTCCTGCAGGCTTTGGGTTACATGGCCTCCTGCATCCTTCTCATACCATATGCAAGACTACACATGAGGAAAATACAGTGGTACCTAAATAGTGTATGGTCTCAGCATTGCCACAGTTTAGACATACTAATCTCCGTCCTTCCTTGTCTTCAAAAGGAATTCCTTTGGTGGTCCAGGGCATGTACTCTAAACAAAGGGAAACCCTTCTGTCTGCCTCCTGCCACTCAGATTCTAACCACGGACGCCTCGGATTATGCTTGGGGAGCCCATTTTCAGGGCAACTGTCTGCAGGGCCTTTGAACAAAGGATCAGAAGCACCTGCATATCAATTTAAAGGAAATGTTAGCCATTCAGAAAGCTCTAATGGCCTTCAGGAATCTTCTATAACCAGGACAACAACTAATAAGGACAGACAACACCACAGTTATGTGGTACATAAACAAGCAAGGGGGATCAAATTCCTACCCCCTTTGCAGACTAGCCATGGATCTATGGAACACAGCTCTAGCTTGCAATCTGGACCTTCAAGCTCAGTTTCTACCAGGGAAGCAAAACTTCCTGGCAGACAGTCTGAGCAGAAACCTTTCGGATCCACACAAGTGGATGGTGGAAATATTCAGGATGATAACAGCAGTCTGGGGATGTCCTCACATAGACCTCTTTGCATCCCATCTCAATCATCAACTACAGAATTTTTGCACCAGGACTTTCCACAAAGAAGCTTGGAAAGTGGATGCCCTTTCATTCAGTTGGAGAAACCTCTCGGGATATGCTTTTCTGCCTCTTCCTCTTCTTCCACGGGTATTATTAAAGATAAAACAGGACAAGCCCAAGATGATAATCTTGCTGGCCCCAAATTGGCCTCGACAGTTTTGGTACCCAACTCTAAAAAACCTATGTCTGGAGTCCCCTTGGGTTTTACCTCAGTCTCCGAACCTTCTGTCCCAACATCAGGGTCAGGTTCTACACTCCCATGTCAGAACTCTCAGCCTGGCGGCCTGGTTAATCCAGGGCCTTTGATTTCTTCTTTCCTACCCAAGCAGGTTATGGATGTCATTTTAGAAGCCAGACGTCCTAGCACTAGAAAATCTTATGCAGGGAAATGGAAAATATTTTGTTCCTGGATGCAGGCTCAGGATTCTGATCCTCTTCTTCCGAACATTCCTTTAATTTTACTTTACTTGACAGATCTCTTACATAAGGGTCTCTCTTTCTCTTCCATTAAGATACATGCCTCTGCTATTTCCGCTCATTATAATACAGACCCTCCAATCTTTTCCCACCAGCTCATGAGACAGTTTCTCAGAGGAGCTAAGAACTTAAAACCTCCTAGATCTCCTCCCATTCCTGCTTGGGATCTCAACTATGTTTTGGAAAAACTAATCTTGCCTCCTTTTGAGCCTGCTGCTTCTTCTGACATCAAGTTTTTATCTTGGAAGACAGCCATACTGTTAGCCCTAACCTCTGCCAGGAGAGTTTCAGAGTTACAAGCTCTTATGGCTGTGGAACCTTATATTATTTTTCATCAAGACAAGGTGTCTTTGAGGACTAATCCTACCTTCATGCCTAAGGTGGTTTCCAAAGTAGCTTTAAATCAAACTATCCACTTGCCAACTTTTTTCCCCACTCCTCAAAATAAAGGGGAAAGGATCTTACATTCCTTGGATGTACACAGACAACTACGTTTTTACCTGGACAGAACCAAGGACATCAGAAAATCAGAACAATTGTTTGTTTCTTATGCTTCAAGTTCCCAAGGTAAAGCCATTTCAAAACAGACTGTTTCTAAATGGATTGCTCATGGAATCAGATTTTGTTATTCACACCATGGAAAGCAAATCCCAGGGAGTATACGGACTCATTCCACCAGAGCTGCTGCCACTTCTGTGGCCTTCCTCAGGGGAGTCCCTACCAAAGACATTTTGGAAGTTGCAACTTGGAGTTCAGTGCATACTTTTTCTAAGCACTACAATCTACCTCTCTACTCTAAGTCTAGGGCAGGCTTTGCCTCTGCAGTCTTGCAGGGCCTTTTAGCCGCCCCTTCTACTTTATGACCACCTCCCTTTCATTCTGCTTTGGGATTCTACCCTACAGTCATGACTGCAACAGTGAAACACAATGAACATAGTACAGTTGTGTACACCTACCATAAATGTAGATGTTCGAGTGTCTTCACTGTTGCAGTCTGGGTTTCCCCTCCCTCCCGTCCCCTCTTATTTTTACTTTTGTGTGGTTCCTTTTTTCACCATTCTTCTGAGGTGTATTTGCAAAGGATATGGGACCTTTCTCATTTTGGGACTCCTGACATCTGGGGCAAGAAAAACTGGAGAAGATGGCGTCGGCTGTCAGCTTTGTACTCCTGGTGCTCTGACATCAGGGAGCATGGTTGAACAGCCGACGCCGGACCCAGACTTTGGGATTCCGGCCGACCAAGGACTGCCTGCCGGCAGGGGAGAACCCTACAGTCATGACTGCAACAGTGAAGACACTCGAACATCTACATTTATGGTAGGTGTACACAACTGTACTTTCTCCAAGCCATGCAAGTTGCATAAGCACAGTCATCATCATTAAGTCTCGATTTACTACTAATAACGGTAAGGAAATCATCCAACTTTTGACATGAGGAACACAGATTACCAGTGTTATCAGGTGTTACCTTTAAATACACATAGCGTTTTATTTTATTTTGCATTTGTTGACTGGGCACAGGTCCATTTTCAGCGGAGGCCCGGGGAGAAAAGCTAAAGATTAACAAATATACATAGCAGATAGTACGTAATACAGAAATATAATGCATCACATAGCATTCACAGCACATAGTAACATAAAGAAAAATTTATATAACCAAGTTAAACAGTCATTTAAACATAATACAGAGTAAATGGCAGTGCATGGCACTCATAGAATAAAATAAAATAGTAAGGAATAAAATAGGTAAGACAGTTAAAAATACATTTAAATTAGCATAATTTGGTAGCATATGGTACGGTATAAAAGGGTAGCAATGTAGGTATTAAAAATATTATTATGTACATTTATCCGCGGTGGTGGTGCTGCGGTAGTGTTTTCACCTCACAGTAAGACACTGTCCGGTTTGATTCTCAGCTAGAGCGTCATCTGCATGCAGACATGCATTAATGGACATACCTTCATTGAGGGTTGTGCGTCAGGGCTGGTAACTTGTCATGTAAAAATCAGCTACCAATCATTAGTGGACCAGAGTTCCACTGTGGCGACCCCTGATAGGGTAAAGCCGAAAGAAGACCACCATTATACTGTACAAGATATTTGTGCTTTAACAAATCATGACATGCTCATTTAAGGAATCCATATTCAGCTGCAAATGAATGAAAACCTCTCAAAGCAAAGAATAATCAAAATCAGTTACCATAGAATTCAGAGAACTTAAATAAACTTCTTTGAGAAAATCATGCAAACATTATGTAACTAAATATTAAAATAAGTACAGTAAAGTTGTTGCACTGACAGTACAGGTTGTGAATGTCAAACAAAGGCTGGAATTCCTTTACATCATATGCGAATTTGAACAGTAGCTTTTTCTCACTATTGCTTTCAGTTTCACCTGTTTTTAACAGTAAAAATCAAAATTCACAAACCAAGGCAGGCTTGTTTAGATGAGCTCTGGCTTGTCCTCTCACAATTTATGTGAATTAGGAGGTAGGACATTGTTCTTGTGTGCCTGGATATCCATGCAGACTTTTGTCATGATGACTGCATGTACTTTGCCTCCTCTTAATGATGTGCATCCCTCCCTCCCTTTTTTGGACCTAGACTTCAGTACTGACCATGTCTATTGATGGCAACATCCTCTGATTATTGGATTGGGACTGATTACATAGTTTTGTATATGTACCCCTTGCTGGCACATAGCCTCATATCCTGTACCAAGATCCATTTAACAAACTTGTCTTAGTCTGTATAAATTGTTGACATATGTACAGTCAGTATACAGTAAATGCTGGTAGAATGCCACTTTTATTCAAGTAATTATTTCACATGCACAAAACAAAGATCATGGTGAGGCAAATGAGGGTAATGCAGTAACCTTTAAAATATGTTTGACATCTTCTCTACCCCAGGCCAGTAATCAAAGATCCTCAATCCTCACCAATGACACCGGTGAGAGATGGTCAGTAAAAACAGGAGTGAATTTACACAGTATTTTCTTATGCAGCAATCTGCATCAAACACAGTTTCCTCCAAGAGCTCACAGGGAACACATTCCAGACCTAAGACTGGACTGTCTATCTCTCCAGATCCCAAACAAGACTCCCTTTGGAGCACTGTGTTCCAGTTCCAAGTAGCTGGCACATCCACACCTTGGTATTTGAGTTTCATACCCACACACTCCAGGGTAAAGCCAACACAGATTTACTAGCTGCACCCTTTCTGCCCATACTATAAGGTAACCATGCTGCCACCAGTCAACCACTCTCAGGCTCATACAAGGGTATCCAATTTATACTGACTAAAATAACCAAAGCAGCAAGGCTTTTTGGAGTGGCCATGGCATCACTAAAATAAGCACAAGTACTCTCAAGATGTTAAAAGTATTCTCTAAAAGACCAGCCACAATGAAAGGTATAAAAATATTTAATGATAAATAATAAGATAGAAAGCATGCGAATACTAAATGTCTAATTGTAGTAAACACCAAAGTGTCAGTCACTGGAGAAATAAAAATAACACAGTTGGACAGATTCAAATGGATGCAGAAAAAACAATACTTAACTAATCCCACATTATTTGCTGACTGTCTAAAGAATAACTGTTTCCTAGATAACTTAATTAATATAGTAAGGCAAGATAAGATGCTGAGATGCTTACTTCCACAAGGCAAGATTATGAGCTTCTATCTAACACTGAACTGAACTGAACTCAACTAACTCAACTGTGATAACTGTCATACATATTTATATTAGTTTCCAAAGAAAACAAAACAAACTGCTATGTGAGTTCCATTCTCTCAATACTGGTTATAGAAGGGCATCATATTGAAACACCTGTCTCTGATACAATACACACTCAAAGCTTGCTAAGATCTGTTGCAGTATCTAAAAGATATAAGAACAATTTCAAAATCTTCTACTCTTCCCTTCCAGAATTCTCTGTTTAGACATACATATTTAATCAGTTATAACAACACTGTTGACACATATTTAACACTGCATCTGTACAAATCAGTGTGATAATCAAATTTTACAAAATTCTTTACAAAACTCCAGCTAACTATGCTGGCATATGTTACACATGCACTGCCCTATTCTCCCTGGCACTGATGGCAATACCTCACATCGTCACATCTCTCCCCCACCTTTGAAAACTCAAGCTAGTTTTTCAGGTGATCCTGGAAAACATTGCTTGAGAGAAACAGGCCTGTTTGGGAACATATTTACCTATACCCTGTCTTGAGAGTCCATCTGCATTGGCATTGCTTACCCCACTATGGTGCTGCACTGTCATGTCATATGCCTGCAACAACCCTAAGCTCCACCTTAATAACTTGGCATTTTGCTGACAGACTTTATGTAGCCATGTTAAAGGATTCTGGTTTTTAACTACAGTCAATTTCCTGTTATACAGATAAGGCTGAAGTTTCTGCAGTGCCCATATTATGACTAGACATTGTTTTTCTACAACCGCATAACATTTCTAACTGCTTTGGAGTCTATGGCTGAGATACAACTGGGTGCTCTTCTCTCTCTCTCTCTGAGGAAACCTGGCTGAGTTGAGCTCCCACACAATGGTTTGACACATCTACATGCACAAGTTCTTTGCTGTAATCTAGACTGGCTAACACAGGGGTTCCACCCAAAGCTCCTTTAAACTTTTAGAATCCCTACTCACAGGCTAGGGTCCATACTACCTTATCTTGCCTGTTTTTCCTTGTCAGGTCTGTGAGGGAACAGCTCTTGTACTATAATTGAGAACAAACTTTCCATTGTACCCCACTGTCCCCAAGAATGCTCTTGCCTGCTTTTTGATAACAGGGTCAGGTCATGCCTGAATACCTTCCACTTTGGCAGATTCTGGCCTAATCTTACCACTCTCCACTCTATGTCCCAGGTAGGAGACCTCTGCCATACCAACCTGACACTTCCTGGGTTTAATGCTCAACCCTGTTATTTTCAGTCTGCCCAGCACCTTTCTGACATGCTGAGGCTTCATCATGTTACCATACAGTACAGTCTGTGTAACTTCTATACAAGACCATTAGTCTGGGGGTGGTAGGGGTGGTCTTTAAGTGCTTCACCCCATAATGTTTTTTCAGATAAGCTAACAGGTCTGACATGAAATTGGCACCTCTGTCAGTATTGTTCTCAGGAAATCTACCCTGCTGAAAATCTCTAACAAAGCATTTGCCACCTTCTCTGCCTCGGTGGACAACAGAGCCACTGCCTCAGGGTATCAGAAGCATAATCTACTACCACCAGGATACACTTCATCTCTGTGGAAATTGGGGTACTCAGATGCTCCACAATATCCATAGCTACCTTCTGAAATGGCTCTTCAGTCACAGGCAAAGGCATCAATGGAGCTTTGACCATGTCCCCTGCCTTGCCTACCTTTTGGCACTGCTCATAGGTCCTGCAGTACCCTGTCACATCCCTTGCAATCCCAGGCCAATACAAGTTCTGCATAATGCATCTCTTGGCACGCTTTATGCCCATATGACCTGCAAAAGAAATGTCATGGGCTATGACTGGAAGTGCCAGATGATGAGTATCTGGGCACTACAAACTGCTGTATTACCTCACCATCTAGATCTCTCTCAGGAGTCCACTCCATATAAAGTAATCCTTTGTTCCAGTATACAGGTTCCCCTTTTCCTTGAGAATCAGGTGTCTCATTAGCTACCTCCCCCAAGCTTTGTAAGATAGGGTTTGAAAGTTGAGCCTGTCTCAACTCTACTTTTGTGACCCTTCCTCTTCTACAGGAAGCCTAGTATCTTCTGACAGCGGTGCCTCATTGTCATCCTGGGTACTACCACTCATCTCTGTCCTTGCAGTCACCCTGTCCATGGGAACATCATTAACTACCAGCAGTTGTGGCTCACATTCAGGATCACTGCTACAAGGTAGCTCCCTCCCTGAAATAGCCACATCACTAGCCCCAGCCTCAGGTGTGGGGTCTGTCTAGGTCTCCCCAGGGTACCAGACCTACACGCCTGTCTCCAAGCCTAACTGCATGCAACTGCATGCACATAAGGTACTGCATTACCAAAATCATTCCCTATTAAGACATTTGCATGAATATCCTCAAACACAGCTACCTACTTGCTTCCTTTTCCACCATCCCAGTCAAGGTGGAGCCTGGACAAAATAATTTAGAATGGGATCCCTCCAAAAGCTCTGATTGGAGTGGACTACCCAAGCAAGTGCTGCTCCTCTTTAACCACTGCAGGCTTCACAATAGTTATGTCAGAGGCTGTGTCTCTCTTTGCAGTGGCCTGTCTTCCATCCACTAAGATAGGATACAAACTCCGGTGATAATTTGGTACCCCTGTTGTCTCCAGACAGCTTACTACTAGTACGCTGTTATTCCCATTTGCTGGCTCCCTCACCTTTACTTCCCCATCTTGCTTCAGTGGATATCTGTATGCTACATGGCCCATCTAGTTACATTTAAAACATCTAACCCCTGATCCTGGCCGTGAACCTGAACTAGTGGCTTATTGTGTTACTGGTAGACTCTGTTGGGGTGATTTAGGCTTCCCACCATGGGTTCCCTAATATCCATGTGTAGCACTGGGTAATCCCCTTCTTGTGCTGTGATGCCCTGCTTGCTATGTAGAGATCCCCTTTTCTCCCCAGCTCATCTGCAAAGTTACACCCTCACTCTGCCAACCAGATTCTCATGTCCTCAGGCAAAGTACTAAGGGCTTGTTCCCTCACCAAAAGGTTTTTTAGTCTTTCAAAAGTGGAGACCTGACACCTACTCACCCGCCTATGAAAATAAGTGCCTAACTCAGCAATATAATCACATACACTTTCATCAGCCTTGCATCTATGCTTACAAAACCTTTGTTCTGTAAGCTTTGCATGTTAACTAATAATAGTTCAATAAACATTGTTTTACTCTATAATAGTTTAAACAATCAGTATCAGACAATTTAGAAACAGCAGTTACAGCTTTACCATGGAGTAAAGGAGTCAGGAACTATACCCAGAGCTCTTGGTCAACATTATACTGTTTACATACTCCTTCAGATATATGAATAATAATATCAAAGTCATCCCCCTCTGCAAATTGTAGAAAAAATAAACTGACCTTTATTGCTTCTGGGGTCCAGTTATTCCCTTCCCCATTACCTCCATGACCCTGACAATGAGTCAACATGCCCCCGTCATGTAGTCACTGTTTCTCTTTTTTTCAGACTCCAATCACTGCAGTGTCTCATATTCTTTGATCTCTGAATGTCACAGTCTCTCTTCAGTCTCCAAACATCTGGCCTCCAGTTCTTGCTGATGCTGCTTCCCCTTTTCTTCAGCCTCCAAACATCTGGCCTCCAGTTCGTGCTGATGCTGCTTCTCCTTTTCTTCAGCCTCCAAACATCTGGCCTGCAGTTAGTGCTGATGCTGCTTCTCCTTTTCTTCAGCCTCCAAACATCTGGCCTCCAGTTCATGCTGATGCTGCTTCTCCTTTTCTTCAGCCTCCAGTCCAAATCTCTCTAACTCCAGATGGATTTTTAAGTCCACTGAAGAAAAGGTAAAGTGTCCTGTTTTTGAAGGCAGCACATCTCCATCACCAAACTGGTTGTCCTCCTGGACCCTGGTCCACTCTGCAGCAGTGATAAAGTCTGAAATCATTTCCTTTTTAATCCATTTGGCATACACCAGTCCTTTGGCTTCACACACATTGGCTAACTGGTTCTTTGTCAGTTTAACATAATCCTCTGCTGCCATCTTTGTCTGCTTTCCCTGACTAAACTTAATTAACAAAAATAAATAAAACTGTTGTGAAAATGAAACTCTGAATGTTTACCTTGTAGCTGTTGAGAGTACACACACCTTCAGTGACAACTGCCCTCAGGCTACTGAAGTTCAATTAATATTCCATCCATCTGCCACCAATATATGATTCCTTTCTACCCTGGGCCAGTAATCAAGGAGCCTAAATTCTCACCACTGACACTGGTGAGGGATGGTTACTAATAACAGGAATGAATTCACACAAAGTTTTCAGATGCAGCTCTCTGCATCAAGCACAATTTCCTCCAAAAGCATACAGGGAACATGCTCCAGACTTAGGACTGGACTATCTTGTCTCTCCAGATCCCAAATAAGACTCACTTTGGAACACTGTGTAACAGTTCCAAGTAGCACACACACACACACACACACACACACACACACACACACACACACACACACACACACACACACTCACTCACTCACTCACTCTCTCTCTCTCTCCTGGGAAAGGCTGGTACAAATTTACTAACTGTATTGTTAATATTGTTTTTATATCAGAACTATATTGATGAAAAGCTACTAGTTACAGATAGCAGAAATGGTTTAATGATGATATTCATGCTATCTTTTATTCTCAATCTGTAAGTTGGGAATCTCCATAAACTCTGTCAAATAATATTATTCAGAATTTTCCTAGTGAAATAATCTGGAAATCTGTATATGTTATGGATGCTCATTTGTTATAAAGTCAAGATGATTAAAAGAAGAATGCTCTCCTGTTATAAGGTGTCATTTTCATATTAATAAATTTTGGTGCAAAGGTGTAGTGTTACCTGTTTTTACTTATATGATAAGAACAGAAAGGTATAATGCAGATTTCTGTAATTACACTTAGGAAGATACAAATATAGAGTCTATTCAAATATGCTTTACAATGAGGTTAGGAAAAATGTCGAATTTTAAAATTTCTATTTATTCTATTTGGTACAGATCATTGCATGAGGATTAGATCTTAATGTATATAATATTTTCACTTAAGTGATTATATACATATCTGTACAATTAGAAAAATGCACACTATAATCTTGCTTCTAGAAATAATGAATGCATAAGAATGATAAAATGTGTAATTTTCAGAATAACATCAGAATTGTTTTGTGAGGGACTTTGTTATTTACTTAAAATTCTATTATACTTAAGAAAGGCAAAGAATTAGACAAATACGCGATTCTTCAAAAATGCAGCTCACATGCTTCAGGATGGGTATTCTTTGTTTGTCCTTACGACATTCTGAAGCCTTTCTCCAACTCACATTGAAGTTTGAATTTTTTCAATCAGTGGGATGGGCATAAATGCATAAAGCAGGTACCTAATTCAGATTTTTAAATGTAAAATTGCCTCTGTTACAAATGATAATGCAGTAAAGTGTGTTAAAAAAAGGACAACATGATTTCTGGTGTAGTAAAGCAGACTCAGGGATTCTCAAGAGACAAACAGATTTGCTGCTTGTGAATTTCTGAAATGTTTAGACTGAATTACTAATCATCTAGAGAACTATTTTGTATATTTTTTTCTACATGTTGCTTTTTCCCATTAGGTGAAGTTTCACTTACTGAAGTTTCCTTGATAATGCTGGATACCACAAATGCACAGTTTATTTATTTATTTATTTTACATTTATTTACTGTGAATCTCCAACTGGATACAGTTCCTTTTTCAGTTGAGGCCCGATGTGAAAAACTCCACATTTACAACAGGATAATTTTACAAAATATCAAAACATTACAACAGAGAAGTAACACATCAATACAGTGTAATACATACAGAGTTCTTAATACATCAATTTTACATATATAGGCTAAGGTTTATACACATTTCTAATAATAGAGATAATAGAAAATACTGATATGTCTATCTACCAAAAACTTTATGTGTGTGCATTACTATGGAGAGATGGCACAGGTAAATAATACTATATTATCAGGCAGAGATAAAAATAAAGAGAAAATAGACCACTTACTAATTGAAAACATTTGCTGGAAGTTTTGTGGGCAGAGATTGAGTAGGACTAATTATTGTGAAGGAAAGGATGGTGTGGAGAAGATAAGAATAAGGCAGAGCGGACAGAGGAGTTAAATAGCGGGGGGGGGGTTGTTGCAAGAAAGCAGTCAAGTTATGCAGGGTTGGTGCATAAGCATAAATATGCATTCAATAAATGGGATTTGAATCTTTTTTTAAACTGCAGAACATTTGTAGTTGTCTGTATACTGTATTTGTCAGCAATGAATTCCAGATTTTGGCTATACATGTAGAATAGAAGGAATATCCAGTGGCAACTTCTAAGAAAGATTTATTATTTGAGCTTAAAGACCAGCTACTAGTGTGGGGGAGTAGAAGTTTTTACAGAGCAGGGTTTTTCAGGTTGATTTAGAAGTGTATGGATCAAAGTAAGTTGGTTATAAGTTAAGAACTTAGGTAGTTCTAGCCATTTAAGTTGTTTGAGTGGAAGGCAATTGTGTGTTCTAAAGTTGGAGTCTGTTGCAAACTTTGTTATCTTATAGCAGGTATCTAATCTTGCTAGCTCTGATTTTTTTTAGGTTTGTCAGAATGAGCGAGGCATATAGGAGTGTGGAGATCAGGTGTGTTCTTGCAATGGTAGTTGTTATGCTATTGGTTAGGTATGGTCTATTTCTGTAAAGAGTACCACATTTTTTATTTACTTTCTTGACTGTCTAGGCTATGTGTAGGTCAACATTTATAGTGTTGTCAGTAACAACACCGAGACGTTTAGTTTGGAAAACAGGAAAGATGGTGGCAATGTTTGTAGATGTGATTTTATATGGAGAGAGGGGATCTATAGCTCTAGTGGCTTGGAATATCATGAATTTGGCGGTGTGGAGGGTTAGTATAAGTTAAACTTCAGAAAGCCACATTTCAACTGCAGAGAAGAACTGCTGCATTAGTTGTTGTAACTGTTGGATTGATGATGCAGCACATATTATTGTAGAGTCATCTGCATATTGGTCTAGGGAGGCATGCAGGGTTGCAGTGTGTAAATTGTTAGTGAAAACTTTGAAAAGGAAGGGACCTAGAATGGAACCTTATGGTACACCTAGAGTAACAGGCAGTAGATGAGATATACTTTATTGCCATTTTACAGCTTGCTGTCACCCATGAAGTAGTCTTTGAACCAAGTATTTGTGTATTGACTAATGTTTAGTTCTAAAAGTAGTAGTTTAAGTTTGTTATGACAGATGGTATCAAATGCTTTTGCTAGATCTAGAAAGATGGAGGATACTATTTTACTGTTGTTTCTTTGCTGATTAATGATGTTTGTGAAACTCATTAGGGTGGAAGTAGTGTTGTGGTAGGGCTGAAATCCATGCTGGGTTTTGGATAGCAGGTTGTTATCAAGGAGATAGTTAATAAATTGTGAGTGGATGCATCTTTCTAGAACTTTAGACAGGAGTGACAATAGCTATTGGTCTGTAATTGAACAGTTCTAAGGATTTCCCTCCATAGTGTAGTGGAATGATACGTGAATAATTTTCCAGATAGTTAGTACCTTTTGTTCAGAGATGGATCAGTTTATTAACATGAATGCTGGATAGGAGATAGCACCTGTAGCCAGATTGAAATATTCAGCTGTTAGGTTATCAGTTGCTAGGGTTGCTGGTTTGAGTTTTTTTAGTAGTTTTTTATAGTGTCTGTACAGGTTAGAAATTAAAGGTGCTGCCATCTGAGCTTGCTGTGTGAATTTCTGTGACAGTGGTGGAACAGTTATTTGTGAGGGCTAGTACGGACTCTGTGAAATACTTAAACTGCATATAACCTGAGTTGTTAGTGGTTATAGTGGTGAGAGTACCAGTGTCACCAGGCTGTAGGATTTTATTAATAGCAGACCAAAACTTCTGATGGTTGTTTTGATTTTTAGTTTGAATGTATTGTTAGTGATTAATCTTGTTCTATTTAATTTGTTTTTTAGCTTTATTTCTAAGTTCTTGATATTCATGTGTAGTCACTTGTGTTTTGCTTTTTTGCCACAGACTTCAAACTTTATTGCTTTCTTTTAATGGTGATCTGGTTTCTTTTGTTAAGCATGGGGCATAGTTGGCTTTTATTCTTATTGTTCTTGGGGCAGCTAGTCTATACAGAATGTCCAGTAAAGTTAAAAGTTGAAGTATTCTGTAGCTTCCTCTATGGGAAGATGTTTCAGTAATATCCAATTACAGAGTTTAAGGGTGGCTATGAAACTTTGAGTGCTATTTTTTTATTTCTAATTTCCTGATAGCCGATGAGTTTTGCTGGATTTGTTCACTGCCTAAGTAAAAATGTTGGAAGATTATTGCTGAGACTATCTGGAAGACAACTAGCATGTAAAGACAGAGAAGGTCTGTTTGTTAATATCCAATCAAGGATGGATTGCCTATTTGATGTTTTATAAATTCTAGTAAGGGCTTGTATGATTTGAGTGAAGCCATGGAGGTTTATGTAATTTGAAGGGTTTTGTGAGCTGCAAGTATGATAGTCTATGCTGATGTCCCCCATAATAATTGTTCCTGGGGAAGAGAGTTTGGGGACCGGTAGAGGATGTGTTCTAGGGTGGAGATGCTGTTACTTGGAAATATATAGGTTCCAACTATGGTTAAGTATTTTTGGAGTTGATCTTTAAGTTTTGTAAAGATTACTTCTGCATTATTGAAGTCAGGAATATTTTGTTATAGGATCTCTAGAATAAGGTTACTTTTAATACTTTTAAATGGAATGACTATTCCCCCATCATTTTTGCCCTTTCTGTCTACTCTATACATACTGTAACCTCGAGGTAGAATTTCATTATCACTAATTTCTGATTTTAACCAGGTTTCAATAATCAGAGCGATGTCAGGAGAGAGTAATGGGTGAGAGTGACATGAAGTTATTGCGTTTTGTTAAAGATACTTCTAATGTTCAAATGTAATAATAGGGGCCATAGCCTTTCTGAAAGAGGTTTAGTAAACTATGGCTGCCATATTGGGGTGTTTGTTGAAATGCGTTGGTGTTGGGGGCCAGGTTTTGAATGGATACCTCCTTTAAGGGTTAGCTGTGAGGTGATGTGTGATTTGGTGTTGAGGAGTTCTACTATGATCGTGCTATATTTCAATGAGGCATTGGGATTGTTTTGTTGTGTTATTATAGTATAGGCAATCTGGTCAACATAAGTAATTCTGTAGAGTGAGTCTGATATTTTAATATTTAAAGGTTTTATCTGTGGTGGATAGGGAATGTCATATTATAAGGGGTTGCTGACTCATTGAGACTAATGTGGTTATGAGGTGAGGTTTGCTGCTATTGTTAGGATACTATTGCAGTAACATGGATGGCTATCATGTTTATGTATATGAGTGTTGGTAAACTTAATAATTTTTGTAAATATATTGCTGTACTGTAATAGTTAGCAGAGTTATATTAGTTATAAGTATTGCTATCTTGTTATGGGGAGACTAGTACTATGTAAAGGTGATGTAATATAGTTTATAAGTTGGGGTGGGTAATAAGTCTTGTGGGTGCAGCTAGTTTAAAATAAATTTAGGCATAGAGGATGGGAGGGAAATGGGTGTAGGGTAGGGGAGCAGAGTGAGCCTGAGCATAGAACTAAAAGAAAATTTATCAGCTATCCAGGTTTGTTTTAACCCAGTTAATTCATTTGCCAATTCAGAAGCACTTTATTTAAAAAAGTAAGAATTATTTCACTTGCTTGTAATTCAAGCCTTTTATTAACAAAATTTACAGTAATTACTGCTTAGGTAGGGTTTATTAAAGTATATTCAGTTACTGTATCCTTTTTTCAGCAGCTGGATTACATGAGTGTGATATTGTCTATGTGCTACTTGTATTTATGGCTAAATATAGGTTTATTATGTTAGTTAGTGGCCAGGAAAACTTGTTTGAGATGTCGATCCAGGCAATGTGCTCACTAGACACACTTATTACAATTATTCTGTTAAAATGGTAATGTTTTGTGTGCTCTTCCTTTTTATATACCACATAACTCCATCATTATCTTCACTTACTTTGACAACTCCTATATGATCTATCAGAGAATGTCCTTGCATGTCTTCACCAGAAGAATCACAACTAGCATTTTCCTTAGACTGGTGGTACGGCAGAATGAGCAAGGGACCAGTTCTCCTGGATCTTAAGTAACAAGTTCTTTTTCCTATCCAACATTTATGATTTAATATCAGAGTTTGTGTTGAAGGGATCATGAAAGATCTGTCCATATTCTGATTTATCATTGTAATCCAACACTGAAACTTCTTGACTAAAGTGTGAATTAGAGAAAGTTCTACTGCAAAGAGATACATGTTTAATCCTAAAGGTTGCTGAGCTAATGCTGGAACTTCCATTCATGTCACTTGAAATGTTGTCCATTATGAAGTTAACTTTTATGTGGTCGAACAGCGCTAGAAACAAGTTGACCATCAGTGAATGAAGATGCCCTGTCTAGGGAAATAAAAATGCATGATGCTTGCCCTATTTTTTTAAGAACAGTTTCTTTTGAACAATGCTGAAGAGTGAAGACAGAAATAGGGCACATGTGTGTTAACCTGCTGTCAGCTAGGTTTCTGAAGGCTGGTAGGAGAAGGTTAACTTTGTCAATCAACTTTCAGTTTTTGCTGTTCTCATTTTCCACCATTGTATGACCTTGGAGAAGGTATATGTAGATTTTAAGGGAGTCCTTCAAAATTAATGCAGAGGGGTTGATGCCATACTTGCAAATCTATCTTTAGTGGTTCTCTAATAGTGAGGTCAGATTTTTTTTAATCTTTTACTGTTTGGATGAATGCCTATCTATAGAACAACCTCAGCTTGAAATATTGTCTCTCTAGAAGGGTAGAATTCATCTTTGCTCATAACGTTTTAAAGCCAAAGAGCCTTGAAATGAACATTCAGGTCATCTACCTGGTCAGAAGATTAAGCCTGGATAAAGTAGTTATCCAGGTATTCTCAATGTGTATCCTTTTCAAACTGACTACTAGACCATGCACTCGGAGAACATCTGCGAAGTAGATGTCAGGGTGAAGGGGAAGAATTACACACACTGATGGTATTACTTCTCTATCTGGCATTTGAGGATTGACCTGTGAAAAAGGAATTTGGGTAAAGGTTAATATACATGGTTGAGGTAAAACTTGGCCATACACACCTTCTAAAACAATAAGGACAAAATAATACATATCATCACCATTTTACATTTCTTGGCCTTGAGGGGGATTTTGAGACTGCAAAATCCTGAGTTACAGCAGTTTCTCAGTAACACTTTTCCTTAATAGCTTGCAAATAATAGAAACCTTATCAATCTTAAAGGATTTAAATATGTTTAAAATTAGTTTTCATTGAAAAATAAAAAGAAACTCTCCCTTGAGTTCATTAAAGAGTCTTGATCATGCTAAAAATGCCCAATTCCATGTCACAATATTTTGTGATTTAGGGAAATGTTAGCCACAATGAAGAAAGACCTCATTGTCAGTTAATATGCATGTTTTTAAATTACAGTTACTACCGCAACATGCAGATCACTGCTGGTCTGCACATCACAGTAATAAACTGTTGCTTGTGTAGGCATTGACATCCTCTTGAGTCACTCTCCCAAACACATCTGTACAAAAAATACATACGCACAAACACATGCACACACACCAGGATCACCGTACCTGTCCATGACCTGTATGTCCATTGTGCCTCCATCCACACACCTAGCCCTATAACAGCTGAAGTGCAGTTATGGGAAGTGTTTAGTATGCCTAATGGCTATTTTGATGTCTCCCTACCCTTGATCTTCATAATAGTTTAGTGCCTTTATGGCACACTTGTAATTGCCCTGGTGTCTAGTGTTTTCCCCACCATCCAATCTTTGTACTGATTTTGGTGCCATTATAACAAGTCAGTGTTGTATTATACCTGGAATCTACTGTTCTCCCCCAATTCGCTGAGTAATGTCTGTAATATTAGGGCATTTCAATGTTGTTCCTTTATTTTTTCTATTTTTTTCCCCCATCTCCGATCCCCATATTGATGTCATTGCCATTATGGCATTTCAGTGTTGTGTTATCCCTGGTATCTAATGATCCCCATAATGATGTCGGTGCAATTACGGTACTTCAAAGTTGAGTTATTCCTGGTGCATAGTGAGTCTACCCACTGCTGAGCCCTATACCATGGTTATGGTAGGTAGCTGAACATGGCATTTTGATTGTGTTCACTACCATGATGTAGAAGTGCAGGCCGTGTTGATCCATAAAGCAGATTGATTTTTTTTTTAATCACTCTGCATGTAAATGCCTTCCTGGAGACAATTCCAGGAGGAGAGAGAGCGCATGGCTAATTAGCATATGCATCTCTTCCAGACTGCCTCATTTGCAATCAGCACAACTGTGGAGCCAGCCCTATGCAATGTGGCACATCTTTGTGTGAGAGCATGATGCAGCACTGTATTAGGTTTGCTGCTGAATACCGAAAGATTACCAGGATGTATACACGGAGGTGTATATATCATGGTACCTTTATGAATTCACTCCTGTGTCTTATAGCCTAACATTAAAATCCTGTTTTGTTTTGTTTTTTCATCAGTCAGTCAAGCTTGTTTTCCAGTTTTATGAAGAAAGTGGAGATTCCACTGTCACTGAGTTTTTGGAATGGAACAGGAACACATGTAGGATTAGGGATGATGTCTACTTCTGGACTGCTGGGAAGTTTAAAAAGCCATTTAGAAGCTTCTCAGTCATGGAAGGATAATGGGCCTAAAAATGTGTCCATCTCCTAGCCCTTCTGTCTCCAGAGCAATTTTGATCCCATATTCTGATTCTACTGATGGCAAATTTATTAATTATCTTAACAAATGGAGAAGAACAAAAAAAGTCAGAATTTCTCTTCAGAATTGAAAAGTTTACCTTACCTTTATCCTTCAACACCTGTTTTAAGGAAGTTGCATCAGGACCAGGAATAACACCATCAGAAATTGGATCTTCTTTGATTTTTTAATATAACATTTGTTAAATATCAATAGTGTTACCAGAGTCAAATAGTGATGATTACAAAAAAAAAAAAAAAACTCAGTATATAACATTTTGTAGAATTATGGTAAAGAAGGCAATGATAGGATGGGTACTCTAACACCAAATGTGATAGGTTAATTGAAGCACAAATAAGGAAACTGGATAGACTTAAAAAGGCCCATAAGGGCACGCAACTAGCCTAGTACTTACCTATAAACCTAACTATCAGGTTAATACCACTGGTAATCCCTGTCTCTGACATAACATATGTGAATGTGAGTGATCATAGACGGTTTTGCACAAACACACTTGTACAACTATTATGTCAGCAATCTATGAGGGTAATCAAGCACACTATCCTGACACTGTAACATCTACTGAAGGTGTATATATATATATATATATGTGACATTATAATCAATCCAGGCTATATGGTACAATCCACACTGTCACAAATGTAACCCATGCCATCAATACTGTCAAACAGCTATGTATGTACTGTGTGCATCTCCGGAACAGTTATGACACATGTATCTGATGTAACACCTTGATGGGGGTTCTGCGCCATCAGACAGTAATGTTTATGCCACAAGAATAAGATGTGGGAGCTTACTGTGGCAAAGGTGGTACACTTGAGTTACACATCCCTGGAAGATGTGTAGGAAGGTACATGGAGAATGGGGCATTGTACTCAGTTATTGGTGTGATGAAGGCTGTGAACTATGGAAGTATTATGACCTTTTATGTATATGTCTTACACATACTCAGGAGTTGTTACATGCAAGGGACTAGTCACCAGTGTGGGCACACATTGGTAGACATTCTGCATATCGTCAACTTCAGTAGAAAGATCACATACTACTTGGTCTGCTCATAGGGGTGCAGTGTCTATGTTATCATTGGGTTATGCATTTGTTTTCATAAAGTACTTTTCTAGACTATATGAACAGCACATTACTGAACTGTCAGATTATGTGTCCTAGGCAGGTATGAACTTAACCCTAAGCAGTATTTTACCTTCCCCCAAGATGATGCCACAATCTAAACAAAACTGATGGACTTAAACAATTGGTTTAGCTTCTGGTATTAATCCAGGGGGATCGGGTATCTCTCAGCCTGGACTTGCATTGTCCATAAGCCATGCTACTTTGCCAGAGATGGTTTGAATCTGTGTCCTCTAGGCTGTCGGATACTGGCAAAGGAGCTTGCCTCACCCATACTACCTTATTAGGCAATGTGAAATCAACAGACGTTCTGACAACAAAATCCACTGGAGGGAAACCCAAAGTTCTGCTGATAATGCTAAGAGTCTAAACATGAAGCTGCACCAGAGGAAATGGTCAACCTGCTATCTGACAGATTTGGTGCAAACTTCAAGCCCCTGGCCCCACCAGCCATACCCCCAAAACATACATGACACCAGTCACCTGCTTAGTATCTCTAGACATCAAGTCATATCTGCACTTCTCAAGGCTAAAAATCTCAATGGTACCAGATAACATCCCAGGTTGCTTTCTAAGCAATCTAAACTAGGACCTAGGAGACCAAATTAGTCGATCTTTTTAACCACAGAATGAGAATTGGATTTATTCCAGTAGAATAGAAAACGGCAGCAGTAATCCCCTTGCACAAAGGGGTGCTGTCAGCCAACCTTGAGAACTATTTACCTATAAGTCTAACCAGTCTCTGCATGGCCAAGGAAAGAATTATCATGGACCTTATCAACAATGGTATAGGTGACATTCAGACTCTAGACCCAACCCAGTTTGGCTTTGTTAAGGGTATAGTATGCTTATTAAGCCTAATATACTTCATTGAGACAGTCTCCAAAGTACTGGGTGAAGGTAAGATAATTCATACTGCCCATACCTCTCAACCTGGAAACATAAAAAATCTGGACAAGGCCCCTGAAAAATAGGCACAAATCTGTGTGCTGATTAACTTAAAATTTGCATACATAATTACTCAACCCCACCCACTCCAATGGAATTGTGGGATACCGACTTTCAAACGCAAACCGAAGAACAGGCAACCAAAATATGGCACCAGAGCCCCCCTGCAGCCATTCCAATGTCCCAGTACGTGGCTATTTTGCCCCATTTACCATAAACACTAATGTGTGCATGCATACTGCTTTACTTCTACAATGATTATTTGGATTTTATTTTTATAGCACAATGTACAAACACTAATATATATCTGCTAACCAAAGCAATACTGTTTCACAATGAAAACAGACTTGGCATTAAAACTTCTCTGCCCTTGAAACTCACATTCATTGAAACAGCATTGAAATCCACACCACATCAAAGAAAATGCATCTGGCCAATGGTGGATAAAGATTACCTTTGGGCTGTTTTCAAATCCTAGCCCCCTTGCACACAAAGCAAGAAACATACATGCGTTCTTTGATACACCTTCCTGACTTTAAATTATATTCCTTGTATAATACAGCACACTTGTTAGACTTAAGTTGGAGTGCATTTTAAATTTGTTGTTTGAACATTTTTGCAGTAGGCAATGAAACAAAATGCATAAATCAATAATGACAAAACTGCCCAATTCAGAAGATTTCAATCATAAAAGTCTATTTCCACAAGATATATATATATATATATATATATATATATATATATATATATATATATAGCGAGAGAGAGAGAATGACAGTAGTGTAAGCCATAGGCATCTTGCACAGCTTCTCCCACTTATTTTCAATTTCAAGTTTTTTGTTTTTGGGAGGTGGGGGAACAAAAGGCCAAAAACCAGGGACACATTTTAAACATTGCTTGTATAATTTTGGAAAGTTGCTAGAATAAAATGTTGTGTTACCACCATGCATTTCACAGTCTTGAACCCAGGACTCCATGCACTACAGTCAGAGCAACATACCACTATACCAAATAAGCAGTTTCCTGAAAGAAGACAGGAAGACTGAAACTTAAATGGCTATCATTTAGTGAACTCAGTTTTCACTTCTCACCATAGCTCTCAACCTCTTAGCACAAAAACCTGGACAAAGCCAATAATGGGGGAATACAGAATTCAGTTCTCTCACTTGTCACCATAGCTCTCAACGTCTTTGCACAAAACACCTGGACAAACCCAATAATGGGGTAATACAGCCCTAAAATAGGGACACATTTCAAATACTGATCTTATAAACTTAGAAAATAGATAGAATAAAAGGTTTTGTGTTACCATTTATTTTCTGAAGAATATGAAGTCTGAAATTCAAATGCCTGTCATTTAGTGAATTCAATCCTTAAGTAATTTCAGAAAATAAGATAAAAGCAGTTGTTCAGATAACTAACGAGAAAATATCTTAAAAGCCGTTCAGATAACTGAAACAATACCCTTAAAAGCCATTCAGATAACTGAAATAAGTCTGTTCAGAAGCTACACACACATCACAATAACTCCAGAATGAGAAAATAATTTAAAAGCAGTTGTTCAGATAACTAATGAAAAAATACCTTAAAAGCAGCAAGGTAACTAAAACAATACCCTTAAAAGCCATTCAGGTAACTGAAATAAATCCGTTCAGAAGCTACACACACATCGCAATAACTCCAGAATGAGAAAATAAGTTAAAAGCAGTTGTTTTGATAACTAATGAGAAAATACATAAAAAGCAGCAAGGTAACTGAAACAACACCCTTAAAAGCTGTTCAGATAACTGAAATAAGTCTGTTCAGATGCTACACAACATCTTGTCTATATGGCATCTTGCTGCTCATGTAGAGCTTTCTATGTAGAAAAAACTGATCATCACCTTAAGGATCAGATTCTGTGTAATATGAGAGATGTAAAGAATGCTGATTTAAACAATGCGCTTGCTATGCACATTGTTCATAATCCAACATGTGTTTAAATTTAAAGTCCTGGAATGTATTCAACCTAGCCTAAGGGAAGGTGATATAAAGAATCGGACAGAAATTAGAGAAATTAAATGGATTATTAATTTAAGAGCACATTGTCCTCCAGGCATAAACAGTGTAGTGCCATTAAGACCTATCTTAAAAGCAAGGAAGCTAAGGATTGGGTCATGGGAGGCTATGTAACTTAGAAAGTTTATTTAACATGATGCAGTGTTTCTTACTGCTGCTACAAAACTTCCAGCGGCCATATTTGCTGCTTCTGCTAATACCAACTAAGAAGCGTATCCAATAGGAAAGTTACCACTGAATGCTTCACTACTGGCTGTTGACTAATTTCTAGAACTGCAGTTGGCTGCTATGCTTCCAATCAGTACTAAGACTATGAATCTGTATTTGCATATGTGGACCGCCCCACATTTGTGATTGGGCATCTGAGTTTTAAATAGAATCTGTAGCAGGATTCACATATGATCTGAAGAAGTCTATATCAGCCGAAAGCACTTATCGGACCAATTTTTATTCCTTCATTTTACAGTTTTACTCAAATTTGTGGTTTTAACAGTTGCATAGTGGTGCCATGGTGGTCTGCCAAAGGTTTTCCTTGCAGTTTGTTTTGTTTCCATTGGCAGCTTTAGCAGTTGTAACAGTGTTTATTTTACTTATGTCTGTAGTGTATTTGATAGATTTGTGAAAAAGTACTGAGAGACCAAGTTTGCAGTGCATAGTGGATGGTAACAGATGGCTACAGTGTAAATATGTTTTCTTTTCTTACAAAGTGCCTTCCCCATTGTTTGTTTTTTTTACATATATTTTCATGGCATGAAGACTACATGGTCAATAAACCTAAGACATGCATGTTAATGTAAACTTTCAGTAGTACACTGCAGAGCAGTTGGCTTGCGTGATCGATAGCAAAGTGTTTGCACATGTGAGATACACATTTCTACTGCTTTCCCTGTTTGAACATAGTTAAGTGGTGAGTAACAGTGAGCATCATTGATATAATTATGAGAGTTCTGAGTACTGAATGTATGAAATACACTTGCTGCTCAGCTGACTCTGTGGCAACAGGTTTAAATGTGCTGCCACATATCTTTTGGATGGTATAGGGTTAATTTCCAGCTGTATATAATAGTTTTAAGTCCATATTTATACTGCAATGACATTATTCTTTATTCTACATCCACTGTGTGTTTCTGTAGTGCAGGGTGTTTAAGCAGCATTAAGCTGAGGTAATCACACAACTGAAGAGGTATTCACTGTCACTCAGCATTGATGTGCAATGCCAAATGCCACACAAACACAGAGGCCAAAGAGTGAAGGGCAAGCAGGGGAAGAACAAAGGGAAAGCAATATAGGAATGTTCAGGAGGGAGGTAGGAAACAACCATAGTTATCCACTTCTTCAACAGTGTAACATGAAAATATGTACAGAATATTACTTGAATTTGGACTGTCACCTCAATAAAGAGGGGTGACAACAATGCAATCATGTTGTATAGCCAATTGGACCAAATCATGTATGTCGCTAAGACATGTGTGTTAAGTGGAGAGCTATTTATGGGATGATATTTGTTTTGTGGGACAGGTTTCCTTTTTTTCTTACATAAGAGATGAATGTTGGGTAAGAGGCGTATGTATTTCTAGGTCAGGTAAGTAGGGTAGTGGAGGAAGCAGATGCAAACAGGACAAACAAGACACAGGGACAGTGATGGACACATCAGGCTGGGAGACACCATGATTGGGGTTATTAAGGGGGCAACAGATGCCCATGCCCAACAAACAGGGGGCCATCAAGAATCTAGTCCTCTCCTGCAGGACTGTCATCACCGTCCCCTTACTGCTGGCTTTTGAAGTGCTTGATGTCTTCTCTTACAAGACCGTAAGGGAAACCAACCTCTCCATGCAGTGTAGGCATTCACCAGTGGTGCTGTGTACAACCTTCACACCAACCCTGGCATCTCCTAGTGGGTGATAAAATCCACACCTCTGCCAGTACTCCCAGAGGATACCATAGCACCAACTGCTGGGGTTACCTGAGTCCACAGGTAGTGCAGGAGAAGCAGAGAGTGTACTCCCAGTCTGGGTCCCAAAATTTGCTGGGCTTCTGTGCCAGAGCCAGTGGAGGGAGAGCAGGCCGAGTTACTGGGTCTGGCCTACCTCCCTGTCCTGCATAATTAAAGACTTAATCCTTGCAATGTGCAGATATTGTACATATGATTGGTCCAACTATACAGATTAAGTTAACAGCAGGGCATTTATGCCAGTTGTGTAGAAAGTTATGTAATACTTTTAAAAGATTGTACTATTTTATACTTGTTACTTGTGGTATTTAAATCCACAATCTCTGACTACTATCTTATACTTGATTCCTACACTTGTTTTGTGCTGCAGACTGAAGCATACATGCTTGCTTTTACAGTTAGGATATGCATGCTTACTTTGCTACTACTGTATCAAAAAGACATTTTAATGTAAAAGCTACAATAATGCTTCTCTTGTGCTGCATACATCCCCTGTGCTTTCCTCAGTCTCTCTAAACACTCCGCATGGGCTTCTTTATTTGGAGTAATCTCTGAATTAGCTGTGGAATAAAGAGAAGAGAACAGAAGAGCATTATGCATACCAGTTTTGCCTATATGTAGCTTTCTATCTACTATAAATACTCCTTATTAGTATACTGACACAGCTGTGGGATATTACTAGTCCAGAGCCCTTTCAGTCCCTGGTAGTGTGTTACCCTCTTGCACCTTTTCAGGTCATTAAAGTAAAGTCTGCACTGTTCTCCAGTGTGTGAAATACTAGTCACACTGGAATCAGCCTTAGCCAGACTATTCCAAACCTCAGTCTTATACTGGGAGTCAGTATAGTCTCCCTGCAAAAGTCTTTGGCTGTAGTACTTTACAAGGAGTCCAGTAAAGATTCTAGACTCCTCAACACCCCAAGTATGTGCCCAAAATTGGGCACATGTCCTTCTACTACCAGATATGTCTAACCAAAGAGAACAGCAATAGCTAATAATGATTTCCCAAGAATACCTGTTATTGTGTGCAAACCAGAACAATGATGCCAATCACGTTTGCATGATGGTAAGCAGACAGCAACAGTGACAAGCAGAGAGGAAAGCAGTTTTGGAAATTGAAAGGCTAATCTGACACTTGAAATTAGTTTGATGATCATTTGCTGTGGGAATTGTTAGGTGATTTCACTTTACAGTCTTGACTGGGGGCATACATTTCATGACCTGACACATTTTTGGTTTGGCTTTATACACTGATAAAATTGTGTTTTTGCAATGTCTGATTCAAACCTATCTATAAGAGACAAAACATTTTCTTCCACAGTGGTGATTTTCCATCTTTGCCACAGATGTGCTTCTCAGACATAGTTGTGAATTATATTTGAATACACATGGCAGATTGAGGGGTTAACCATGTATATGTGTGACCTGGCAAGGTACTGGTTGATACATTCATGTGTGTATGAATCTTTTTGATGTGCCATCCTAGGCCAGATAGTACAGTTATAATAATAGAAACATAGTAGTCTGTATACCCTCAGTCATACATATTCATATGAGTGCCATTGCTATACATACTTATTGTTATTGTTATCTGTAATTATGTTTAACTTTTTTATGCAACATTTAATATAAAGTGAAATGGAAGAACTCTAAAAACATTTGGGATTTTCTGTATTAGAAACCAGGACCATCTGCATTACAGACCTACACTTACACCTGCTGCCACAATAATAGTTTAATAACAGTTGTATATTTTTCCCACTCATTATTAACTTCTGTTAACTGCAGTGCACCTCTGCTTAGAGTGTTTGTGCAGTGCCCAACATACTTTTTGAAATGTTGTACCATCTGCATCCTCCATGCCAGTATTCTGAATCTGCAGGTGGTGGTAGAGGTTGCTAATTCCTGCTCAATGGTGCTAAAAAGTGTTGTGAGGTAGAAAGCAAAAAATGCAACAGTGTATGCTTTTTGAAATTGAGAATGTCTGCATCCTGTCTGCAGGTGTTCTGTTTGCTTTGTGTGTGGGTCATTACTCCAAATTTGTGCAATGGTAAGTGTTGCACAAAAAAAGACAAACAAAGCTAAACTTGTTTTGTGCTTCTGAGCAGCCTTTTTTAGGTGTCATTATTAAAAGACAAAGGGGGAGTTAAACCCTGATCTACAGATAATATATGCTGTGTGGATCAACATGTTTAGCAGATATGCTGCACACGCAAGTGATTCACAAGTTGATGTTTTGGTTATTAAAGAAGTATATTACATGACATTTATTGTGTTTATTCATTTCCTGTGTTTGTGTTAAGCCTCACTTCGTACAAATGTTGGCATTAAAAAAAAAAAGAAAAGAAATCTATAAAATAGACAATACTACAAAATATATGTTAGTACACATGAAATATTTTTACATAAATCTGGATTTGAACTCTCACACCAGTGATCATTCAATACACAGTAAGGGTGTCTTATCCCTCCTTGCTACAGTAATAGCTTTTCAGCAGACAATGAAAATCATTGTGTATACAAGCAAGTGCAACATCATCCACAATGTTAACAAGACATATGACACTTGTACACTTCTGAGTTGTTTGCACCTGTATTAATTTCAGATGTAGTGCGATGATTGATCACACAACTCTTTATGACTGTTGTTTGCAGAAATGCAGCTCTGTCTTATCTCAGCATGTTGTTCATTATTCCCTTAACTGAGCAGTAATCTGAGACATTCAGACTGTAAGGCATTTTGTATCATTTTCCTTAAAATGTGTAAGAATATTAAATGGCAATAATATCCAGTTTTCAAAAAATGTAGGGGAGGTTGGATGTTAATAAACAGAAACTGTGAAATGTGTGCTGCTTACAAGTAAAACCTTGATGCAATTACTTCTACACTTTGTAAGTATAAACTGGCTGGCACACACACTGGAGTTAAGGGAGTCTGAATTGCTGTTGTGTTTTCTTTCTCAGTACCAGTAATCATTCACAGATGCACTCCATTAGCAACAAACACTGAGGGAGTGCCTGCATTATATTTACATTTGCTACACAGAGCCAAGAATATGGGATTCAGAATTTCTAATCAGTTCACACCTTATTTGCATCTTCACTGTGCTCACAGGCCTGAATCTGCACTATAAAAAGGAAACTCTCTAGCTAGGGAACCTGAAGGTGAGGAGACTTCTTTATGTGGATAACACAGAAGAAGATTGCTATTACTTTGGATTTATCTGCACAGAAGACTACTGATATTGAAAAGGTATGACTGCATTTTCAGTTATATACTGGATATACTCACATGTCACTTAGAAAAATATTTTATATATGCATTAGCAAATGCTACTTTCATCTGTATGCCCTTGTTAGAAGTTTACTGATGGCATAGGCATTTTTGTCAGGACATTTTTCTCAGCCACATGTAGAGGCAACATAACTTTAGACAAATAAGAAACTCCACTAAAAAGCTGTACTACTGGATAAAAGAAACTATTACTGCCATTTACAACAAACCAACCAACATAATCCACAAAAGTTCTGGGCAGGCATAAACTCTCTCCTAAAGCCTGGCCACAGTGACACCCCACATCCCCTAGGCACTTCCAAAAACAACCCAAAACAAACTGCTGATGCCTTCAATACCTTCTTCACTGAAACTGTCCAGTCTCTAGCTAACCAACTAGCCCCTAATATCTCCTCTCAGCCCCCCTCTACTAACACTTCCATACCCACCTTTCAACTGTAACCTGTACCCACTTCACTTATTTGTTCTCTTCTCCACAAACTTAAAATCTCCTCAACTTCTGCTGACCTTTTACCAGCTCAGTTTCTAAAAATTGCAGCCATTCCATTAGCCTATCCCATTTCCATTCAGATTAACAGAACCATTGTTGAAGCCTGCATTCCTTCACTTTGGAAAATTTCACATATCATTCCCCTGCATAAAGAAGGGACCTCTACAGAACTCTCAAACTACCGTCCCATAGCCTTACTCTCCCCCTTAGCTAAAATCATGGAGAAATGCATACAAAAACAACTTCTTAAACACCTATTAAACCACAACCTACTAGTTGACTGTCAACATGGCTTCAGGCCTTACCACAGCACCACCTCAGCCTTCCTTTCCTTTACTGACTGTATCAACAAAAACCGGAACAATAACATACTAATCACTGCTCTCTTTATTGACCTATCTAAAGCTTTTGATATGGTCAACCACCAGATACTATTAAACTTACTTAAAACCTTTGCTCTTGACTTTGGTGCAATAAAATGGTTCAAATCATATCTTCTTAACAGACAACAGGCAGTGCACTGGGAAAACAGCTTATCCAACCTACTACCTGTTACCCTTGGAGTCCCCCAAGGATCAATACTGGGCCCCCTTCTGTTGTCAATCTTCATCAATGATCTACATACCAGTCTGTCCTCTGCTACCTGTATTCAGTATGCCGATGATTCTATTTTGATTTGTTCTGCCACATCCCCTTCTGAATTGCACTCTATCACCCAACAGACTTTCCACAATGTTGAAAAATGGTTCCTAAACAGATGCCTAATCTTAAACCCCAAGAAAACCAAACTATTACTTTTCTCTCCCACCCAGAAATCTTCTCCACTCAGTTTCTCTGTCTTCTCTAATAATGGCACCTACATATCTCCTGACCCCTCCACCAAGCTCCTCGGTGTAGAGATAGACAACAACCTATGCCTTGACTCTCACATTAACAGCACAATAAAACTAGTCAACAGAAAACTTGGCTCCTTGTTTAAAATTAAACCATTTCTTACACCACCAGCCAGAACCTCCATAGCACATACCCATTTGATTTCTACCCTACTGTACGCCTCCCCCATCTATACATATATGTCCAAAACTAACCTCTCCAAACTAACTGTTGCCTACAACAGTATTGCCAGATTTGACTCTGGCTCTTCCTATAGAACTCACCACTGCCTAAACTTAAAACAACTAGGATGGCTAGAACTGCATAATCTCATCTTATTTCACCAGCTCTCTTTAGCCCATAAAATCCTCTACAAACCTACCAGCACCCCTATACTCATGACTCTCATTAGCCCTTATTGTAATCTCAAAAGTCTGTGTTCCTCTAACAAACTTCTAATATCTACCTGTAAATCCAACAACTTAGCAGGCGAGTCCTTGTTCTCCAACACAACTGGAAAAGCCTGGAACTCCCTTCCTTCCAACCTCACTGCTCTCTCCACTCTTCCCAGCATCAAATCCCAATTCAAAAATCACCTCCTAACTCACTGGCTCTGCCCCTGCTCTAACCCTGACTAGCTAGTATTCTGTTCCTAGAATTCTCACTTATCTTGCTTGCTTCTAATCTTTTCAAAAGCCTACTACTAAATTCAATTTTGTTTTTTCCCCATGACGTTCTTATTTTTGCTTATTGCAGACACTGTAAAAAATATGTATTTTTACTTCTCTGAACTATATATGTAACTTTTTTTTTAATGTTAAATGCTTTTAATGAATAATGCTCAAATGTACCTCACTTGGAGCTTTTCTCCCCGGGCCTCTGCTGAAAATGGACATGAATCCAGTTGGACCAGCCTGGTCAACAAATGTAAAATAAAATAAAATAAAACATTTTACTTTCTCAGATGTACATTCTCATAAAACTTCATCACAAGTGTTAATGTTACAACTGTTTCTCTTTATAGTCTTCTATTGTTATTTCAGTGAAATGTAAATCTCCTATATGTCAATGACACAGGGGTGTTAGCCTTCTTAAATGGTCCATAGACATCTCTAGGGGAGTGCTGGCCAGCCACATGTAGAGGCTACTGGCAGTTGCATAAAAATGAATGTTCTGTGGTAAATGCGTATGCAGGTTTTTAGGACAGTTTCTTTGATAGCACTTATAACAATTCATTGATGTTTTATTCCTTTGTTTGGTACCAAAATGTCATTTGCCTGTTGTGTAGTGGGTGGGGAGACAAGTTTCATTCTGCGTTGGCACAAAAAAAATGGTTATACAGAGGATTGCTCTGCTATTGCTACTCTCCTTGTTTTCTATCAAACCTTGCTTTTTGTGTGACTGTGATATGTTACAACCACATAAATCCTTTTTTATATCTTGATTTTTTTATTGTTTCTCCAGTGGGTAATATTGAAAAAACACTTGTGTTATAGCGAAACAGGACTTTTATTTATGTGATATTTATGTGTAGTATCCTTCTTTTGTGTTTTATGTCACCTAGGACTATGGCACCCAATTCCCAGTGCCCACAAAACCCCCTTCAGTGACCCTGAGAATGATGTAATTGTCCCAGCATTTAGGCAACATGGTGCCTTTCTGGTTGAGAAAGGATGTGTGGATATGTCTAGAAGAATGCAAATTTGGCAGCAAATAGTAAACAATGTAAATGATGTTGGGGAGTGCAGCAGGACTTATGATCAGGTGCATCATAGGGCCAGTGACATGATTTCATCAGCCTGGAGCAGAGCAGCTGCGGTGTCCCATGGTCACATGGCTACTGGGGGATTCCTGCTACAGAGCCACCACTGACACCACATTAAGAGTTCCTGTCCACTGTGAGGGATCCAGAAAGCTCAGTGGAAAGTTCACAACAGCATATAATTCACATTGATACTGCTGTTTCAGGGAGGACAAGTACGTTCTATGAGGAGTTTCCAAGTAGGCTTACCTATGTTGATTGTTAAATATTTCTTGTATAGTAAAATATTGAAAACAATACTTAAGTTTAACAATTTATTTGGGGGACTAGTTATAGATTGATACAGTTAACAACACATTCTGGTTGATTGCACATGGGCTTGGGGTGGATGTGTCATCCAAATATCTGTTAGATGTATTGTCAGTGGACATATAAAGGCCCAAACATTTTTACTCTCTGTTACTGTTATTGTGATGATGGTGTCCTTACATTTTGCTTAACTTCTTCCAGGACCATAATCCCTAGCAAGTGTGGCGCAATCTGCACATGGTAAGGCAAACATTTTTATTTCGGTACTGATGACCACTTTACTGAAATATTTGTATTATCAGTATGTGTGATGTGGGTATCAGGACTGTGTGTGTATCGCTGTACCATCTGTTACAGTAGCTGCAGTGTTAGTTTGTAACTGTAGTAGTGTAACTATGAATGTCTTTCCTGTGTTTGTTGCTTATTATCACAGGTGATCCTGACAGTGGAAGTGTAGGACTTTTACTGCCTGATGTCAGAGTATCAGCAGACTCTGATGATGATGATGGGCAAACAGAAGCACAGTTGGGGGGATACAGAGGTTGACTCCAACACTGAGGGTGACATTCAGCCATTCCCTGTAATTCCATGAGACACAGCCAGTAGGCCTATGCAAACCCATTCCAGTGAGCCCTGAGATACTGGACAGGTGGAAGGTGAGACACGTGATCAGGGTAGTGTGGTTATTGTGGCTTCAGTGCCTGTTGACTCTGGTCATAGCCAAAGTGTGGGTGAGGTGCCATGCAGGAGGGTTGCTAGGGGTGTTCAGTGGAGACATGCTTTCCATCCTCCACGTGATTCAGATGTGTCTTTCCGTGCACTTGATGTAAGTTTAGGGCCATAATGGAGGTGTAGACATGTTCCAATAGGGCCTCTGAGGAAATGCTTAGGGTTGTAGATGTGGCACAGGATGACATTTGTGACCACCTCCACAGTGGTGCTGAGTCAGTAGAGTGGACAAATGACATGGTGGAAAGAGTGGTGTCTGTGATGTAATGTTTGCTGGGAAGCAGACAACATCCACATGAACATAGGTCAGCGATGTCATCTGATCTTAGCTGACGTGGCTGTGTCCGATCATGCTCCCAGAGTGGGACTACTTCCACTGCTCTGTCAGTGGTTGAGGTTCCACAACCAGACATGGCAGGTCATGAGGTTTTTGTCCTGGGTGTAGTCATGAGGAGAGCTTGTCCAGCAAACTACAGTCACATTCAAGTAGCAGCAGTGCATCTGACCATGGGTGTGGACATGCCAGTGCAACTCCTGGTAGAGCCAGTTCTCATGATTGGGTATGACAGCAATGAACTGTCACCTTTACCATGCATGCCTTTCACCTGTCCAACATACCAAGATATACAGCTAGCTCAGAGCTTGGCTGTGTTCTTCTAGACACTCACATACCAGTTTCACCTGGAGTGCCCATACAGACATACACACATAACAGTTACATGGGTCACTTGAGAGTCTTAAAGCTCATTCTGTCTCAGTGGCCATTTGATACTTTATCCAAATGTCTGCCTGTTTCTCTTTCTTACTCACACGCACTTACTTACTTTTTGTGTCAGCCTAGGCTTCCTGCCCCCTCACACACACACACACACAGCACCCTGTGCAAATGATGATAACTGTGCCATATCCTTGTTCTCTGTCTTTTGGATTTAGGGATACATAAGTTCTGTGTCTGATTCTTATGGTGCATTGCTGACTTAGTGCTTAGTATAACTTTGTTTGTAATGATGTTTTGATAATTGCACTGTTTTCTTATAGGTTTTTGTAATGTGTACATGCCTCCCACACTCTTACAGCAACAAAGCTGGAATAAGCCTTAAATAAAGTTGGATAAAGGTTGAACAATAGGGATGCTTTTTAAATATTTTGGTCTTACAAAGTTAGTTGCTAGAATCAAACAGTTTTTGCATCATTATTTTTAAGATTTTTCTGAGGGATATGAAGTCTGAAACTGAAATGTGTGTCATTAATTTTTAACTTCTATCTTTAATGATTTACAAGTACAAAAGTATGAGGCACAGCTGAGGAGATTCTGTGACAATCAGTACTTTTGAGAAGTATGAATGCATGAATCTTTGATGCCTGAGATCTATTACGTAATAGAGAACACGTATTCATATAAGTCACTGCTGTCCCATGTTGAAGTTGTTGCTGTAGAAATCAACTACCTTTTACTTACCTACATTATCAAGTAACAGTATGCAAGGATATGCCATTCCTTTGTATTATTACAATTTTTTTTTTAATATTGCAGGTTTAACGCTTACCTTGTAAATCCGGAAGTTGGTATAATTTTAGTTCAAGACTGACTCTGCCTGATGCTAGGAGATCACAGTCATTACATGGGTAGGTAAAGGTTGTCAGCATTGCCTGGCATCAATGCTACTGTATGTGTGTGTTCAGGATGAAGGTTTTAGCCCCTTAGGTGGTGAGTGTATGTGCTATGCATTGCCTCTTAGCCAGTGCAAGGGCGTATTGAACATGTGTACATCTGCCTACACCCACAGCAGCTGCTGGTTCCCCGTCAGACTCCTCATCTGCATATAACTGTGGTGACCTTGCCAGCAGTGGTGGGATGTGTGCCCCTTCCCCTTGTTGATCTTGCTAAAGTTGTTTTCCCAGGATGATGTTGTGGAGCATGGCACAGACGATGAAGATTTCAGTACATGTACATGAATTGTACTGCTGGGCTCCCCAAGATGAATCTAGACACCGGAACTGTGACGACAGAAGTCCAGTCTCATGCTCTATGATATTTCTTGTTTGACAGTGTGCCTCATTATACCTTTCTTCAGTCAGTGTTTGTGCATTTGTGATGAGCGTTAACAGCCATGGTTCCAGTGCATAACCTGCATCCCCCAGGAAATGACCCTGTGGGATATCACCCCTAGTAAGCATCTCATACAGTGCCAGATATGTGAGTCATGGTAACTGCCAGCACACAAATTCAAGATGATTCCCTTAGTGTTACACATGACTAGGCAGTTAATGGAGTGGAAGCGCTTTCTAATTATATACATCCTTCCCTGTTCCCCAGGTGGCACTTTGATTTCTGTATGTGTACAGTCTAATGCACTCAGTTCTTCAGGGTAGTGTGCTACAGGTTAGAACTCCTGCATATTTGTGGGCCTGTCGTCACTTGTATGGGGAAAATATATGTAGTCACTGGCATGTTGTAGCATAGCATTCAGGAACTGATGTAGGATCCTGGATGCTGATGCTTGTGACACCCCCAACATGTCCCCTGTTGGTCTCTGAAAGGTTCCTGTAGCTAAAATTTTAAGTGCTGCACATACCTTTGTCTCCAGCAGTATTGCTTCCCTTTGGTTTGCCCTTGGTCTGAGTTGAGGACAACTGAGGTTGTAAAGTTCCTGTAGTGTGTCTCTATCCACCCTGTAGCACTCTACAATTTCCACCTCATGTAGAATGTGATAAGTTAAATGGGGTCTAAAAACACTTTTCCTTATTGGCTGTGGTCTATTAGAAACAGCAGCAGCATAGACTTCAGCCTGTTGCACATACACATGAATTAAAGCAACAGCAGCTTCTAACATTCTATCTCTGTAAAGATTTTCCCATGGCTATATGCCAATAGATTTTGTAATTCGCAGGGAAAACCAACACTAAGTCTACATGGTTGCTTTATAGCTTGTTTTATAGCTCTGCCATCTTGGATTAGTTGGTTAGCATACAGTTCAGCTGTTTATGCTGTAATTAGCATGCCACAATGTTTGCCATGTTTGTGCAGCTCTACAAGTCATGTAGAGCTGCTTACTGAATACAAAACTGTGTGCTATCATGGAGAAGTGCACACAGTTTTAGCGGCCCTATTAAGCTTTATTTAATCTGCACCATGAACTAAAACTTCTTTACTTTATTATTAATGAGTGTCTGAATGGGGGAAACATTTAAGAAGTCCTAGAGAGAACAGTATATTGACTTTACTATTAGGTGATTCAGGAAAATACCTTGAATGGTTAGATTAAAAGCAACCATTTTATCTGAGGTAAAAAGAAGTATAACAAAGTAACACAATAACTATGTCTAAAATAATCTGGAAATGGTATAGCTTTCCAAGAATTAGTCCATACAATGCTTCAGCATAAGTGATATTGCCAGAGGTCATTAGATGTATCTTACAATTTGGAGTGGGCTAACTGATTATTGTGTATTAGGTCAACATGCCACTTTATTTATGTTTAGACACTGATCACAGTTTTAACATTATATCTCAAATGCATGCCCTAGTCTTTTAATCAGGCTTGCTTTTTAATCATTAAAGGTTAACTGTCTCTGTTAATAGCATAAAAAAGCAAGAGGAACAGTCTTATTCTGTTACTTTAATACCACAGAAATAGAAGCCAGAATCTCTGACATTTCACTTGAAACATGTTCAAAGTCAGAGTATTACAGCAATGACCGTTACTTATTAACATTTTTCTTGTAATATTTGTTGAACATCTTAAAGATATAACAAACCAAAAGGATTATTAACTACACTTCAGCCTCATAAAAGTGGCATTTTAACAGATATTTTTTTAACTATGTCAAAATCAGTATGGAAGAATCAGAAAAACTAAAATGAAGAAAACTTTCAGAACCTCGAATGTAGTGAAGTACCTTCCTGGACAATTCAAATCTTGTGTAGCCATATCAAATCATTTTGGTAAAGCAAATTAAGTTTATAAACTATCTGCCTTCCCCTAGAATATACAATTCTTATGCATTTAGGGTGTTCTGATATATGACTCAAATAGGTTAAACCTAAATGATCTACCACAGGTTCCTATGTGCCATTAACTTATATCTCGCTTGAAATGGTAATGCCTGACCTGGCATTTGTTCATTTTTACTATATTCTAATATATGCCCATGCAGAATCCTATCTCTAACCTTAAAAGTCCCACTCATTACCAAACCTCACTTCCTAATCCTAACCATATAACTCCCAGTCATTCCCTAGCCTTAACCACATATCCTCCTCCCCCCTAAACCTAATATTCCCACTCATCTGTAACCCTAATTCCATAATCCACTCCCTAACTCTAGCCTGAAACTAACAGTTTCTCCCTAAATCTAAGCTTCCCAGTCAGCCTCTAAACACAATTCCATACATCACTCTCTACCTCTATCCATAAATCTGCCAGTCACCTCTTAAACCTAACCACTTAACTTACACTCACTCGCACCCCCTCCATATACCTTGCTTGAACTTGAATACTTGTTTGAGAGGCATCCCGTGTGTGATTACTGGGAAAATGAGTACATACCTGCAAGCAACTAGATCTCAAGTAAATGAAGTTTCACTAACTTTTTTATCATCTAGCAACAACAGTTTTCTTCTTGTATAATTTCCTCACACAACTAAATAATAAATAAAATAAATATGTATGTGATAGCCAGGTAAGCCCATGGAACAGACAGTCCCTTTTCAGGGGCAACTCGGGAGCAATGTCCAGTTAAGTGACTTGCTCAAGGTCATACAGTAAACAGGTGAGAGTGGAATCAAACCCTGCACCATAAGAACTAAAGTTCACAAGCTTAACCTCTGCACCGTCAGATAATATATCCTTATTATAAACAACTGTGGCTGAGAGTGGAAGAATTGATACATTCCCATATATTGTGATATTGTGTACTTTTATTAGGGAAAATAAAACTGAGCTTTAATTTAAAAATTCTCATACTGATGTCTGATAATGTAAATCTAATCATGCTGACAAAATAAGGTTATAAACATTATTACTAGCTTTGTGTACAAGGTTTCATTTTCAATATTTTTTTCTTCAGTACTTAATTTAGAATGCAGTTCACAATCAGGTTTGGCCACAAATTCGTGTGAAGCTTGGTCAGAAGTTTCAAGTTCAGCCTGCCAATCGGACACTATTACCTAATTTATTCACAGAATCATACGTTTTCTCACTTTTATAAACTACAGGGATACTCTCGTTACAGAAATAACCCCATACTAGCTCAGTAAAAGTTTGCTTAACTGCACAAAATGGATCTACATTTAATTTCATTCTCAGATTGCAAATGATGGTGGCTCAGAGAAATTATTATTTCAGACTAGACATACCTACCCATTTTTAGACTGTGAAGACATACATTTTAATTCAGCCCTTTTCAGATTACCTTCTTTGTCCAGTTTATTGTTAATGGAGAGCTTGAGCCTATCCATGCCTTCAGTGGATGTAAGACATAAAACTAATCCTGAATAGAGATCCAGTCTACCTCAGTATGCAAATAAGCACACCTGCAGGGTACAGTGAAGGTCTGACATTTTACCTAAGACTTATCATGGGAAGTGTGAGGAAACTTGGGCACTTATTGAAAACCCATATGAGCACAGGGAGAGGCAAAAGTAGGACATGTAGAATACAGTCAGAATGCATCCAACTGAGAATCAAATGGCAAAATCTGTGCTACAATGCAACCCATCTAACCAGCAACTGCTGTGCTACCATCTTTAGAACTTCACTTTAAAGTAACATAAACTGAAAGACAAAGAAATTATTCAGAAAGTTTATTTTGGAAGCTTGATACCCATTCTGAATTCTAGCTGCCCGGATAAGCCTACACACAAATTCAGTTTCTGAAAATATTTAGCCTGTTTAAAGGGAAAATCATTCACCTAAGGAAAAGTAATCAAAATATTTTATATTTTCTAGAATTTGCTCACAGTGAAACCATGTTAACGTCTTCAAATGAGAAATTAAATGTACCACACTTAGATTTTCAAGTGATATTAGCTATTAACAGAAATGCCTAGAGTATATTCTGTATCAGTCAGTAAGGCAACATTTATTCAAAAAAGAATAATGCTATTTTATTTCTTACTTTATTTAGTTTGTGTATCAAGCAGATAAAGTAGTAGTTCTGACATTTTTCAAAATGACCTGGGTAAAAGACATGTAAATAACAACAAACTTGTACTTTAGCAACTTCAATGATGTACTAAAAAAAAAAGCAGCTGAAGACAGAGAATAAAATGATTTCTCTTAAAAACCACAGTATGTTAAGGATGCAAAATAGATAAAAAAGGAACAGAAAATAAAAAATTGAGCACTTGCATAAACTTTTCATTAAGATGAAAACTAGGATAAGTAAAACTTCAGTTAAATTTTTATATAACATATAGATCTGTTCATAGACTATGTTTAGAATTCTAGGGATTTTACCACCATCTTTCAACTTCATTTAATGTTTTAATTTTAAAACTAAACAAAAGTAAAACTTTTTTATCATCATTTTCATTTCAGTAGCCATGCAATAAAGATTATGTTCCCAAACCCACTGCAAAATCAAATCTCATCTCTTGAAATCTAAAGTATGCTTCCATTTTAATTCTACCCTGCCTTGTTTATTCATAAATGTATAAAGTGATTTTTTTATAACCATTTAATCTAAATTCTCTATGCAAATACCAAGTATACCATCACAGAGCAATGTTGTATGATTAATAATGCTCTTTCAGTTGTATGTCAGACTTCAGATGCAATCCCAACCCTATCATAATATCCTTGATAAACATACAGTGAAAGTTTTAGCTGGGGGAGTGGGAGTTGAGCATGAATTTGTGTTTAGTGTTTTGCAACAAGTAAAGACAAATTTTAGGGAAGGGGATGTAGATACATCTTTCTTCTAGAAACTGAACTGAAATGGATTATCAGACTCAGGGCAGAAAAAAACCTGGTATTAATGACACACAAGTGAAGTGAAGCCTTAAGAAGAAGAGGTTATATAGACCTTAGTATGTGTTTTACTACTAAGGGTTAATTAAGGAATGTATATTCATTTAATGATGTCACTCACTTTTATCTTTTTTTTTTTTAATTTATTGGTTTTTTTTTGCTTGTTTTATTTTTTTTTTTTTTTATGCACTATTTGTAGTTTGATAAAGCCGTTGAGGTGAGGTGTGACTGTACAGCATTTATTCCATCATTTAATATTCGCTTTTGTCCAAAATTATGACAGCTATTGATTCATTTTCACAGTCATTCACTTCACTTGCATGTGGACTTCTGGTTTTATAATCTTATTTCGAGTTGCAGTGAAGTTAATCCCTTTGGTCGTTTGTGTTGGCTGTTTTGTTGTTATACTATGTTTTACATGTTCAACCTAGAAATTCCTATTATGCTTTCAGTCAAATTACTAGTAACCTAATCATAGCTTGTTTTGTCTTGTATCACAGAAGAAGGTATGCAAATCTTGTTTCACAACCTGTTTCTTATTAAACAAGCTTTTGGATTACTGGCTGTGTGGTAATATATGCAAATCTTATTTGCCAGTGTTTTGGTACTACTGAAGAAATGTACAATTTTTTCTGTGTTATTCTTTTAAATGGCTAATTTGCATTTTCATAATCAAAGGATAATCTGTCTTTCCTGTAATGAACTGGGGAGAATTATTCCAATTGGCAGATACTATTTCACTAAAACACTTTTATCCTATGGCTTGCCCAGTCCGAGGATGCTAATACTATAAGATTTATTATTGTTTCCCTACGATCATAGCAGGAAGTTTTGAAATGTAATTTATTTGCTAATAAACTACAGTAGTGGTTAAACTCAAGCTTGAATATTAATGTTGATATTAATAAGTTGGTTGGAAGTAACTGGTAAACATGTGGTCATATTAGGTACAATGTAATGGTGTGCAAACATGAAGAAAGGGTTGTCACACATGCATAGCTTATTGATAGTAATCTGAATAATGATGTTATTGACAGGGTACTTGATGTTTATTAATGGGAAACCATGCTCAGTACATTGAAAGTGCATTATTGGGACTGGTACACCTTCAGTTAAGAGATGGATGGTTTGCTATATCTACAGCAGGATTTAATCTGATTGCTAACTTTTTTTATTATGAGTGCAGTATGACTGGTAAAAGAAAAGAGGTTGGCTGGTCCAGTAGAACACCAAGGTATTTAACCGGTTTGAAGTTGACCATTGTTTATTACTTTAGATATAAATATCAAAGGGTATGCTTTCCTTAAGATTTTGAAATAACTCAAATAGCATTAGATGGTGGTAGAGTTAACCTGTAGTTGTTTTTTTTTAACATGCTTAACAGTGGGACTTGGACAATATACAAGTTTATTATCAGCATAAGGAACTGTGATGACTGGGTGATAACCAAAGTAATGTTATTAAATGGAGAAAACAGCAGGAGGGCCCAGTACAGAGCCCTCTACAATGTTAGCTGGGAATCTGATAGTTTTGGAGAGACTGGTTGGTCTGTCAGTTTTGAATGTCCTATCTTTAAGGTACTTCAGTAGCCAGTTTAGTATTTTCAGTGCTAAAGTTTCAGTTACAGTTGCATTAAAACAGGAGGATTTTGTGGTTAACACACTCAAATACCCTTTGTAGCAAAATAACACACCTTATTGGTAAGTGCCTCTTCTGAATTTTAATATATACCTTATCTTTAATATAATGTAATGCTTTCAGTATGTGATCTACTTTAAAACCATGCTGGGAGTCAGCAGTCCATATTTTACATGCTCTGTAAATTGAGTATATAGAATTTTTGCTTTCTAAATTTTAGTTACTGGATAAAGGATGGATAAAAGTCTGAAGCCCTGGAGAGTCTGTGGAGGGGATGATTTGGGAGTGTATGTAATCAGGCTTGTTTGAATTTCAGAAAAACAGTAATGGAAGCTAGGGTGAAATATGTATGTGTCAGAATTTTGAGAACTATAATTTTTAATATAATTGGGGTCATTTGCATATATCCCATGGGCCTCCACTATAGAAGGAGGTAGCATATATTTAGAAAGGATTGCTGAGGAGGTTCATATAATTTGAGTAGGCTTACTATTAATTAGTTGTTACTGAAGTTGAAGAAGAGTACCTGTTGCATTTAAGCAGTCTAATTTCCCCAAGAAAGGAAGATAAAATGGAGTATAATGCTCTGTCTGTGTGTCAACCAAAGTATACTGCATCCCTGATCACCTGACAAAATCTTTTAAGAGAAGTAGCCATGGATTCATTTTTATCTCTTACATTTTTCTCTGTTTTAGATGCAGTGTAGGATTATGTCATAGAGCATACAATGCCAACTGATCACCACGATATACATTTTACATATATTCTAAACTCACATTTTAAGATCAAAGGTATTGACAGCCTTTAACAGTTTTAAAGTGCTTTTGCAAGATATTGGCTGGTATTTGTAGTCCACAGGGTCATGGTTTTGTAGTGGTTATTCTTGAAGAGCACATAATGCCTCTATGCAAATACACTAAGTGTAGGTTATTTGAAATGACTACAGCAATGAGAAAGCTTCTTTAAGGAAATGCCTTCTTTTGTGAAATGTGAAAATCTGGTGAATTTAATCCTTAAGTGTATTTGAAGAATTATGTGAAAACATAATTCCTCATGTAATTTCAGAAGTGTTCGGCTATTATGAACAAGTCCAGATATGCACAGCCGTGTTGGAAGTAGTGAGAGAATTTTAAGGCAAGCAGCATGCAGCACAGCTATTTTTATTGACTTAAAAAATACAAGAGTTTCATTAATTTTTATATAGGGGTATCCTTATGTGGTTACTCTGATTGTTTATGTAAAAGAGTGGAAAGGGGGATATACAAAAAGACTGAAAAAGGGGAACACAGAATTAACACATCAAGGGAGTTGTGCTGGGGAAGGTGGTAAAAGCGAGGTACTCTATTTTTGTGGAGGATACCTTGTCTATAGGACCCCAGTGTTAAGGGGGTGGAGGCCTGTGGTGGCACAGTGATGACTGGAGCAGCAAGTCTTAGACCTGCTGAAGAGCATCCTGAACTGGCTGATGATATCTCTCCATTGCCTGCTCCACCAAATCCTCAGATAAGTCCTGAAGTACACAATCTGTGAGGCCTGAAAGGCTGTACCACCTCACTGACCCTGTGAGCATATCCCTTGATGTATAAAGGGTGAATATTCCTTGACCTGGGACAAACATGGTTGGGGTGCCCCTAGAGATTCTGGACCTGTAGAAAAATGAACAAAAATGGGAGAGAAAAAAGACATAGTAATTAATATTTTAAAAAAAGAAAAATGGAGGCGGGCATACAAACCAGAAATGGAGACAATAGACTAATAATGTCTTACATCAGTGCATTCTTTATTAACAGTGATTTCTTATATTTCTTAAATCATTATTCAGAAAAAATGGGAAATGGTACTGGAAACATGCAAATAATCAGTATATTGTTATCAAGTAGCTGTGATTTTTATACTTGGTCTACTGTTACTAATCACATAAACTGGTGTAACATAAGAAATTGTAATGTGTTTGAAATTTCTGAATGATGTAGATTGTGTTGCCATTGTGTACTTAAAGTTCTTTATTTCATTTATTATGCAAGATAAGTAAAACAGAAAAATACTTCATGTATTGGTTAAGTATTTTTTTTTGTGGATTTTTTTCCTTTGCACACTCATGTGCGCCCTTAATCAATCACAATTCAGTCATCTTTCCAACTTAACATTGTTATATGCAATCTCCTCTTCTGCTGCACAGAGAAGACATAGAGGATGGCTGCTTGCCTATCAAAAATGTGTGTTTAAAATTTTCTTACATGATTACATTTACTAATTAGCAAGGCACTAAAGTTATTCTTGCACTTGTTTAATATTTATTTTTGTACACATGTCTAATAAGTCTTGATATATGCTTTCATTTATTAAGCAAGAAAGCAGCAAAACACAATTTTCATAAATGCATTGTACTTAATCCATCAGTACTAATAAGTATTTCCCCTTCTTCTTTACTATAGAATGATCTAGAAGGACATCATGATGACTTTAAATTATTCCATGTATGTCACTGTACTACATGTCTCTTTGGGGAATGGGTACATTCTACAAACTGCACATATGCATTGCATATTTTATTTGCACTTTTAAGTAATATCATGTGAAGTTGCTCTAAATAACACACACTTATTTTCCATTCAAAGATACAAGCTACATGCACATACTCACACCCACACAAACAATTGTAACAACTGAAAGGAAGTTATGAATTCCTCCCAGTTTCATTTGCATGAAATGAAACATGTTAACTGTTACAGATAGATGCACTAAAATATTTCATGGCAATATGTGCTTTGATATTTTTTCACTTAGTAAATGGAAGTATTTTAGGTGATTACATAGAAATATATACAGAAATAAGAAAACAGTACATACCTCAGTATCCTCTGTATTGATCATTAACCTGCTATTTCTACCCTCACCCCAACTCCTCTCTACCTAAGGAGGGGTATCTGAGTTCATCCACCTTGTATGCGCAGTTAATATTTTGGAAGCAATTAATATCTTCCATTATTATCATATTACTCAATAGTCTGTGCCCTACACAAGCCAAATGTTTTTTTTTCTGTCTGACTGCAGTACCACTAATTAATAAGTTAATAGCTATTTTTTGGTGTGTGTGTGTGTGTGTGTGTGTGTGTGTGTGTGTGTGTGTGTGTGTGTGTGTGTGTGTGTGTACACATATTTTCCCATATATCTACATTTAACAGTATTTATCCAGTATGTTTTTTCAACTTATTTTTGATATGATTAAATAAAGTTATAAATAATTACTGTAAAATGTTGTCCTTCACACTATCACTTGCTGTATCTATTCAGCCATCTGGTTAGCCCTATGCCTCTATAGGTCATTGTACCTGTGCCAGCAATGGGGTCCAGAGCAGATGAACCCTGTCATGCATGACAGGTACTCACCCAGCTCTTGCCAGATGTCATATTTCTATTTTGTGCAGGGTACTGCTATTTTTAGGTTTGCCCATGTATGACTTCATCAATAGGTAGACAATGACTTTAGTCTGCCTATCAGTCCAGCTTAGAGCTCAGCCTCATGCCTTCACGGGTGTGGCCGTCTTTGAAAGTGCCAGTACCAGAGTGAAAAATGAAAGTGCTGAGATGTGGTTCACAGGGTTGGAACCACACCTGCTCAGGTGTGAAATCACCATAACCAATCCCAATTAGTTCACATGGTCATTAGACAAGGGCTGGTACTATTGGCAAGTTTGGTTTTAGCAAAATGCTTTTTCAAACAAATACGTTTCTTTAAAGAATAGTTTACATTTTCCTTCCATGGTAAATAAAAGTCAGTTATGAAAATCAGTACTTTTTAAATTGCTTATATGCATTTTTCTGTGTTGTTAACTTTATTTAAACAATAAATTAGAAGATCATGCACTAATCATTTCTTCAAGCATGACTTTTTCAGTGATGTGTCAGTAATTATTTTTCTTTTACTTGACTTAATAAATAAATCTTCCTGTTAATGTCATTATCCTGTAATATAATCTTGATTGTGTTTTAATATGATGAGGATTGTCACAGTATGCAAGAAGGTTGTGTTTACCTGACAGACACAAGATACAGGGGTTGAACTTGACCTTTGGAAAGGAAATTGGCTAGACATAAAATGGCCATTAAGGGCAGCTAGCCTAATACTCAGCTATGAGCCTATGAACCTAAGTAGGTCATTTTATCACAACAGTTCACCATCCAGCTCTCATGGCTGACCATCCTCCAGATGACATACACCTTCACCTGTCCTATCTTTAGGAGATGTTGTTCATGACTCATTTGACCTTAATCTATTGTAAGCCATGCTAGACATTTCAGTTACTTATGATATGAAATGCATTATTTAACTACAATGCCTTTCAATACACTGATGTCAATGTTTAATTTCTAATGCAGTGCATTTAAAAATAAATAAATGCAGAATATGCGTTTGCATAATGTAACCCAGTAGTAAGAGGCTTTGAATTTCAGTAAAGTTATGGTTTGCAATTAAAGAAAATTCTTGAAAGAAATGTATAGGACATTACATGCAAATTGAAATGTTTAATACCATTAAGAGGCCATCCATTATAAAAAAAATTGAATTCAGCAGTGGTACAGCTGACACTTACATAGAAAATTAAACAAATATTACAAAATATTAAGAGAATAACACACAACTAGTACCATATTGCATCAATATCCTCCATTTATGCTGGTTGTGTTGCCACTTCACCCCAAGCAGTGCACAAACACTGATTTATTTTTTGAGGATACAACTTAGTATGTATAACATAACAAAATAATCTGATATGCAGTAAAGTAAGAGAAAAAAGTAAATCATTTGTCATATGTCATACTGAAAAATGAGAGAACATTGCATAATAAAGACTAATTTAAATTCCAGTGCAAGGTGTAAACTAAAGCTAAATGCAAATCACTCAACAATGTAAGTATGCCTTATTTATAAATGTTTCTTATCCGATGACGTATAACATCATTGAAGTGCTATCACTGAGGAGTCGGACTACACTTTTATAAACGATATGTTATGTATGCTAACATTAGTTATAGTCAAACTGGATCTAGGAATTGCAGTGATAGCATGGATCACTTCTCAACCATAATTCTCTAATTATGTCATGCAGAATGCAACACTCAATAAAAAAACATGCATTCAGTAACTGGGTCATACTGTAGGTCATCCCCAGACTCATCCAGGCATCTGAAATAGGTTTTCTGCATAGTAAACACCCACTCAATAATGACAATATGAGTTTGGAATCAGTGGGAATTAAAATTACCTTTCACGGCTCCACTTGGATGTCTCATTGGTGTCATGAGCCATGGCTCCAGTGGCTATCCAGGATCACCTTAAAAGAAGTACAAAAGAGAAAAATGGGGGGGGGGTAGAGTAAAACAGCAGAACAGTGGTTTAGTATTAAGCAATACATTTTACTACGACTAACTAATTAAATGATAATCTCTCTATCTTATCTATCTGTATATATTTTTCCCACATACCAATAAAATGATGACCACTGGGTAGCCTTCCACATGATGGTAGAGTGAGCTAGTGTGCCAGATATGGGAATTGTGTGCACTACCGGAATGCTGAGAAGACACATTGGTGATGCACCCCCACATGTTACTTCGCAGTTGATGGTATGGTAGTCTTTCCTTTTGTAGTACTGTTCCACGTGTGGACCATATGCGGCCCAAATTGTAACATGTGTGCTCTCTATTGCACCAAGTACGTCCTGGATATGTGCCAGTTTTGAGGTTACACTGGGAAATAGATGCACTGATCCACAGGTGTCAAGAATATGTCCAGGAGCTACTGAAGTATCTATGAGGTAGAAGCCTTAAAAATACCCATTGTGCCCCCAGTCTTTCTTAAAGATTTTTATGGCAAGTATAGTGAGGGATATACATAGGAAAGTGATGCAACACCCCCCCATACCCATGTTGGAGACCATACATTCTTGATAAGACCCTTGTAATATTCCAATCCACTTAAAATCAATCAAGAATCTCATCAAAATTATAATGTGTAATTCTCTGTCTATATCTCTGCCTTATTGACCAGAGAGCACTGCTGGGTGCGAGTGCTTTTGGCTTTGCCAAGAAAAGCAGCTCACACTGAGAAGCAACAAAGATAGTAACAAGAGAAAGTATCTTCTCCAATTGCAAAGTAGATATAAAAGAGTTCAATTCCTCCTTTTATAATGTATCTGCAGATGACACAGAAAAGTATGACTATGAATCACAAACAGGTGGTTAGACAACCTAGTAGTATATGTCATTTTACATAAAGTCTCATTACTGTATCATTTTTATTTCATTTGCATAAATTTCTTTGCAGCCATCATGTGTATGCATAAGTGACCTCTATGAATCTCCCCATTTCTGTGTCTACATGCAAACAGTGCCATTTGCCTTAACACTTTTGTGTAACAACTATGAATGCCACCCATAATTTTAACAGTAAAGACATTTAACACTAAATGGACAATACTCACTCATGAATTAAGGAAACAAGTAATGTTTTTGAATTTCTGAGATGCATGGCATGAGAAAGTAAATGTTGTGTGATTTTCTGTTGCTGCATTGGGTCTAGATGGGAAGAAAATTTACTGCACAAGCTTGTGTAATGTTAAGTAGAGTAAAACGTTTTGTGTTAAAGATCCTGGAAAATCTGTATTAAAGTCACCCATAATAATAAAGTCCCTATTAGATACTAGTATTAATATTTGATATGTGGTGATAAGCAAATAACTTATGACAGGAAATAGTAGTATCTCTGCAAATGCTACATGCGTTATAAGCTTATTATCTTATTTCCAATTATTTAATATATTGCTAACCAGATGAGGTGTTTTCAATGTGTAATTGATTTCATACCCACTACTGTTTATATATATATATATATATATATATATATATATATATATATATATATATATATATATATATATATATATATATGGATCTATGTTGTAACATCAAAAGTACCCTTCAGCGAAACATACATGAGCGGGGTCTATATTATATGCTTGAAGGTTTAAAACTTCGACTCTCATATAACCGCCACCATATGAGCGAAGTTTTAAAACTTTGAACAAATAATAAAAAAAAAAAAAAAAAAAAAAAAAATACCTGAACGCTCCAGGCAGGGGGGCAAGGACCCCTGCACACCCCACACCCCCCCGCTACTTAAAATATACCAACTCCGAGATCACACTACATTGAAGTAAAGGGAAATATTCCCTATGTCAATCTCCATTGTGTCAAGCATATGAGCCTCGAACTTTTGAATGTTTGTGATTTCTAATGAAACCCCATGAGCGAACTCACTTTCACGAAAGTACATTTTATCGAAAATGCACTTTCACGTGGGGAAAAAACATCAAAAAAACTACACAAATAAAACACTACTCACGTTTATGCAGGGAGGGAAGCCCCCTTGCATCCCCCATGTGGGGGCTGTGACCCCCACACCCCCCTCCCTTAATATTGTCACTCTGAGATCACCCTACAGTGGGGAAAAGGGAATATTTCCTTATCCCCACTGTACAACGATCTAAGCAACAGTTTGCTTAGTTGTACAATCAACACTACATGTTGATGTACAACTAAATATACATGCAAACTGCATGTTTTTTTTTCTTCTTTTTTTGTGAAAGTGCATTTTCGATAAAATGCACTTTTGCTAAAGTGAATTTGCTCAAGTATGTTTCGATTAAATGTAATTTCGATATTCAGACTAGGACCCATGTATTTATATATATATATATATATATATATATATATATATATATATATATATATATAGTTGTAGAACACCCACTCTAACTGGCGCAATGCCAATACCTGTTTGGTCAGCACCATTTGATTGATGCAGACAGTTTATTGACAGGTATGTAAGATGGACCATCTCTGGGTAGAGGAAAACTCTCTTTCCCTTGGGATTGTACGATTTTGGAGTTAGTACATATAATTAGCTGGGGGGTGTGCGGGGTGTGGGCTTGCAATATCCCTCAGTTTTATTACCAGGTCAGATTCACTAAATTTAATAAAAAGAGAGAAAGAGGACAGACAGACACTATTTACACTTTGAACATGTTTCAGATATTTCTAACATGTTTGGTTTATGTTGTAACATCCAAATCTCGAAAATATTCCATACATTTCTATTACTCTGTGCAATGAAGTGAAACAGTCTAATGCTTCTTTGGTCAAGCATGCTCAATGGACGCTTGAGACACTGACATTTACTGAGGCCATGCAAGTATTATTAATTAATAGCCCTATTATATTTCCTTCTGAGGTTATATATGGATCAATAAAATAACAATTGTGGTAGAAGTATTTTAGACAGGAGTGGGTCTAATCTTCAGTCACACAATTAAGTAATCAGACAAGAGGGGCCAAGATTTTGATTAATATTTCCTAATGAAGCCAAGTGAATTAAAATCGTGTAAAGGAAACAAGACCGGGTCCTAGAGAATTTTTAGTATGGGTTTGTAAAAGAGATAGAAACATTGGCTCTAACTAAAAGATGTTTTCTTGAGAAACAATGAGCCTTGACATGTAAGTCAGGCTACAAATAGTATAGTGTAATGGAGAAGTGAGTATTGGAAATTATACCATGATCCCCCCAAAACGTGCACGCTGATTGGCCAGCGTGCTCGTATCAATCGAATATAATGGAAAAAAAAAGGTCCGTCGCCTTTTCTCCATTAGTATACTCTTTAATTTTTCTCTCGCTGTTTTAATTTAATGTTAATATGATAATATAAGCTTTAAAATAAGATCTCCTGAGACTCTTGCTGCTTATTTAACCATATCATGTATTTAACCATTGTTTTAAAAAAAGCGGCAAGCATAAAACAGCAACAAAGAAAGTTTTTGATTTTTAGTTCGCTATGTTAAGTTTGTTAATAAATAATGAGAAGAGACAGAAAATTTTTAAATAAAATTGTGAGATGTATTTAAACTTATTTAAATGTTAAACTCATTTAAAACATTTGGAGACTAAAAAGCAAAAACAGCTGAGATCTTCTTTCTGCGCTTGCTTCACTCATTCTGGCGGCTACCGCGCATGTAAGACATCTGCGGAAGGGGATGCCAATCTCTCACTAAGGGGCGAAAATTACATTATTTATGTTTTTAAAAACAAATAATAGTTTTCTTATATAATAATATTAACAAGTGTGGTTCTGGTAAAATAATGTGTTTACGGGGTAATGCTCAATTGCGGCTCGGGCTTCGTAACCGGTTTAACAAACGCTTAGCCGTCGGGGACCACCACCCACCGCCACCCAGGCTATAGTAGTTGCTCTCCGTTTAGATTTGTAGTTAATTTCACCAATTGTTTTTAGTATCAAAGAACGGCTATTATGGTGGCAACAGTATGATATGACCAGTTTTACTAAATGAGGCTCTGATTTTGCCAAAAAAAATAATAGACGTTATAACTGTAGTTGTAAAGTCCATTTCTTTAATAATAGATGTTATAAGTAACAGAAAAAGTTCACTGAAAAGAAAATGTTTAATGTAGAAATACTGCAGGAACAAAGTGTAAGCAGGGAAAGAACAAAGCTGTCCTAGGAATGTGCATACCCAGATGTTAGTAGTCAAGCTGTTTCCATGGCAACAAGCAATAATTGTGTTAAATCATCTAGCAAAATGAAGATGTGTAAATTAAGTTATAATATCATAATCTGCAGAAGCTGTAATGATACTGCACTAACAAGACAAAGTCTACTAACAAGAAAAAATAAACTCAATGCAGAAATACTCCAGGCACAAACTACTAGCAATGACAAAACAAAATTGCCCAAATAATGTGCACGCCAAGATGTTTGCATTCAAAAAGCTGTTGCCATGGCAAGAAATAACAGCATGCTTAAACTATTTAGAAAAAAAAAAACAGGGATACTTAAATAAAGTTATAATATTGTAAGCTGGATATATATACTGCTTTAGAACACAAGAACACACAATGATAGCAGTGAACACAAAGCTTTTAAGAAGTAGACCACTGTGAAAACAGAGAAGAGGAGGTATCCAGATGAAGCTCACTATAAGAAACACTGCCAGAGCCTCAAAAATAAGTTGAAAAAGGTGGTGAGACAGGCAAACAAATGTGTACCTCCCATGCAGAAAAGATGGAAATCAAGGCTAAATCCAGTATTCAAAAAGTCCAGGCCTAGAACAAAAAACTTTGAAGGGCAGCCACAGCTAAAAACTTAGCTGTTGTGTTGCTGCCTTGCAATTCATCTTGGTAAGTAAAATCAGGTGATAACAATATACAATAAAATCATGTCCAGCACAAAGAAAGCAATGATAGACAGAGGTCAGAAACTCTGGGAAGGAAGTGTAGATAATTCTAGGCAAGCAAGAAAAATAAGATCAAAGGATCAATGATAGACAGAGGTCAGAAACTCTGGGAAGGAAGTGTAGAGAATTCTAGGCAAGCAAGAAAAATAAGATCAAAGGATCAATGATAGACAGAGGTCAGAAACTCTGGGAAGGAAGTGTAGAGAATTCTAGGCAAGCAAGAAAAATAAGATCAAAGAATCAATGATAGACACAGGTCAGAAACTCTGGGAAGGAAGTGTAGAGAATTCTAGGCAAGCAAGAAAAATAAGATCAAAGGATCAATGATAGACACAGGTCAGAAACTCTGGGAAGGAAGTGTAGAGAATTCTAGGCAAGCAAGAAAAATAAGATCAAAGGATCAATGATAGACAGAGGTCAGAAACTCTGGGAAGGAAGTGTAGATAATTCTAATCAAGCAAGAAAAATAAGATCAAAGAATCAATGATAGACACAGGTCAGAAACTCTGGGAAGGAAGTGTAGATAATTCTAATCAAGCAAGAAAAATAAGATCAAAGGAGCAATGATAGACAGAATTCAGAAACTCTGGGAAGGAAGTGTAGATAATTCTAGGCAAGCAAGAAAAACAACATTAAAGGTAATTTTTTTAGGAGATAAGTACAGGCAATAACAATAATGACTACACCAAACAAAACAATCAGCACATTTAGTGAAAGCGGAAGACCAGTTCCAAGTGCCCCTTAAAAATCAACAAACAAACCAAATGTAAATATTTCTCAGTCACACTTTCTCTCTCTCTCTCTCTGTCTACATTAACAGACACAGAAGCACATGCATGCATACACACACACACACACACACATACATACACACACACACACACACACACACACACACACACACACACACACACACACACACACACACACACTACTCTTTTTTTTTCAGTTTTCCTCTCAATAAACAGCAATGCCATGTTTAACAAGTGTAAAGTGATGGTGCCAACTTGCTATTTTTCTGTCCTTGGTTTATAACCATGCTGTGAAAAGATGTTTTGTTTTTGGTGGTGTTGTTATTAATTAGACATTACCTGCTCATTAACACCATGCTAGAAAACGTTCTTTATCTAGTGTGAAAATGTACAGTTTGCCAAATTGTAAATGTTTTTACTATGCATATATTATACATTTTGAAAATACATAGTTATTTCCTTGAGAGTAACAAAAAAGTTTAGGAGAGATTTTTTTTTTTTTTAGTTATGCCCAATTGGATAAAGTGAATGGCTTGACAGAGTGATCAGACATAAAACACATTTGTTCTTCAATCTTAAAACTTGAGTGATTCATCATTCAAATGCTGCTGTTTCCTACCCTCTTAATGACTTTCATTACCACCTCACTCACCAGGAATTTCACCGTGGAAGCAAATTGTTAAATATAATGGCTTATGACCCATAAACACTTGCATTTAATTGCAATTTAATAAATATCACTTGGCTTAGAAGTGACTTATTTTCCAATGTAAGTTAATTATTTTTCTTCTTTCTCTAAGAAGACCCAGCTTCCTGATACCTTCTGAGCAAACGGCATGCAGTATTTACTCCATTTTTATACTTTTCAGCTGATTTGATTTTACTGTACAAGGCAAATTTAAAGATTGGCAGTGAAGAAAAATTGCTTTTGACAGCAGAGTTGCAACATGTTTGGGTGAATAGTGCAGGTTTTATTTGAAGTTAAACCATGCCTACATCAGCCTCTATAGATGCATAGTAGTTCAGCTTATAGTTTGCATGAAGTCGTACCTGAAACAGTTCTGCAGCTAGTGTTAGGTACACCCAAAGAGTGTATAAAAAAATGACAGCATATGGTTGTCGCTGACCAATTACCAGGAGAGTTTCTGAAATTAGCTGCCCCATTTATTTCATACCCCATATCAATCCTAATTAACCACTCTGTTACAGAACAATATGTACCTACCATATGGAAAAAAATCCCATATCATTTCACTGCATAAAGGATGCCCCTCCAAAGATGAATCTAATTACAGACTCACAGCCATACTTTCACCCCTAGCATAAATTCCAGAAACGTGTATACATAAGCAAATAATTGACCACTTCCAAAATAACAACCTCCTTTCTGTTACACAACATGGTTTTATACCAAAACACAGTACAAGTATAGCACTCATTAGCTTTACCAACTCTATAGACCAATTTGTCTCTGCTACATTTCTTGATATGTCAAAGGCCTTTGACATCATATCACATCAAATCCTCTTAAACAAACTTGCAAATTACAACCTTTGACATGGGACCTTATATTGGTTCCATAGCTACCTATCAAACAGACAGCAAGCTACCCTATGGGACAATAAACTCACTTATCACCTTTCCATCTCTGTAGGGGTCCCCCCAAGGATCAATCCTAGGACCACTACTCTTTACAATATTTACCAATGACCTTACAACAGCTGCTAGTCCAGCTAACATAATTCAAAATGCATATGACTCTTCACTTATGTGCTCAGCACCCACAGTCGAGACACTTTAAAAGAAGACCTAGACTGCCGTTACCAATATTGAAATATACCTAGCAGCCTGTCAGCTGATACTAAATCCTAATAAAATTAAGCATATGTTTTTTTCAAATCCTTCCTCACTAGCCAATTGTCAGTCTCTCTCTTTTCTCTTCCAATGGCATTAAAATAGAACCAGTTGAACACACTAAACTCCTTGGGGTTACCATAGACAATGCATTAAAATTTGATAAACATATAGCTCAAACTAATAAAGAAGTCCATATTAAACTCAACGCACTCTACAGAGCTAAACCCTATCTCTCAGACCACACTAGACTGGCTATGCAAGAACCCACTTATTATTCTCACTTCTCTACTGTTCTCAAATATTCACAAACCTCCTTAAAACTGAACTAAATAAACTAGAATCCTGCTACAACAAGATAGCCACATTTACAACTAACCTACCACAAAAAACACATCATTGTACTGCCCTCAAACAACTAGAATGGTTAGAACTCCCAAATGTACTCACACTAAATCAATTATTGCTTGCCCACACAGTGATGTATAAACCTGAGCACTGACCAGCCCTAACTAACCTAGTCCAGCCCTACAGAAATCTTAACTCTCTTAGATCAGCAGACAAATTCCTACTTAAAATAAAGAAATCACTTAACTCTTATGGGGACTCCTTATACTGCCACAAGATTGCTAAAGTCTGGAATTCACTCCCTCAACAAATCCTATATATTGACCATACAAGATGCTTTAAGCAGGAACTAAAACAGTATTTCATATCACGTTGGCTATGCCCATGCTCTGCTCCAGACAAGCCTTCCCCTACCCCCACCCCCACTTCTCTACTACTTTACCCATAGCTTTCTAAATCCTGTGATGTAGGTCCCTCTTTACCAAAAAATAAAATAAAAAAATAAACATTTTGTACTAAGTTAAATGTTTATATCACATCTGCATTTTGCATTGACTTGTAATTATATTGTGTGCTATTCTCTATGGTCTTTCCACCTGTGTACTATATTTTTTTACTGTTTTATTATATATCTGTATCTCTTTGTATACCTGACTCAATTTATGCTGTTGTGTAACTATTGTTGTGTTCATTGGAGCTTTTCTCCCTGGGTCTCCAGTGAAAAAGGACTTCTTGTCCAGTGGACATTACCCGGTAAATAAATAAAATATGTCTGGCTGTCCCCTCAAGACATGAAAATTCCACAGAGAGTTTTAAAGCAACATGGAAGTATCCTTTGTCAATTCCATTGAAGTGTTGACATTTTCTACATCCTTCCAGTTTTTCCATACCTGTCAAAATGACACTCCACTGTCAAATGATTTGTTTGTTATTTATTTATTTGAATTTGTTTACCAGCATAGAGCAGTGATCATTTCTGCCCCATTTCAGTCTCAGCCTTAAATCAAAAAACAACCAGACATACAAAACAGAAGAGGCTACAATAAAACATAAGTGACAGTAAAACAGTACAATAGTAGAGCAATACTTTGGATCCATAGAAAATTCAATGTATTAGTTTACAACATGTAATAAGTTTCAAAACATTTAAGAAATTAGGGAAGAATAAATTAGAGGTGTAAAGAGGAAAGGATATTAGTGGTTGCGTTAGAGTGGAGAAGAGTGGGTTTGGCGTAATGGTTAAGGCTTTCATATCATAGGCACAAAGCACAGGGTTTGATTCTGACCTCAGGTTACAGAGTTAATGTAGACGTATGTGATGTGACCTGAGGGGTAACGGGTACATTTTGTTTGTTTAATTAAATGTGATTTAGTAGAGAGTAGAACAGTTTACTATCATTTGATTCAGTAGTACTTGACTGAAAATCAAATGTTTGAAAGAGTTTGACTAAAAAGCAATTGACTGAAAGCTCATCTGGCTGACAGACAATTGACTGAGACCCCATTTGACTGAAAAGCAATTGACAGAAAACCCATTTGACTGAAACCCATTTCACTGAATCACAAATCATTGAAAATATTAAACTGAATAAAATATAAAATAATGTTTTTGCGGGGGGGGGGACAAGTAGCTGCGCAGCTGTGGAGTTAGAATATATTATTAAGAGTGGGGGCAAAGCCACCCAACATGTGGACTGCAGGGGTGGCTTCACCCCTGCAAAAACACTGTTTTATGTTGTATTTTTTATGCTGAATATTTTCCATGATTTGTGATTCAGTGTAATGGGTTTCAGTCATCTGAGTTTTCAGTCAAATGGGTTTTCTGTTAATTGCTTGTCAGTCGGATTCTTTCAAACATTTTATTTTCAGTCAAGTACTATTCAATCAAATGTTAGTCAACCAAACAGTACTTGGAATAAGAGGATGAGTCTTTACATTCATGTTGGAGGGACTGTTACTGTTTAGCACTGATATTTGAGAATGGATGGCCAGAATTATGTAGCTTAGATTGTGAGACTTGAATTTTTTAAGTTTCTTATTTTGTATGTGGGCATATGTCTTATTAGTTTTGAGGTTAAAGGAGGGAGACCATGTTTATGTAGGAGATTTAAACAGCTGAAAGATCCAGATTATTTTTTTATTTTTATTTTATTTTACATTTGTTAACCAGGGGTGTCTGACTGAGCCAAAAAGGCCCTTTTTCAGCAGAGGCCCAGGGAGAAAAGCTCCACAAAGAAAAATTACAGACACATTTAGTTATTTAGACATGATCAGTATACACACAAATTACAAGAGACATGTTTTTACAGTGGTATGCGGCACAAACAGTTACAGTGGAGAGAACAATCAAAAAAATATTAATTTTAAAAATAAAGGTAAGTAATAGATTTGTGGTGTACGGCTGAACTTTGGAACATAGGTAGAATACATACATAGTACACAGGTACAGTACATACAATGTAGATTAGCCAGTGTTTGAGAGTAAGATTGAAAAACTATTACCAATTGCTCTAGATTTAGTATGTATATGTTATCCGCTTTCACTAGCCTGGGGAGCAATCATGGCACTGCCAACTTTGCTTGAGATGTTGCCTGATGAGGTCTTTAAAGGAGGCTTTGGATGATGTGTTTTGAATGCTAGTAGGGACAGAGTTCCATTTTTAGCCACTGAACTACTATATAGTGCATCTCCAAAGCTATTGTAGCTGTTGGTGACTTCTAGTAGTAGTTTGCTTGATGATCTAAGAGGCCTTTTGGCTGAGTGATGTTGTACTAGGTTTTTGAGGGCAGGACACTTATTGGGGAGGTAATAGATAGAATGACAGAGACAGAGCTGATTGTAGGTTAGGAGGTTGGGCAGTTCAAGCCAGTGGAGCTGTCTCAAAGCAGTACAGTGATGAGTTCTATATGAGCAATTTGCAGCAAAGCGGGCAATTCTGTTATAGCAAGCTTCCATTTTGCTTAGTTCAGTTTTGTTAATATTAGTCAGAATGGGAGATGCATAGAGTAGGGTGGATAGAAGTTGGGAGCGAGCAATGGCTGATCTTGTGTTGTTGGTAAGAAATGGTTTGATATGGTAGAGTGACCCCAGTTTGGCATGTACTTTTTTAATAGTTAAGTTCAGATGACTATCAAATTTTAGGTGGGAGTCTATGGTTATTCCCAATAGCTTAGCCTGTGCCACTGGAGCAATTGGAGTAGCATTTGTGGAGTAGATTGTGAATCGACTGTTAGTGTTTTTGTTAGAACTGGTTATAATCATAAGCTGAGTTTTCTTTGGATTGAGGATAAGTTGGGCTTTGGTAAGGTAGTTTTCAATGTCAGAGAATGCTAGTTGAGTTGTTTGCAGGAGGGTGGGAATGTTTTGTGCAGCACAGATTAAGGTAGTGTCATCTGCATACTGAATTATAGATGCATGCTCTGTGGAGGTGTGGAGGTCATTTGTAAAGACTGTGAATAGTAGTGGTCCTAAGATAGAACCCTGTGGGACTCCTATAGTTATGGGCAGCTGAGGAGAGAGAGAACTTTCTCATTTCACAGCTTGATACCTGTCAGTTAAGTAGCTTTGGAACCAGGTAAGAGTAGAATTTGATAGGTGATATTGGTTTAGTTTGTTTAGCAGGATTTGGTGCAAGACTGTGTCAAATGCTTTGGACATATCCAAAAAAAGAGTTGACACTTGCAGGCCTTCATTTTTGAGACAGTTTACTGTGTCTGTGAAGCAGAGGAGAGCTGTAGTGGTACTATGGGCAGGTCTGAAACCATGCTGAGAAGGTGACAGGATGTTGCAGTCTAGGAGATAGTTTAGCATCTGGGTATGGATGCATTTTTCTAGGATTTTGGCCAGGGGGGAGAGTAAAGCAATGGGTCTCTAGTTATTAAGTTCAGTGGAGGTCCCGCCTTTATGTATGGGTGTAACATAGGCTATTTTCCAAAGTTTGGGCACATAGTTTTCCAACAATTGATCTGTTTAAGAGAGTGGAGACTGGGATAGCAATAGCATCTGCTGTGAGTTTCAAGAAATAGCTGGGGAGTAGGTCGGCTGCTGTTGATGAGGTTTTTAGTTTGGAGAGCATGCTTTTGATTGAAGTGGTGGAAACTGTTTTTAGGGTAAAGCTTGTATTAGTGTTATTTGTGTTGGGGGGGGATAGTGAGGAAGGAACTGTCCTGTGATACTAAGGATAGAATTGAGTTCACAAAGTGGGAGTTTAATTGTGTTTCGATGGGAACTTTAGTGTCAGGGGTGGTTGGTTTGGGGGTAGCCTTTTGGGTGGATTTTAGTAGCTGGTTTACATTTTTCCAAAATTTTTGTGGGTTGTATTGGTATTTAGTTTGTAATGTTGTGTAGTAGGATTTTTTGTCCAGCCTAATGCATTTTTTTGCATGGTTGCGCAGTTCTTGATGCTTAGTTAGGCTTTGTGTTTCTTTGTTTTCTTGATAGTAATGCCAGGCAGTGTCTCTGGACTTGAGAATTTGTTTGGTTTCTTTACTGAGCCAAGGGTTTGTAGAGGTTCTAACCTTGATTTTGCGCAATGGAGCGACAGTGTCTAGGTGTTGTAGAAATGTTTTGTTGAAATATGCTACAGCCTGGTCAAGTGGGAGGGTTTTTAGGGGGGTCCAGTCACAGTTACACAGTAAAGTGTTAAGGACCTCAGGAGAGAATTTTTTTGTGTTTCTAGTGGATATATAGTTAGTGGTTTTGCATATGCTTGTTCTACTACGTATAAAGTATATTATGTTGTGGTCACTTAAGGTGTCTGGGAGACTGCCTGTGTGAGGGTACAATGTGGGGTTGCTAGTTAGGACCCAGTCAAGGATGGATTCCCTTTTAGATTTTTTATCACACCTAGTTGGAATTTGGACTAGCTGCTGGTAGCCATGGAGATTTATTAGATTACTTGGTGGTTCTGATATACAGGTGAACCAATCTAGGTTGAAGTCCGCCAGAATAAGGGTTTCTTGTGAGTATGTGGAAGAACACCAGGATAAGAAGTCTTCAAGACTAGCAGGTGTATTACCAGGTGGAATATAGATCACAATTGTGGTGATGACCTTTTTAGGGTGAAGTTGAAGTTGTGAGATAAGTATGTCCCAATTATTGGGGGGGGTAGGAGTTTGGTAATTGATGGACAGTTAAGTTGGACTTGTAGAGTAAGGCAGTTCCACCCCCTTTACGAAGTGGTCTGTCTTGTCTAATGATATTGTAGCCGGTAGGGAGAACATCTGAGTTAGCTATGTTTTTATTTAGCCAGGTTTCTGTTAAAGCAACTATGTCTGGGGAGTAGTGTGCTATTGTGGCCTGGAGTTCAGGTATTTGATACTTCTAATATTAATATTTAGCATTAAAAGATGGTTGGTTTTGCTGCTGTTGTTGATTTGCCCAGGGATGAAGAAAGTGGGGGTGTTATGTTCTGACATTTGTGTTGGAGCAGTTTGTGTTGGACAGGATGGATTTGGGCCTGGGTTGGGGTGGATATCCCCAGTTATGGTGAGCCTGGAGTTAAAATGGTTATACAGATGTTGGAGTTTAGTGAGGAGTGTGAGAAAGCATTGTGTTTTTTTGGAGTAGGAAGGAGAGCATATGTGTTTAGTTCTGAATTGGTCCGTTATGTAGTTCTTGAATAAGTGTGAGCAAATATTATAATGTGTGGTGTCTGTGTATGAGAGTGCATAATGCAGTGTTGTGCTACTAAGTTTAGGGATATTGCTAGAGTGATAACTTGTGGTGTTGTAAAGAATTATGAGAAGACAGACTAGATTTAGTTGTGTGATAGTGTGTGATAGTCATGGTTATAAAGTTTATGTTGTTTCTAGGTGGGGGTCTGAATAGGAATTATAGGGTTGCACTATATGTGGATGGGGAGGTAGTGTGGGTGATGGAAAAAATGCCTAGTGGGAATGAGAGTGATTGGGAGTATTTTGTGTGGAGCAAGTTGGTGTGGTTTAATGTGATATGACTTGAGGAGCTGTGATTGGTGGAGGTGATGTGAGGGTGAGCTGTGGGTGTGGCTATGATTACTATAAATGTAGAGGTAGTGGGGGCGGGAGGGAATAGGGGGCGGGGGAGCGGAGAGAGCCCGAGCATTAGCGGGGGCGAACGGAGCGGGGCAGATCCAGAGCCAACCAAGACAAGAGAAAAAAGTAAGTATTACTTTACAAATCTGAACACTTTTAAAACAAATTCCTGAGGTCTAATGGCTTACCGGCTAGCAGAATATAATTGCTGAAGAGCACTTGTGTCCTGGTGGGAGACTAGAAATTTAAAGATGGCTCCATGCTCAGCAAGATTCTAATATAGACTTTGTATTGGGGGAGGGAGATAGCACAAGGGGTGTAAACCAGGTGGAATGCAAAGAAACCAGAGAGGCAATCAGTGGAAATCAGTGAAGGCCTCAGAGAGGGTAAGTAATAATTCAAACTACCTGTAAAGTGAAGGAGAGAAGAGACAGCAAAGTTTATTAAGGTTGGGAGTGTGTCTTTACATTGACTTGCTGATTAGTAACCAGTTTGTGCACAGATTAGAGTAGGGAGATACATTAGCAATGATAGAGATGCAAATAAACAGGTGATCCTCCAAGTGATACAAACTAAGGCAGAAAGAACTGAGAGGGCTGCTTGATGGTTAATTTAATTTAGTCACAGGGATGAGAATTAAATCTATACTGTCTATTGGACAGTTAGGATTACTGTACTATCAGGGGGTGGGGCACAAGGCTACAACAGTCAGTTTTATTAGCAAGCTGAGAACTACTAAGAAATACTGCTAATGTAATAGCTTCACTCTCATAAAACATACAAGTAGAATGCCTGGGTGGACTGACCCTGCTCTTGAGGCTCAAAATGTATATCCTTGTTTAGTTTGCAATACTGATTCCTTCTTACACTGTATAGATGGAGTGGTAGCCGCAGACTGCAGATTTGCTTGAGTGTGCTCCTGCTCTTGAGGCTCAAAATGTATATCCTTGTTTAGTTTGCAATACTGATTCCTTCTTACACTGTATAGATGGAGTGGTAGCTGCAGACTGCAGATTTGCTTGAGTGTGCTCCTGCTCTTGAGGCTCAAAATGTATATCCTTGTTTAGTTTGCAATACTGATTCCTTCTTACACTGTATAGATGGAGTGGTAGCCGCAGACTGCAGATTTGCTTGAGTGTGCTCCTGCTCTTGAGGCTCAAAATGTATATCCTTGTTTAGTTTGCAATACTGATTCCTTCTTACACTGTATAAATGGAGTGGTAGCCGCAGACTGCAGATTTACTTGAGTGTGCTCCTGCTCTTGAGGCTCAAAATGTATATCCATGTTTAGTTTGCAATACTGATTCCTTCTTACACTGTATAGATGGAGTGGTAGCCGCAGACTGCAGATTTGCTTGAGTGTGCTCCTGCTGTTGAGGCTCAAAATGTATATCCATGTTTAGTTTGCAATACTGATTCCTTCTTACACTGTATAGATGGAGTGGTAGCCGCAGACTGCAGATTTGCTTCTATTTTACCCTTTTAACTTGTATGGAAACAATGAAAGTACAACATTCTCCATTATCACCAAATATCAACATTTCAAAGTCACAGATAATTAGATTTCAAGACTGTCGTATAGTGAAAATGAAACAACATACTTTTGAATGTAAAGCAGAAAGTTGTATCACTTGCACACTGAGAGAAAAGGATAATCCAAACGATACACTTACTGAACGACTGCTAGAAAAATTATATAACTTACTCGCTGTGAACTCTAGTAAGATCTTAGAACAACAGAAAGATATATCAGCTAGAAAATATTTGATGTACAGATACTGCAGGTGCAAGTTACTTGCATAGCAGCACACCCAAAAGTCAGATCATGCCAGGATGTGATAATGATTCCAGGTCTTCTCTAGTTCTGACCTAGTTACTATTCTAAAAATAGTCATGATGGATTTAAATATCAAGTTGATAACTACCCTGTTTCTACAGACACTGGGAGGGATCAGTGCAACTAAGCTGACATTTATTTGGCATGTATGTTCCAGAGAGATATGTTAGAGTATGATGCTGATGCAAATTGTGTCAGCAAAGGAGTTGTGTTAAATACGAAAATGCAGCACTGTAAACAGATATTTTTTAGATGAAGAAGTCGTTTCCCAGATTGTCAGATAACTGACAGTAACAATTAGCACTCTATTTCTGGAAGGTAACATAGGCTAAAAACATGGTTCAAGTGACATTCCCATTATGATAGAAGTGTCAAAATAAAATGGGAATTTCATAGTTATTGATAATCTAAGTTGACAGCATGCTTTATTAATGAGAGTGGCACAGTTTGTCAGGTTGTTCTGTCACTGATGAGAGAACGTGTATTTCTTGCATTCAACATCAGAACTTTTTTTTTCACTGTAAAGTATATAAAGGCTAAACATATATGTTATGCACGTGACATTTAGGAGAGTGTAGGTAGTGACATGAATGCATATTTAAAGAAATGAAAGATCTGCAGATCTCCTTTGATATCAGTAAATAAGTCATTATTTGTCAATTCATGTTACTAAAGCATTGCTAGGTAGTCAGACAATTTATATAAACAAAACTAAGGGACTTCATGTCAGGAAGCATTAATAAATAAGAATATTTTTTGACTGCATGGCAAGATTCTGTACAGAGATGTGCTTATTCAAAGAAACACTTCTTATCAGAACTCTGGTCATTACTAAGAAAACTTTAAATGCAGCCATTCTCAAGAGAAGCTGTCTCCTCATTGAAGCTTGTTTCTCTGTCTTTGAAATGTTCCTTCTCTCTGCAATTAAACAATTCTAAATATAGTTACCAACAGTAAATGTTACTTAGATATTCATACTGTTTATGTTGGTCATGTAAATAAAAGCATATCAATTTGCACTGTATTATTTCAATGTTTTTCCTGTACACACATACACACATATAGCTTGTAGGGTTGCCAGTGTATCAACTTTGAATCTTTTGCATTTGAGTCTTCTAACAGAGACAATCTAACATCTTAGGACTTCTCTGCAAATGAAGTAATTTTAATTAACATGTGTGACATGATTATAAACATTATTTTATATACTCAGACTCAGGGACTGCTCTCCTTTTGTTTTGAAATCATAGAAGCTTGTCCAATACTGAGATATTTCTTGACTTGCCTACATGAACTGGTGACAAATAATGTAGTGACACTGGAATACATATATTTCCCCATTTGAAATGTGATTTTAGTGCTGGTTAAATTTCACTTTGGTTGTGAATTCCTAACCAGCAAACCTAACTAAACTAATGAAGCTAATAATGATAGACAGACAGCTGAAACCCTTGGGGTACATCCAACACATGAATAGCATACATTACATTATTGATCAGAGGGTACAAATATTTTGTATTGAAATCAAACATTTCTTACTGCTTGTGAATATGTATGTTTTCAATGTACAATGTTTTTAAGATCTGTGTCCACATGACTTTTCTTCGAGTTCACTGGTTTCCTCCCATAACTCAAAGATGTGACTTTGGTGAATTGGTGCTCCTGCAGCTTAACTTGACTGTGGGTACTTTTGTGGAATTTGAGTGTGACTACATCCCATTAGAGAATGGAAGCCTATATGGGATTTGTTTCCTGGCATGTGTCATCTGAGTTTTAGAACTGATACTGGCTCTCTAGACAGGACTAGACAAAATAGATATTTGGAGAGTAAACATTAAATAAATGCCTGCATGCATGCATGCATGCATGAATGAATGAATGAGATGTTGCACCAAAACCTTGCATTATGCAGTCAGATATGGAAGTTGATAATTACACGGTGCATTTGTAGAGCAGTGGGTATAACACAAGTGCAGTGTAAAACTAAGTGTTAGCATATTCTGGTTGCCATGATAACTCTTCTGCACATCATTGATTGCAAATGGTTTTATTTCCAAATGAAGTTGCTGGTGGGGAGATTTCCTTTTTCCTGAGGTGCAGTGGATGAAAAGATGATCATGTCACTTTAGAGTGGAGAAGAGTGGGTTTGGCATAATGGTTAAGCCTTACACTGGAATCTCAATTTAGTGAGTAGTTTCACTACTGTTACTGTATTCTAATAAGTGCATTACCCTGCACATAATTATACCAGCTCCCCAGTTAGTTTACATGACACCGTGGGACCACAGTTTGCTTGCACCTCTTCTGTTACCAGCAACCTATCATTTGGTGCTGTGAGGTAATGATTGAACTGCGTTATGTTCATTGACAGCATCTTATTGCTTCCAGATAATGAATGTATGTTTGGCAGGTATAAACACACATTTAAACGTGAGACAGACCACACCCACATCCCTCATCTAGCCTGGCTGGAGTTTTCACTGCACACCAGTATCTCTAAACCATGCAGTCACATCATAACTGCAAAACGTACTTGTACTGAGTTGCAAATCCCTCATAGGTTACAGTAAAAATGTTATACTTCTTTCAAACAATAGCAAAAAAAAAAATCACACCTCGCTGACCAAACTCACAAATATTTTCCTTCCAAGCACGAGTCACTAAAACCGTATGCAGAATGCCAGAAGGCTGCCAAGTGCATGCTGGTACATGTGACAATGATTTCTCATAAGTCAAGCAGTAATTACACATTCTGATTCTTCACTCACCTGGCTGAGTAAAGACGGAATAAGAGACAGATGTCTGGCAGGCACCAGGATTCATGATGTCATCAAGGTACTTAGATCCCTTCACCCAAAATATGCATATAACCTAATTTGTGGATGTGTTAACATTTGACATTCCAGTATGGAACATATAGAAAAATAGAAAAACAAGATATTATATGCATTGGAGGTCAGAAAGTAGCTAGTCTTGAGTAATATTTTGCTGTTACCACAAATTACATCATAATACAAGCATAAAATAATTGAATTTAACAATTGGCTCAGTGACTCATTCAAAGTGGGTCCAGCGCATGTGTTTGTGCTTTTGCATGGAAAGAGAGAAGATTGTAGACAGTCCAACTTGCTTTGTTGAGAATAACCTATACCTGTCACTCCAAGAATTTTTCCTAGTAGCCAAAACATTCTTTATCCTTGTAGTGACTTTTTAGGTAGAGTCAGTGTTCAGTTCTTCTCAAACTAACAAATTGCAGTCAAATCAATATCATTGTGGCACTGCTCGGTGCTATAAACTCGAGAAAAAAGCTACCCTCATTAGAAGACCTCAGGATCCTTGAAAACATTCACACTAAACTGTGATTCTAGTCCAATATCATCACTCACTTTCAACCTGGGTTTAATGTCTATGACTCATTCACACCTTCCAATGTGAATAGCATTCTCCCTCAACCTAGGAGGGAGAGTACCATATTTATTTGCAAACCTATCATTTTACAGTTATTTATGCAAGACAGTTACCTGCACTTCCTACATAGTCTGCTATTTGTAAGCAAATCTACACTCCAAGTCATTGTCAGCTACAGCAGCAAATCCTTTAACCCCGGCCCATGATGCCTACCTTATCAAGCTGCATTTCCAAAATATTGGATCTGCACTATCCTTATGGTTGACAGTCACTACCCATCCAGCACTGGTAAATATATACTACAAAGAATGAACACGTACAGTAGTTCCTGTACTTCTTCAACAGTATTTTTGAACAGATAGTACACTTTCCTACCAAAGACACAAACTTATTCAGTTTAGCTTTTACTAATCTAATACATACATGTGAGTTCAGTAATTCAGACCATGATGCCATGTATAGTATCCTCCATAGGAATCATTCTCAGACATGCTATTATTTAACTGTCTTCAAGAATTTATTCAATGTCATTTGCCTACAACTAGCCTATGACTTATGAAGTTGTAAGTGGATTCTACCCCAGCAGTACCCCATAGCTAAAGCTGTCCATACCACTGCATTCTGATAACCACCAAAATTCATGTATACAGCCATTTGTCTCCATCTGCCACAAATACACTGTCAACAACAAACCTTCATGATGGTTTATTAGTACCAATAGGCTCCATAAGAAGGAGGAGAAGAGGGGGAAGGCATGCCCGAAGGCAGGTAAAGGCTAGGACTGTGATAGTGAGGGTCGGAACTTTGAATGCTGGCAGTATGACTGGTATAGGGAGAGAGCTAGCTGATATGATGGAGAGAAGGAAGGTTGGTATATTGTGTGTGCAAGAGACCAGATGGAAGGGGAGCAAGGCTAGGTGTATCGGAGGTGGGTTCAAATTGTTATATCATGGTGTGAATGGGAGGAGAAATGGCATAGGGGTTATTCTGAAGGAACAGTATGCTAAGAGTGTTCTGGAGGTGAAAAGAGTGTCAGATAGAGTGATGTTTATGAAGCTGGAAATTGATGGTGTAATGATGAATGTTGTCTGTGCATATGCTCCACAAGTTCGGTGTGCGATGGATGAGAAAGAAAAATTTTGGAGTGAGTTGAATGAAGTGGTGATGATGTACCCAAGGATGAGAGAGTGGTGATTGGAGCAGATTTCAATGGGCATGTTGGTGAAGGGAACAGAGGGGATGATGACGTGATGGGTAGATATGGTGTTAAGCAAAGGAATGCAGAAGGTCAGATAGTGGATTTTGCAAAAAAGGATGGGCATGGCTGTGGTGAATACGTATTTTAACAAGAGGGAGGGGCATAGGATGACATACAAGAGTGAAGGAAGATGCACACAGGTGGATTATATCTTGTGTAGAAGGTCCAGTCTGAAGGAGATTGGAGACTGTAAAGTGGTGGCAGGGGAAAGTGTAGTTAGGCAGCATAGGATGGTGGTTTGTAGGATGACACTGGTGATTAGGAGGAGGAGTGTGAGGGCAGCACCAAGGATCAAATGTTGGAAATTGAAAAAGGGTAATTGTGAGGTGGAGTTCAGGGAAGAGTTAAGACAGGCACTGGGTGGCAGTGAAGAGTTGCTGAATAGCTGGGTAACTACAGCAGAGCTAGTAAGGGAGATTGCTAAAAAGATGCTTGGTGTGACATCTGGAAAGAGGAAGGAGGACAAGGAGACCTGGTGGTGGAATGAGGAAGTGCAGGAGAGTATACAGAGAATGAGGGTGGTGAAGAAGAAGTGGGATTGTCAGAGAGATGAAGAAAGTAGAAAGGAGTATAAGGGGATGAGGTGCATGGCAAAGAGAGAGGTGGCGAAGGCTAAGGATAAGGTGTATGAAGAGTTGTATGAAAGGTTGGACACTAAGGAGGGAGAAAAGGACCTGTACCAATTGGCTAGACAGAGTGACCGAGCTAGTAAAGATCTGCAGCTGGTAAGGGTGATAAAGGATAATGAGGGAAACATACTCACAAGCGAGGAAGTGTGTTGAGCAGATGGAAAGAGTACTTTGAGGGGCTGGTGAATGAAGAGAATGAGATGGAGAGAAGGTTGGATGATTTGCGGATAGTGAATCATGAAGTGCAGTGGATTAGCAAGGAGGAAGTAAGGATATCTATGAAGAGGATGAAGAATGGAAAGGCTGTTGGTCCAGATGACATACCTGTGGAAGCATGCAGGTGTTTAGGTGAAATGGCAGTGGAGTTTTTAACTAGATTGTTTAATGAAATCTTGGAAAGTGAGAGGATGCCTGAGGAATGGAGAAAAAGTGTTTTGGTACCAATTTTTAAGAATAAGGGTGATGTGCAGAACTGTAGTAACTACAGAGGGATTAAACTGATCAGTCAAAGCATGAAGTTATGGGAAAGAGTAGCGGAAGCTAGATTAAGAAGGGAGGTGATGATTAGTGATCAGCAGTATGGTTTCATGCCTGGAAAGAGCACTACAGATGCAATATTTGCTCTGAGACTGTTGATGGAGAAGTACAGAGAAAGTCAGAAGGAGTTGCATTGTATCTTTGTGGACTTAGAGAAAGTATATGACAGGGTCCCCTAGAGAGGAGTTGTGGTATTGTATGAGGAAGTCGGGAGTGTCAGATGTATGTAAGATGGTACAGGATATGTACGCAGGTAGTGTGACATCGGTATGGTCTGTGGTGGGAGTGACAGATGCATTTAAGGTGGAGGTGGGATTACATCAAGGATCAGCTCTGAGCCCTTTCTTATTTGCAATGGTGATGTACAGGTTGACAGATGAGATCAGACAGGAGTCTCTGTGGACTATGATGTTTGCAGATGACATTGGGGTCTGTAGTGAGAGTAGGGAACAGGTGGCGGAGACCATGGAGAGGTGGACATATGCTCTAGAGAGAAGAGGAATGAAGGTCAGCAGGACTAAGACAGAATATATGTATGTGAATGAGAGGGAGGATAGAGGAATGGTGAAGATGCAGGGAGTAGAGGTGGTGAAGGTGGATGAGTTTAAATACTTGGGGATCAACAGTTCAGAGTAATGGTGAGTGTGGAAGAGAGGTGAAGAAGAGAGTACAGGCAGGATGGAGTGGGTGGAGAAGAGTGTCAGGAGTGATTTGTGACAGATGAGTACCAGTAAGAGTCAAAGGGAAGGTCTACAAGAGGGTAGTGAGACTAGTTATGTTATATGGGTTGGAGACAGTGCAACTGACAAAAAAGCAGGAGTCAGAGCTGGAAGCGGCAGAGTTAAAGATGTTAGGACTTGCACTGGGTATGACGAGGGTGGACAGGATTAGGAATAAGTATATTAGAGGGTCAGCCCAGGTTGCAAAGTTTAGAGACAAAGCCAGAGAGGCAAGATTACATTGGTCTGGACATGTGCTGAGGAGGGATGCACAGTATATTGGGAAAAAGATGCTAAGGATGAAGCTGCCAGGTAACCGGAAAAGAGGAAGGCCTAAAATAAGGTTTATGGATGTGGTGAGAGAGGACATGCAGGTGGTTGGTGTGACAGAGCAGGATACAGAGGACAGGAAGAAATGGAAACAGATGATCCACTATGGTGACCCCTAATGAGAGCAGCCGAAAGATAAAGGAGGCTCCATAAGACAACAAAATACATTCAAGTCACTCCACATTAAAAGTAACCTAAAAAGGGTAAGTAAAGATGAATGTAGATTGACTAAAGCTCATAAAAGGCAAAACATGATGCAAGCTTTAAAACAGCATCCAAGGACAATCCAAAATCATTTCTTATTTATGCCAAGAGTCTCAGGAGGAATACTTTGCATCACACTCCACTTGTATCCAATGACTGTTTCCATGCCGGCACTGTGGAAATTGCAGACATACTTGTAAATGTGTTAAGCTTAAACTTCCCTCCAGGTTTTTCCTTCTCACACCTTTCAGTCAGCACCATTCCCTATGATTACCTTTGATCATGTGTTAGAAATAATCTGCACAGGAGTACTGACTTTCTCAGTATGTATAATCTACTGGCTTTTTTATTTGTTATAGGAAACACAGCCTCACTGACCCTTGGGTCCAGAGATGTACTCAGTCTTAGTCTGTCCACAGAGAATATAACAGAGGCATGGACAACTGCTGATGTAGTGTCCCTAGGACCTACAGACTAATTAGCCTTATTACAGTACTGTATTTTGGAAAAAAAAATAACGGAGCATGTGGTAATGAAACTTAGAAATGAGGATATTGGTAGCTTATAAGCCCTGTACCCAAACCAGTGTGGTTTTCTGAAGGGTGAATCCTGCCTATTTAACCTTGTGTGTTTATTTAAGAAAGTCACAGAGCCACTGGGGAAAGCAAGTCTGTGGATACTGCCTACTTAGATCTGGTCAAGGCCTACAATACTAACTCCCACTCTGGCATTATAGCAAGTCTTTCTCTTATGAGCATAATCCTCTATGTTCATCATTTGATAGACAATTTCCTTACAAACAGAACACATGAATTAAAAGATCATAGCAGACTTTCTCCTCAATGAGTCATCATCAGTGGTATTGTCCTGGGTTCCATTCTGGAGTGAATACGATGGGCTTTACCTATGATAGGTGTAGTTTGCTTATGAACTTGAATAACACCTGTTTTCTATACTTCTGAATAAGATTTAATTTACTGAGGCAGGCTCTGGAAAATTCCAGCTACCACTGTGGTTTTGAGGTAAACATTCTACACTAGCTGTGGTTTTGAGGTAAAACATTCTTTTCTGAGGTAAATTGTGATCCTAGATGTTTTTCATAGCCAACTGTCAATTGTTAGAAATGTAACAAAAGCTATTTTGTCTAGTAACAGGAAAGTATAAAAGTTGATGTCAGTAACCAAGCTGATCAGATTGAGATCATCTTGGCCAACATGTTGCTGTAATCTGGTTAGCAGTTAATAAAGGAAATTTTCATCACCTGAGGCAGATGTGACTCTCTTGAATTTTTTCTTCTGACATTTTGGTCCTTCGGACCGGAAACCTCTACGAAGATACGGATCAGACTGACAGAGAGACCGAAAAACCTGCGCAGGTGAGGGTTTCTCATCTTAAGATTCCCTTGACAGAAAGCCCTCCAACTGATTTGTCGTTGGAAAGAGGCCGGCCGCTCTCTGATCCCTATCTGAGAGACGGTTTCCGAACCAAAAAGGGGAAACGGAGTCTCATCTGGTTCAGGTAGGATGAAAATACCTTTTTTTCTTTTAATTTAATCTAACCTTGTCGACAGGGGTTTTATTTTTAGTTAAGGGTTTTATTTTTAGTTAAGGGTGGGTAGGAATAATTGTTAAGATTATTTTGTTAGGATTACCTGTTATTTTGTTAGGATCCCTGTTAAGATAGCCCCATTTTGTAATAAGCCCTGTAAAAATAATTTTGATGCAGTCCTAAAATATACAGTCCTAAAATAAGGTCCTAAAATAAGAAATCTAGGAAAACATGGGTTCAAGTTGCTGCAAGTGTGAGAGTGATGCCTGTTTAAATGTTGATGCTAAGTATATGAAAAGTTTAAACAAAAATAATGTTAAATTTTTGAAGAAGTGGAAGTTGAAATATGATTTTGATGGTACACTGAATAAGAATACCTGTGCAAAATTGGTTAGAGATTTGAAAAGGATGCAGGAACTAGAACTAAAAGCAAAGACAATTGGGATTTCCCCAAGCACAAAAATGGTTAGAAGAAGCAAATAAACGAGCTATAAAAGAAAAACAGTGTCAGGAAAAAGAGAAAATAAATCAAAAGGGATCACTGGTGCCAAGTGGAAAAGTAGCTTTATTTTTAGATAAGGAGGATGAGCACACAGTTTGTGCAGTACAAAGGCAGGCAACCGCCCCACTGTATGGTGAAACTGCTGCTGCCATACCGGGGAAACCTCCTCAATATCAGTCTGTTTATGTGGGATCTGTAAAGCAGGGTGGGTTATTAGCTGCTCAAGGAAATGTTGTGACCCCTCCAATTTACCCACAAATTCCCGTAGTACCTAAAGTTGCTTTGCAACAGGTAGACCAACCTATGCAGTTAAGGTCAGGACCAGCAGGGCAAGGACATTGGGCTATTAAACTTTCGGACCATTCAGAAGCTCTTCCCTTAATACAAGTTGCAAACCCACAAGCAGGAGATGTTGGACAAGAACCAACTATTTTATTTTATCGCCACTGGGCTAGAGAGGATATAAAACGAACTACGGATGGTATTCCTCATCCCAAGGTTAATTTTCAAAAGTTTTCTGAGGACATAGTTGGTATGCATTTAAGTTATCATCTAAATGGTTTAGAAGTAGAACAAGTAGTGCGACAAATCTTAGGTCCAGATTGGCACTTAGTTTGTGGTACTTGGACATGTAAGGCAGATGACGGCACTACATTAAAGCATAATTCTGGGGTGTTAGACACACGAGTCACTGATCTGTTAAAGAGAATTTCTGATAAGTGGCATCCAACAGCAGATTGGACAGTAATAAATCAGTGCATTCAAAATGATGATGAATCTGTAGATCACTATATTGTAAGATTGACAGAAGTGTTCAATAACCATTGTGGAATGATGATTCCGCAGGATCAGACTAATGATAGTCCGTATGAACAGCAATTAAAAAATGCTTTCCTTAAAGGTTGTAAGGCTCCGATAAGTAGTTTTATTACTAAGCACATGGTAGATCATAGAACATGTAGATTGCAACCTTTGTTTGAATATGCATGACATGCTGAGTGACATTTTAATCTAAAAAAGAAAAAGAAAGTACAAGTGTTAGCAGTAGGGGATGATGATGGCATATTCCTAGTACAGGACCAAAGGGGGCAAGGGCACTGTGGTGGCGTAAAAAAATGTGGGGGCCCACAATGGGACATGTTAAATGAACCGGGTGGACATTCAGCCTATAGGGAAAGGTTAAAACGTGGAGAATGTTTTAAATGAGGTAGACGTGGGCACTTCGCTGCCGACTATGAAGAGTGGCAACATCCCCCACAGCTTACGAACAAGGGCTCCGCATGACTATATGATAGTAAAGAAAGGCGCCATCTTCATTATGGGGATAATGAAGAGGCAGACACTCTCTACGATGAATGTCAGAAACACTCTAATGGAAGGGCGGGATTGTGACTGTGAAGTCATAAACCTGGCAAATTTGGGTATTGCTATGCATCTAGATCAGAAACCCATGACAGAGTTTTTGGTTGAGGGACAAAAAGTGGAGTTTTTATGTGATTCAGGTGCATCGCATACACTTTTGGGTCCAGCAGTTCTGCCTCCGAACTGCGAAACAGATGAGTTTGTCCTTGTAAAAGCGGCAAATGGGAAAATCTATAAGGAACCACCGTCTCATCCTCTACTGTTCACAGATCCGCAAACAAACCAAACTGTTAGGTGTAGGATAATTATATCAAAAGTTTGTCCATTTAATTTGCTGGGAAGAGATTTGATGCATGTGTTTGGAATAGCGGCAATTCCCACACCTAAAGGTATTGAGGCAAAAAGGTTAGCGGATGGCTTAGTAGTACAGGGAGTACAAGACTTATTTTACTGGTATAGCCTAGACTTGATTTCAGATGGCCCGGGGAGGGTTGATACAGAGTTGATCAATCTAGCTCTAAGTAAATCTAGGAGCGGGTTATCGCAGGTTGCGGTGCACTTACATTGTACAATGTTCTATAAGGCCCCTAGTCCAGATAAAGAATTTGAAAAAGAATTCTTTAAGCACAAGTGTGCAAGGATAATTTTGAATGATATGTTTTGGGATACGCAAGGTAATACAGTAGTAACCTGTATTTTGACTAAGGAAATGAGTTATTTATATCACTCAAGTTATAGACCGCATGTTTCAGTTACTAAAGCAGTGGGGACACATTGGGTAGATTTGGCGAAAAAGGTAACGATTTGGGACACAATGTCTGAAAGTCAGTTGAAAGATCAACAGATCCAGGTACAAAGATTAAATTGGGTGACTTGGACATGACCAAGTGTGCACCTCAGGGATGACAAAACAGAAATGGCATGACAAATCCTCCTAACTCAAGAGGAAGATAGTGCGTTAAGTGCCTTGCCTGTAGATTTATGATCAAAAGGTAAAGGAGATGTAGGATTAATGAAAACAGCAGGTGAAGTTTGTATAACTGCAAAGTCAGGTTTTAGATCTCGTAAGCACCAATATCCACTAGGTAAGCAAGCGGAGGAAGGAATTAAACCAGTTATTGAACAGCTAAAACAGGTAGGAATTCTTGTTGAATGCCCAGATTCACCCTGCAATACTCCGTTGTTTCCTGTAAAGAAACCGGATGGGTCATGGAAGTTGGTTCAGGATTTACAAGCAGTAAATTCAGCTGTGATCCCAAGAGCTCCAGTGGTCCCTGACCCCTATACATTACTTAATGATTTACTACCTCAGCACAGATATTTTTCTGTCATAGATATAAGCAATGCTTTTTTCTCAATACCACTACATAAGGAGAGTAGATTTTGGTTTGCATTTACTTTCCAAGGTAAAAGATACACATACACCAGATTGCCACAGGGCTATTGTGAGAGTCCGACAATATTCGCACAAAAAATGGCTGCAAATTTAGCTCAGTTTGTTCCCCCAGAGGGAAGCCAGGTCCTGTTGTACGTAGATGATATTTTATTGGACTCACCCACGCAGGAAAGTTGTAAAAAGGATACCCTTGCCCTTCTTAGTTTTTTAGCTGAGCAAGGACATAAAGTAAATAAAGAGAAGTTACAATTGTGGAAAGCACAAGTAAAGTACTTGGGTTATTTAGTCTCGCAGGAAGGTAGACAATTGGAAAATAAAAGAAAACAAGCAATTCTTGAAGCACCTATGCCTACGACTAAGCGGGAGATGATGTCATTTTTAGGTGTGACTAATTTTTGTAGAAGTTGGATTCCTAATTATGCTGAAGAAGTAGAGCCATGGACCGCACTGATCTATGACACTCCCATGGCAGCTAAAAGTAATATACAGTGGACAGATAAGGCAATACAAGCATTTAATAGAATTAAGCAATTGATAGCAGGATCCTCTGTTTTGGATTTTCCGAACTATTCTAAGCAGTTTGTACAAATGGTTGATTGTAAGGGAGGATATATGACTTCGGTTCTGGTACAGGTACATGGGGACAAACAGAGACCGATAGCTTTTTATTCCTCTAGATTAGATCCTGTTGCAAGGGCATTGCCACATTGTGTTCAAGCTGTAGTGGCAGCCGCCATGGCAGTGCAAGCCTCAGCATCATTAGTTTTGTTCCACCCATTAAAATTGCGAGTTCCACATTCAGTAGCTACTATACTTTTGCAAGATAAAATAACCTTTTTATCTCCTAGTCGACATTTGTCATGTATGACAGTGCTGCTGACAGCCACATATGACCATAGAAAGATGTACTACTCTTAACCCGGCGACACTTTTGCCGACTCCAGAAGAAGGTACTCCACACGTTTGTTTAGAGAGCATTCATGACAAAGTACTTCCCCGACCAGATTTGACGGATATTCTGTTGGTAGATTCTGATCTTGTTTTGTTTGTAGACTGATCAGCAAAGAAGGACACTGTAGGGACAACACTAGTAGGGTATGCAATCACCACAGAAACTGAAGTTTTGGAAGCAAAAGGATTGTCAAACATTTATTCTGCCCAAGCAGCTGAGTTAGTGGCTTTGACTCGAGCTTGTACCTTAGGGGAGGGTAAAAAAGTGACAATTTATACAGATAGTCAGTATGCTTTCTCCACTGTACATGTTTTCGCTCAACAATGGAAGAATAGGGCAATGGCTACTGCGACAGGCAAACCAATAAATCACAGAGATTTAATTTTACAGTTGTTAGATGCAGTGCAATTACCACTTCAGATAGCGATATGTAAATGTTCCGCACATACCAACAGAAAAGATCCTGTCTCCAGGGGAAATGCACTTGCTGATATGGCTGCAAAAAAGGCAGCTCAAGAAAATGATTTGCTTTTACATGACAATGATTTAGAGCCTGGACACCTCTTAGACTTAGAGACACTAAAAGTAATGCAAACATTGACAACACAGAAAGAAAAATTTCATTGGGTGAAATATGGTATCACTCAACAGGATGGGTTGTATAGGGCATCAGATGGCAAAATGGTATTACCCTCAAACCTTTTTAGGTATGCTGCATTGGTTAGCCAACGACCTGCCCATGTAGGAGTACAGACAATGGTTCAAATAGTGTCTAAGGTGTTTTGGTGTAAAGGATTTTCAACTTGTGCAAAGCAATTCTGTTTATCTTGTTTATTATGTGCAAAGTATCATGCACAGGGGGGAGTTAAAAAATCTCAGCAGGCATTCCCTACCCCTCCATATCCATTCCACACACTCTGTATGGACTTTATTGAGTTGACACCTTCAGAGGGAAAAAGGTTCTGTCTAGTTATAATTGATGCTTTTTCTAAGTGGGTAGAAGCTTTTCCAGTAAAGCATCCTGATGCACACACAGTAGCAAAGCTTTTAACAACAGAAATAATTCCCCAATTTGGTTTACCAAGATGCATTTACAGTGATAATGGGTCTCATTTTGTTAACCAGATTGTGCAGAAGTTGGGTCAGGTGTTTCAAATTGATCTCAAGTACCATTGTGTTTACCATCCCCAGTCAGCTGGACTGGTGGAGAGACACAATGGTGTCCTGAAGAGGAAACTCCACAAACTGATGGCAGAAACGCATAGATCCTGGACTGCGTGCCTTCCTTTGGCACTCCTGTACATGTGAATCTCACCCTCCTACAAAGGACTTACACCATTTGTACTTTTGTTTTGGAGACCACATTACGTACTGCAGTGGCAAGGATTGTTGCCAGCGAAACGTGGGGGGGGTGAGGATCTGGCAGATTATATGAAGCTGCTGCTAAATGTCAAGTCTCTTGTAACCAATGACTCCTTTGCAGATTCCAGAAGTGAAACCTTGTTGAACGTGGCACCTGGGGACTGGGTGTGGATCCGAATTGTGAAGAGAAAGAACTGGTCATCCCTCAGGTGGGAAGGCCCATATCCAGTACTTATCTCAACACCTACGGCTGTAAAGATCGCAGAGTGGACTTCGTGGATTGATATCACCCACTGTAAAAACTTAAGACTTTTCCTTCTACCATTGATGTTGGTCAGACTCCACTGGACCCCTGAACGCAAAGTCTGACTACAAAGGAAGGATGGCCATGTTCAACTGGTACTTGAACTATTACATGATGATGATTTTGGTGGCGAAAGTAAATATGTCCATACGAGAAGGAACAGTTGTGAGAGAAAAAGGAATGGTGGTGCTGCAAGTGCAAGCAGGTGTTACTACTATGTTCAAGGTAAAACTTTGTGAAGGAATTTTGGACTGTGCTAAATGGAACAATAATGATTTCTTGACTCATGCAAGATACTTGTGCAATAGAGACTGTGCGTCTTGGTCAAATGTTTGGTGGTCAACAAATGTGAACGGATGGGAAACAAGTGGTGCAGTGATACCAGAGAAAGATAAAAGCAGGCAACAAAGAATAAAAATTGCGTATTTCCAAGGTACTGAAGTAATTACTATAACCATTGTGTCACCACAAGAAAGTGATTCAGGAGTTTATGGAATCGGAGTGTCCCTTCCAATTGGAACTGATCCTTTGGGGACTTTCCAACTTAAAGTGCAAAGCCTTAAAAATGCTACAAGTAAAGCAGATTTTGTCTTCACAGAAGAAGAACAATTGTTACTCGAGACCATAATGAATGGTTATCTTGGGTTAGACATAGTACCCGAGAGGCACATCGTGAAAACTGTGTTTCTTGTGCTGAAGGTAAACAGCAACTAGCGACAGTCCCATTGATGCAAGCTGAAGGTAATCTGACGTGTCTGTTGAAATTATTCTTCAACAAAACTGAAGATAAATGCAAAAATCTAACTCAGCATTTTCCAGTCATAAGCAAAGTTGAGAAACCGCCTGCAGCGATTTCCTATCCAGGTTCGTATATGTGCATTTCCAGAGATGGCACAGGAAAGAATTATGGCAATATGGGACAGAACTATTGCAATTTTACTGTGAATGGCAATGATAATCCATTTCTGGAGAACCAAACTCATAGTTTAGCAGACGTTTGGTGGTTATGTGGAGACAACAAACTCAGATCAAGGCTTATGATTCACTGGAAAGGAACTTGTGCACTCGTAAAGTTAATTCTGCCATTCTACATTTTCCCAGTTCCAGCAAGCAATTTCGTAAGAGAACCTGAAATAAAGCTGAGGTGGTTGAATAAGAGAAAAAGAGAGGCACCGAAGCAATCCTTCAATAGCATTGGCGTACCAAGAGGCGTGCCTGATGAATACAAAGCAATAAACCAAATAGCGTCTGGTTTTGCATCCATCTTTGTCTGGATTCAACCCAATAAGAATGTGGACTGGATCAACTACATTTACTATAACCAGCAGCGTTTTGTGAACTATACCAAAGATGCACTGAAAGGCATTGCTGAACAACTGGAGGCCACTTTGCAGGTGGCATGGCAGAATCGAATTGCGTTGGATATGCTCCTGGCCAAAGAAGGAGGAGTTTGCAGAATGTTTGGGACTTTCTGTTGTACATATATTCTGAATAACACTGCCCCTGATGGGAGCATCACTCGAGCTTTGAAAGGTTTGGAGATGTTATCCGAAAAATTGACAGAGAACTCTGGGGTAAATAATCCCTTCACAGACCTTCTACAAACATGGTTTGGAAAATGGAGTCATCTCATCAGCAGTTTCCTGGTGTCCATCTGGCTATCATGGTGGTATGTGGTTGCTGTTGTATACCCTGTATCAGAGGTCTTCTACAAAGACTGGTTGATACTGCTGTTACGAAAACGATGTACCAGCAGTTGCAACAGACTGGTGAAAGTGAATGCATTGAAATGTGACTTTTGCAAATGTTTTGAAGTTTAAAAGTTTGTCTTGCAAATGAAGTAATGTATGCAAAGAAAAACTCAGTTTTTACCATATATTGCTGAAATAAAGTATTTTGAGGGGGGAAATGTTAAGAGAAAAAGTTTTAAAACACATTATTGTTATTTGTCTCTTTCTCCTATCTAGCAAAATGAATATGCTATTTGCTGAAGTGTTGGTAAGAAAAGGTCATTGAACCATGTTTATTAAAGATGGGCTTTACCTATGATAGATGTAGTTTGCTTATGAACTTGAATAACACCTGTTTTCTATACTTCTGAATAAGAGTTAATTTACTGAGGCAGGCTCTGGAAAATTCCAGCTACCACTGTGGTTTTGAGGTAAACATTCTACACTAGCTGTGGTTTTGAGGTAAAACATTCTTTTCTGAGGTAAATTGTGATCCTAGATGTTTTTCATAGCCAGCTGTCAATTGTTAGAAATGTAACAAAAGCTATTTTGTCTAGTAACAGGAAAGTATAAAAGTTGATGTCAGTAACCAAGCTGATCAGATTGAGATCATCTTGGCCAACATGTTGCTGTAATCTGGTTAGCAGTTAATAAAGGAAATTTTCATCACCTGAGGCAGATGTGACTCACTTGAATTTTTTCTTCTGACAGTAATGCACATTTGTAAACTAGTTGTACCACAAATAACTACAATACTATAATCGTCATCAAAATAGAAACAGAACTTACAGATGAGAATAATAGTTTTAAAATTATGATGCTCATACATGAGTTTCAAAACAGCAAGACTGAATTTGTAACAGTTGGGCCTTACAGTAATTAGAGACCACTGTGTCTGGGAGTATTACTTTATGATGATCTTTGAGTTGATATATATATATATATATATATATATATATATGAAATGGGGTTATGGAGAGCAAGGGCTGGCCTCTATAAAACATTAACTTTAAAAGAAAACGAGCAGTTGCAGTTGTCCTTTAGTTTTACTTTTTATTTTTTCTAATTCCAGGAGTAACAAAAGAGATGCATTGGTAGAATCAGTTTCTATCCCAAAGAATTTGTTACCTGGGAAATGGGCTTTCATCTTCAGCATGTCAGACAAAGCAGTTTCTTAAATCTTTTCAACAATAACCTTGATTGGATAATGGGGGTTGATGGATACTAGACTGCTATCTGGCAGTTGGCTTAGATGATTAATGAGTTACTAATGAGTTGTTTTCTGTGGTTCAGTGGTGCAAGCTTTGATTCCACCAGCCTCTCTTGCCTAACTTTGTGAATATGAGTTAGCCACTTAACCAGATACCGCTCCTGGGCTAAGTCTGAAAAAGGTCCATGGAGATCAGTGCTCTACAATGGAAAACAATTGCATTTAAATTCATATAAAATAAAAGAAATAAAATAAATTCACACATTGTAGTGGCAAGACTGCCAGTGGTCTGGTGGATCAATGTGTAATATCTGCCTGTGAATCTATGAAGCCAAGAACCTATGAATTTATAATATTTGACTGCTGGGAGAATTTGAAATCCTAACACTCAATACATGTTGAACCAAAGCAATGTATGCAGCATGAAACCATAGAGTAATAATTTAGGAAATATAAGAGGAAAATATAAAAGCTTTGCATGTGTCTTGTGTTATTACTCCATGCATTAATATTCCTAACTAAATAATCTTCATTGCTGCAGCAGGGACTGTATCCTACTCCTCAACCAGTGTGTCACCCAAAGCATAAGAAGAACTATACTTTATTACCTGAGGCATAAGAAGATCTTATGGTTGCTTGCTAGCCTGTAATAATGCTCAGTAATGCAATATAAATGTGATTCACACATGCAAGCAAGCTATACAGCTAGCAAAGACAGAGGAACCAGTGGGAGTAGTCCATGATTCGGTGGCAGGATCGATGCTACCTATATCTTATAGTTATGTCATAGATTTGCATCCATGAGGTATCATCTTCTAAACAAAAGAGAGAATGGTAAACTTACCCTCAATGTGTGTTTGCATGTTCTCATTTGATAGGCATGTCTAGTAATGCAGGTTTATAGTGACGAGCCGTAATTCAGCTCATTACTTATAAATGGGTCCGTATCATATAGGCCCACTACACCATGAGAGGAGGGTTTCCTTGGTGGAGTGCTGAGATAAAAATCAAGTCTGTAGAGGATAAGTTTGGCATAATGTTAAGGTCTTAACCTCACAGACACAAGGTACAGGGTTTGATTCTGACCTAGGGTTATTGACTAGCTTGAAAAATGTCCCTTCAGGGCAGTTAGCCTTGTATTCACCTACAAACCTATGTGATTTACCTACCCATTGCTTTGGCCAGTGCAGTAGCCCGCTCCAAGTATTCTCATTCTCCATGATCAATTGTATTACTGCAAACAAAGTAGATATTCACATCTCAGAATTATAGCTCCCACATAGGTGTACAGCCATCATCAGTGCAACACTTACCTACAGTCCTTGAATAATAGCTGCAATGCAAGCATGCAATATAACAGCTATTTTGGTTCTCCCACCCATACATGATCCACTCAAGAGTTGTAATAGAACTATTACAGTTGTGTGATACATTGTAACAACACTGTAGCAGACCAAAACTATTAAACTTATTAAAAGATAATGTTTTCCATGCAAACAGAGTTGCTTGGTATGATCTTCTAGTGTGTCACAGAGCAGTCCCTAAGGGGAAATGGAGCACACAAGTAAAATTAACTGCATTATTTAATATTCATGCCGGAGGCTGCTCAACAAAATTTGTCCTCAGTTCCCAGATATATGGGAATAACCTTTATGTATGCTGTTTTAGCATATGACAGCATTATGGGTCTATAGTATATTAGGGAAAATCCTTTTAAGTGAATGTGAAAACACCAACACGTATTGCACAAACCCCAAGTATGCCGAACTTACTAAACCACGAAATACAAAAAGTCGAATCCCCATAGTCGGCCAACTCCACCTCCCACGACATACTGCCTACCCAAACAAAATAAATAAACCACATACATACACTAACCAAAACCCTACTTCTAACCCTAAAGTAAAGCACCAAAACCCTACTTCTAACCCTACACTAAACCTAACATACATTACTATCTATGCACTTATCTTAACCCGCACACTAACCCTAAGGTCCGTAACTATCGCACACGTACCCTACAGTGATATACCAAAACAAAACAAATAATCCACACACATACATTTAACAAAACCCTAATTCTTACCCTATACTAAACCTTACATTACCTATCTATGCACTTACCTTAACCCGCACCCTAACCCTAAGGTCCATAACTATTGCACACTTACCTTACAGAGCTGTACCACAGACAGGCCAACCATGACACTTCGACTTTTTGAATTTTGTGGTTTAGTACGTTCGGCATAATTGAGGTTTGCACAATACGTGTCGGTGTTTTCGCATTCGCTTAAAAGGATTTTCACTTTTATAATATAGACCTTGGCATTACTTCCCTTTTCCATATAAAGCACATTCGAAACCTTCATGAATCTCAGTATTCAATATTATTTATTTATTTTACATTTGTTTGCTGGGATGTTCCAACTGGGACAGTGCCCATTTTCAGCGGAGGGCTGGGGAGAAAAGCTCCAGCTTAAGCTTACATACAAAGTCATCACATCAAGTAATAGAAATTATAGACAAAAACAAAATGAGTGTTAACACATTTACAGGATAAAATTTTAAAAACAAAAATATATACATAGTATCAAATAGAAAAAGACTTTAAACACTTGAATATAGACAAATATATGGTTGAACTTATATATGTGGAGGTCAAGAACATAACATTAGTTAGGAAATTAAGTAAGGAGAATCACTTAGACAAAGTTGTGCATTGTTAGTAATACTTCCATGGTGAGAGGTGCAGCTAGGAATGTGACTACTTATAGAGAAGTAGTGTTGTTAGAAGGGATATGTTAACAGAGTTAGTACGTACAGCCAAATTGCATAAGTAGTGCTAAGTTAATAATTAACCTGGAGTGTTACATGTGCAAAGCCAGGATTCAAATAAGTGTCCTTTAAGAGATATTTTGAAATGATTAAGATTACTCATGGATCTAATACTATGTGGAAGGGTACTCCAATTTTTGACAACAAAGTTAGAGTAAAGAGTTACCTGCTGTATTGGATACTTTGGTTACTTGGAGTAAGTCTTTGTTGGATGATCGAATATTATGAATGTTAGAATAGGGTTGTAGAATATTTTTTAGTGAAGGAAAGGAAGATATTATGTATCTCATTCCTCAACAGGTGATCCAGTCATGCTTGGTGAATGAGATGGAAGGCTTTTAAATCCAATTACTTTACTGGATGGATGGATCCGTAGGCCATACTCTTGACACAAAATTCATACACCACTGACCAAACCAACTATAGACTAATCAGCCTTACTGGTCTTGTTCGCAAAGCTATGGAATTCATCATCATGGACCTCATAAACCAGGACATTAGCAATTTAATCAGGTTTGACTATCAACAATTGTGATTTGTTAAGGGCAGGTCATGCCTAGTCAGTTTTACGAACTTCTTTGAAAATTTTAACCAAGATGTGGTCAATGGTCACACTGTCTACATTGCCTTTGTGGCTCTAGCAAAAGTATTTGAAACCATTTCACATGATGGTATTAAAAACAAGCGGATAACCTTAAACACAGGTCCCTAGGTAGTAAGATGGACTTCAAACTTGCTCAAGCATAGAAACCATGTAATCACGGATGGTGATGCCTCTTCATTTAAGGAAAATTTAACCAGTGGCATTCCCCAGGGATCTGTATTGGGTTTCCCTCCTTTCTGGAATATATTTCTCTGATGATCTCAACACTGATAATAGTGATCTTTGATTGAATAAGTTCACCTATGATTGCAAGTTGGGTGTAGTTGTCAAATCAACAAATGATTGACATTTCCAACAAGTAGAATTATTACAATTCAACACATGAAATACCAAGAAAGGGCTCAAAGTAAATGCTAAGAAATGCAGCATTATCTCCTTTGGTAAACAATGAATTAATAGCACTTATTTCAGTGACACCTCCTTTCCAGTGAGTTTGTCAACAGGGACCAAGATGGCTCCATGTATTTTGGTCACCAAGTAGTGACCATAGTCAGGAAATTCTTCTGTGTATCATAATCACCAAGGACATCTCTTCCAAAACCAAGGAAATTATTGTTCCCCTGTACTCATTCCTGGTTAGGCCCATTAAGGAATATAGTGCACCCTTTGGCATGTATCTCACTAGATGTATCACAAAACATGAAATACCACAGACATTCCTAATAAAAAGAATCTCAAGCCTCAAAAATCTTACCCATGTAAATACCTCTATGCTTATCAACTTCTCAGAATCAAAAAGCATTATTGGTATAGGGTGCCGAACATAACAGAGTAGAAGAGCAGTGGGATGAAGACAGATGTTGGAGGTCTTGGAAGAAGGAAGAGATAGGAAATGTGCATACATGGTGGTACTGTATGATAGTGCAAGAATGAAGCAACAAGGTTATGGGCACATGAGACACATAGGTAGAAATCTACACTGGGGAGGTAGCAAATTATATTTTTTTGTTTGTGACGATGGATGAAAGTGAATGGAGCTGGAAAGAAAGGGGGAATTCCTGGTGTCAAGTGGACTGAGGAAAAAAAAAAAAAAAGAATTTGCAGAGGGGTGTAGTGGTAAGGAAATTAGAACTAATAATAATCATTTAATGCAGGGACATTCAATGGCTAAGTGGCTGAAGGTTACATGAAGTCCAGATCAGAAAAATGGAGGGCTAATTAAATTAAATTAAAGTGGAGTGGTAATATTATTGTAAGAGTCATAGTGTGAAATGTGCATGAAAGCTGAGAGTTCTAAGATTTTTGAGACTACAGAGTAAAAACAATGTTAATGATCAGGTATTAATATTTGCATACGTGTATTGTTCTTGACAATATAAAATTGTTGGTTTGTATTGTTTTTATCATTTAAAACCAATACAAATTAAAGATAATTTAAAGAAAACATGGGAATAGTATTTTGAAGTAAAATCCATAGTTGTAGTGGCAGGCCATGTTCACAAAGTACAAGCAAGTAAAAGAGCTGCTAAGACTCAAGTTTCTTAGGTTACATTTTCTTTAGAGACCTGGCTAGATGATACCTATGGTCCTACCACAGGGGTCTTGGTGTTCAATTTTTTTCTATAATTCCATATCTGGGGCCAAAACTAATCATGGATGGTGTTGACATTGCTTACTATGCACGATATTAAGTACAAAAAAAGAAAACTTCTAAGCCAGATGGAACAACTCCTTTAATGCATAATAGAATCAGTAACAAACTGTAGACATCTCCTCATCAACTATACCCTTAGTACATGTTGTGTGAAGATTTTCTTTCAAGAGTCAAGACAGTTTCTCATCTCCTCTGTTCTAGGGTTCTTTAGTATCTCTTCTGGAAGACTTCAACATCACTGAGAAGTCTAATATTTGATATGATGGACCAGTCCATCTTATTTAACTAATGGAAAAAGTACTACAATGATTCTCGTGCCCTTCTGGATTGGTCTGCCTTCTACCTTCTTGGCTGAAATCATAGAGAGGTTTCAGTGTTTAATTCCTTTAATTCTTGTTCTGTGGACTGCAGGGCTCCAATTACATATTGGTTCCTCTGTTTACCATATACATGCCACCTTTGGAAGATATTCTTTTTTATTTTATGTATATACACTTTTTTGACTAGGTTAGTCACCCTAGGCCAAGGGCTTCTTTTCAAGGGAGACCCTAGGTGGTTTTCATACTGAGTAGAATAAATTTAATGAAACACTAAACCAGGAACCACAGGAACTAATACAAAAAAAAAAAAAAAAAAAAACAGTGCACAAGGAAGAAAGAACCAGGCTATAAACAAAATTCAAAATTTAATAATTGATTAAATGCTTTCATTAGAGCAAACTGACTTGCTCAGAATCTGGTATACATAATACAAATTCAGCCTTTTAACCCCCCCCCCCGTTTAATCATATGACATTGAACCACATTCAAATCAATAATGCCTACTATCTAAACATCACAATAATAATAAAATATATATAAAAAATATAAAAATACATAATTAACAAGCATAATATTTTATATGAAAAAAGTGTCAAGGTATGGGCAATAGATACAGATTCATTAAGGCCAGGAAACAAATTAGCCCTTAATTTGAGATGCCAAAGAGTTTCTCTTACTTCTATTAAATCCTCCCTAGGACCACCCTTGGGGTCTTAATTACATTATCACCCCCCCCCCAAATAACAAAAAAAAACTGTGCGCTGTATGTGTATTTATATGTTTAAACAAATAATTTTTATGTCCTTCTTCTTAATGTCTGCAATATGCTCATAAATTCTTTCTCTAAAGTTACGTTAGGTTTCCCCTACATAAAAGCTTTGACAAGGTTGGCACTTACCCAAATAAATCAAGCCCCTGGAGTTACAATTGCAGTGAAAGGATATATAAATATACACTCTACTGACTTTTAGTATGTCTCCCATTAAAATATACCTACACTGTCCACACCCATTGCATTTAAATGTGCCTTTCCTTCTGTTGGTGGAAACCTGACAGTCTTATCTACCTTCTAATACATTTTTAAAAGACCTACCCCTCTTATACACAGTAACCGGCCTTAATGCAATAACTTGACAAATACCCTCAAAACAAGAAAAATCTTCCCAGTTCTTCTTCAACATACCAGTAATAAGTGCATGATCCCTAGATCTTTGTTGGTTTATAGTCTGGTTCTTTCTTCCTTGTTTTTTTGTTGACTAGAATAAATTTGGCCAAGGCATGGGGAGCTTCCGCTACTCAGGAGAGCTCTTGTTCCATTCTTAGTGGAGTGGCAGCTGGGAGAACAGCACTCAAGGAGAGCCAAGATGGCAGATAACACAGAAGCAAATGCCAGTGCAATGTTTGAAGCTGTACAAGATTTTGAGGAGATGTTTTCAGCAGAATTAGTTTGTTTTATCAGAAGCAAACATTCAACACAATGATGGATGTGTTATTACAATCCTCCAGTCAGGAAGATTGCTGGATGGTAACTTGGGTGAATTGTTGTTGCAGAGTGAGTTGGAGAGTGGAAAAGTTGTTTCATGGGGTGGTAATATGGACAAAATTCAGTTGGGGGAATTAGAAGCAATTTTCAAAGAAGATTGTCAGACAAAGAATTTATATGCCAAGACTGTTAAATAAATTGTTGGGAAAGTGATGAGAGATGAACAGAGGAAAGGAAATGTCAACATTCAAGTTAAATCTATGCTAAGAATTTGGAAGAAAGAAGAAAACGAAATGGGCAGGTATTACATTTGGGATAATTTAACAGTTCCATTGGAGTGAAGGTTCAGGAGGTAAAAACAGTTATTTCTATTCCTAAAGAGACATTTTGTGGCAATATTTCTGAGACTGATTCTGTTCTGGAAAGTTTTTGGGGAGAGCATGAGAAGACAAAGGACTGTAATCCATGGTATTTTTATGTGTTTAAAACATTTCACAGAGAATCAAAAAAGAAAATACATGTTCAAATTTGAACTGAGGTTGAAAAAGAGACTTTAAAAAGACATTTACGCAACAGTTGTAAAGAAGTTATGGACATTAGTGAAGCCTATTATAACAGTGGATTATGAACTGGGGGATGGGACTATCATATTGCAATGAAAATGGAGAAAGAAAAAAATGTTTATATCCTTAGTATGAAAAATGTAGAGAGTAACTATTAGGGACAATGAAAAACATTTTTTTTTCCTGTAACTGTGATGAGAGGAAATGTTATATTTGTGGAGAAAAATGTTATGATGTTTAAAATTGTGAATTGAATTGTTATGAATGTAACAAATTTAGGCATTTATAGATGAATTGTAATCTAGAGAAAAAGGATGAAGAAGAAAACTTAAGTGAGGACAGTATACAAAGAGAAGAGACAGTCCCAATAAGAGATAAAGAAGAAGTAGGGAAGCAAAATCTGGGTAAAAATAAAGATAAGGATACAGAAAAAAAATGAAACAGAAAATAATATAGAAGAAGGTTCTGAAATAGGTGGTTAGGAATATATAAATTGGAAAATAGCAAAAGGTAAAAAGAATTATATTGGCAAAAAGACTATGAGATAGAAAAGAAAGTTAAATGGATAAGTATAAAAGAGAAAAACAAAGGACATGGATAACGAATGAGGTAAATACTTCAAATTTACATAATTTCAGGTGTACTACAACATAGACATAGTGACAACTTTAGACTGCTTTCAGTAAATGTAAATGTTATCAAAAATATAAGTAGATGAATAAGCATCCAAAACTGGTGTAGTATGTGTGACGTTGAAGTAATAATACTGGAAGATGTAAGATTTGTGAATCCAGAAGAAAGATTAAAAACAAAGAAACTTTTGGGAAGACATACAGTATAGACCATAGGAAAGGAACTGTGTTCAGGCATAGTTGTAGTTGTAGAAAGTCAGTGAAAATACTGAACATAATATTGGCAAAGATGGGAAGATTAACTATTGTAGATCTCAGATGGCATAATCATATATATATAATTATAGCATTGTATGCATATGTTACTAGTAAAGAAGGAGAACATCTATGTTATAAACCATTGGATTAAATAGTAATATAATATTAACATGGGGTTTTAGTTGTGATGTGAGAGGAAAATGAATGAGAGGAAATGGTGTTCAAAATGTTGAAGTTCTCAAATGTGGAAATTTAAAGATTTGGAATAATAATTTGTGGACATATAGGAGAGTTATATATAAGATGGAAGTAGATTATATTATATCACAATGTTTAAATATAGCTAAGAGAGAGAGAGAGATACTTGTAACAGACTTTTCAGATCACTCAGCCATATGGATAGAAAAACAAGAAAATAAAGAACAAAAAGAATACTTGAGAAATTATGGGATGAAAATGGGAAAATATGTTTATGGAAACATCACATTTCCATTACAGTATATTATAAAAACCACTCTGAGTGATGGCTAGCTTTGAAATAAAAATATAAAAAATGTTTTTTTAGAGTGGCAGTTAGATGTAAGAAATGTTGAAAAAAATGATACAACATGATGATGATGAAAGTGATGGTGCAGCCGTCATCCTTTTTTATGAATGATACTGAATATTATGTAAAATGAAGAGGTACCAGCTTCTATCAGTAGAATAGTTAAAGGGAATACTAGTATACTGAGATAAATGAAACATGATAAAGGAGAAATAACTTGATTTCAGGAATAAGTTATAACTGTTGTAGTAAATTATGTAAAGAAAAATTTTCAAGACAGAAAGTACAAAACAAGATTGACATGTTAAAAATATTGACAGAACAAGAAAATAAAGAATTGGAAAATAGGATTTCCTTATATGAATTAGACAAGTTGATTTACATTCAGTTTCAGGGTCAGATGGAATGGGATATCACTTTTTGTAAGACTTTATGGATGGGAAGAAAAAATACTTAAACGTTATGAATAAGTGGTTAAATGAAAATGTTATGCATCAGGATGCATGCAGTTTCATAATTACATTTGTATGGAAAAAGGAAAATAAAATTAAAATTGAAAGTTGGGAACCTACAGTATTGAACAATGCAGATTATAAGATTTCTATGACAATTATTCAGAGTAAAATGAAAAGTATTTTGGAAGATAGTGTGCATAGTTAAAAAGGAAAATGATGTCAAAAATTATTAGTCATAGTAAGAGAAATTGTGGATGATATTATAATCAGGATTGATGAGACCAAAATCATGATAGGAGATTTAAATAAAGATGTTGATACAGTACAACATGAACTTTTGTTGGTAATTATGGAAGAATATAACACTATTAAGACAATTAATAATGTATGTTCTGTATATAATAACAATAAAGTAAGACCTTTAGTGAACTGATGGTTATACAAAGAAATAGATATAAAGAATAGCATACACAAGGGATGTCCTAGGAGTAGTGTATTATTTGCATTAGTTATGAATGCATTAGAGATGTAAATTTTGATATGTTAGGTGCCACTTATATTACTAATGAAGGGATAAAAATTCCAGTCATGTTTACTTAGGCAGATGAATTTATATTGACTATGAGAAACAAAGTTTGGGTGAAATACTTTATATGTATATAAAACAATGTTTAAATAAAATAGGCATTACTTTAAATATAAAAAAAAACAAAGGACTGGGTGATATAGTAAAGAAAGCAGGACTATCTTTGTTGATGAAAGAAATGTCTGTGTTAGAAAAATGATTTGGGGGTAAAAAATATATGTGTGGAGCAATGGAGTAAGATACTGCATGATATAAAGGAGCTTTGTTGTTTTTGGAAAACATGCATGCTATCCTTAATAGAAAAGTGTATTTGATTAATATAGTTATTCTGGGAAAGACTGTATATTTAGCTAGTGTCTGTATGTTACCGATAATCTATGAAAAATGAATACTACTAGTCATTTTTTCTTTGATATGGGGTTGAATCCAGTCCCTATCAGAGAACACTAAATAACTTAGTATTGCTGGGCTTGGTCACCTTAGGATTGCTGCTTTAGGCAAAAACTTGTGGAGAGTAAAGTACCGCCATGATTATATTTCTTCTTTTAGGAGTGTCAGCATAAATATTAAGTGAAGACCATTCACTACATATCTATTGTTACTGTTCTTATAAACTGTAGTGCACTTCAACTTTTTCTATGCTGTGTGTTACTACATTTGACTCTGTTTATAAGTTATTCCATGTAGATGACAATTTATTTTAGCCTTTTATTTCTGCTATGAGGTTTCTTTGGATTTTTTTCTTTTTCAGAAATCAGCCTGTTCTGTTCAAGTAGTTTCAACATTATCCACCAGGTTTCATAGCCTTTCCCCAAGGTGTGCAATCCATGTTTATTATTCACAAATTCTATCCATTGTTATAGTGGTCACATCATTGTTTACATTTGTAATTATTTCTTAGCTTGCTTTTTCTCTTTTACATGATTTACTTATTTTAAATAATTTGTTAAATTTAAGTTGAAATTAAAATAATGCATAATTCCTGTTCAAGATATGAATTAATGGTACCACTATAATGTATATTAATATGGTTTTGAGATAATATTGGATTGTAAACCTCTAATCTAAATATAGATCAGTATATTTTAAATTTTGTAAGTTTCTTAATGAAAGGATTATCACAGTATTTTAACATGTAAGTTATACTTTCATATTTATACACTTCACAGTCGCATGTTATTTGTAAAGGTGAAAACCTGGAATGTGCCTGTTGCTTCTATGCTATGTAACTCCTATAGTTATAGTCTTGAATCTTAAATCTATAAATAAATAATATTCTCAACCACCATTTGAACAAATGGTTCTAAATCCAGCAGAGTGCTCTGGAACAGTAAAACTGATGGTTCTTTGTCTCCCTTTCTGCCTATACAACACATTCTCTTGAAAAGCATACACCAATGACCATTTTTTTATTTCTCAACTGGAGACATCCCAAATCTCATCTTTTCAAACAAAATAAAAGTGACTTAAAAGACTACATCTGATTTACATGGCAGCCAATTTATTTCTCTGACTTTGTAGTACATAAAGTGCTTGTGTGTGTGTGGGGGGGGGGGGTTGAGTGACAGCATGCATGTGTGTTTATGGAATGGGGTTGGGCTTTTCATTGTTTTCCTTTTATTATATATTATAAATTCTGTGTGTGTCATTAAGTGAAGTGAGTGCACGTCAGCAAAATCTGATTTGTTGAGCTGCACTCTCCTTCATAATCCACTTATCCCATCCATTCACAATCAGCAAAGGGACATTAGTCAACACAATGTTGGTTCTAGCTTATATAATAATGGATTGTTGAGTTTACATATATCTGAATAGTTCATCATTCTTTGTTACAGCCAGATTTATGTTCTATAGTCAGAATGTTCACATGATTAACTCATTAACCTTGATGACGCCTAATATTGAGTCCTACTCTGTCAATCAGAATATTTACAGAAACTGTTACAACTCTGATTAGATATAAAGTATTAAATGTTAAAACCTAGTAACTTTTATTGCAGATTTTAAAACTTTTCTTTGTAATAAAAAGTGTTACTATGTTTCCTCTTAATAAAACATTTCAAAAATATCATTTATTCTCACTTGCAATGGAAACACTTGTATGTAAGCAGTGCTTGGCTATCACTGGTTGTAAAAATATTTACACACACATTAGTACCCAAGTATATTATCTATGGTGCTTTACACTACATGCAGTTTCTGCATTACAATAAACAGTTCCATATGGCTTAACACATTGATAAGAAAATTAATATAAATGTTTTTCCCTCAGGTCAATGGCTGGTAGAAATTGATAGTCTTATTCAAAGTAACCTCATTTGAATTCATGTTCTTAAATTATTCTCTGTTCTTGGATGTACATTGCTGTGATTAAAGATTCCTTGTGTATAGTTTTTAAGAAAAAATCTGATTTTTAATGCAAGCATTCTACATTAACTCTCTTTGTTCAGTACTGGATTCTAATTGATTCCGGTTGTTCTTTTCCCTGCTGTCACTGTGAATAAATATGAATTCCCCTAAGCTGTTTCAGGTTATTCTGTAGATATTATTTGTTGTTTTAAGCACAGAACCTGTCATATCTACCCATTATGAAGAAATCCGCTGAGTATTGAATTTGACAATTTGGAAGAATACTGAAATTTTTGAAGTCGGTACTGAATCAGCAATAAATACTAACAGCTTTTTCCTTGACTTCAGTAATATCTTCATGAACTGTCTCCACTGGCATGGATGTATAAAGAATTGATTACTACCTAGGCAACCCATGTTTGATTGGCAGCTCAAGTACCTGTCAGAGCTGTCTCGGAAGGGAGTGGACTTAAGGGGCTAGGACTACCTGATCCTTTCATGCAAAGGAGTTGGAGCATACATCAGTAGCACACAGTGCGTACCAACTACCCTGAAGGAGAGTGGAGAAAAATATATGATGTGCTTGCCCTAAGAGGTAAAGTTGCCTGTGAGCTTGCTTTACATAAAGAAGAGAGAGATAGCTCTGTGTTATGCCCATTGCATATCATGCCAGAAGAATGCATTTTGGACATGCACAGGAAGTTAGTGACATAATGTAAAATCAAATGTCCCTGAGATAAATATGGTATCACTTCTGGTTTGCGCACCCTTCATCACAGGGTTGTCATACCAGGACTTGACAGATATACAGCAATATATATATATATATATATATATATATATATATATATATATATATATCTGGAGAGAGAGAGGGAGAGATCTTTATATATATGTGTGTGTGTGTGTGTGTGTGTGTGTGTGTGTGTGTGTGTGTGTGTGTGTGTGTGTGTGTATGTATGTATATGTATATATATGTATATGTATATATATATATATATATATATATATATAGGTGTATGTGTGTGTGTGTGTGTGTGTGTGTGTGTGTGTTACACATATGCAGGTGTTTAGCATATTTTGTACAGAGGCATAGATAAAAAGTATTTTCTAAAAAGAAATACATAAGCAAGTTGAGGTCCTCTTGGGTACAGTTTATAGCCTCATCAGATAAGTGGCCTACTTTGCAAAAAAATTCAGCAACTGAATAGTCAGGTTTCACTTGGGATAAACATTTGCTAGTAGTAGAAACAAAGCTAAAGGTACTGACAACATGACAGAGTAATGAAGTAAAATATTTTTGATGAATATTTATTATTGCTAATGAAGACATTGCTGCATATACAAGAAAGACAAATTAAATAGTGTAATATTACATATTACTTAAGTAACATTTGTCATGTTAGAAATTTTAAAAAAGGATCTTAGTTTCAGGTGAATGACATCCGCAAAACTCTCATGCATCAAACTACACTGCGGTGTAATCTGAAATAGGCTGATGAACTGACTGACTGACAGATAGTTGGTTCACTGTGAATGACACTGGAAATAGCACTGATCATTTTGATATACATTATTACAGAGTATTTATCGTTTTGAGATCATTTTGATATACATTATTACAAGAAGACAAGAGCTGATGTGTCTGTAACTGAAATCCTTTTAAAGACCACCATTTATATCCCTCAGAAGAAATACTGTCAAGTAAATTCTTGTTATAATGATAAAACATTTTTTGTGTTATCTACTGACAAGATATAACTGAATACACTTGCAACAGAGTATGTGACAGTAAGTTGCCATTTGCAACCAGATTTAAAAGCATGTAAGAAATTATGGATTGCAAGGCGGTCATCCATTTTGTAGCTGCTATTGTCTCAGTAGTGTAAACCAGGAGTAGTAAAAGCTGGGATGGGTCTGCAGTTGACTGAGTTACCGGGAAACATATGATGGTTTAAAATTTCACAGCTAGACCATGTGTGGAATTTAAGACTTAGACATCTACTCGTAGTCCATTAGGGAAAAGATTGAAAGTACACATAGTATGCAAACTGGAAATGTTTTTCATGTTTTCATGGATTGACATAAACAATAATGGATGAACCCACTACATACATAAGTGCTTCTGCAGTATATTCAGGAACATTTTACCTTGGTCTGATCGGGCATATAACGAGAACAAACAAAAAAAAAGATGTACTTAATGTTTTAGAGCTGGGGATGAAACATTTTCTGCATTTGTAATGATACTTTACTATTCAAGCTGCCCATAATCCATAATGCTTAGGTTCATAGGTTTATACTAGGCTATCTGCCCCAAGGCATTTATAAGCCTAGCCCAAAGTTTTGTGGCTTACGCCACTCCTTATGTTAAAAAATACTGTGCCCATTAGTTTGTTGTGCCTCTGTCCAGTAGTGACACAGAGATGATTCCCGGGGTAAACCTACGATCTCCCATCCACCGGTCAGGATTTCTCTTGAACAGAGCCAGCGAGGTGCTCCGCCTCACATGGACTGGGATTCTATTCCACAGCATAGGGAGTCTTTGGGTGACAAATCTATCCCTCCAGCATGTCCTATTTATATCCGTGCTAAGGTTTAAGTCGCTTGCTCTAGTGGATCTGGTAGATTTGGATTTTTTGAGGTGGAGCATGTCCATTAATTCCGGGTTGGACATGGCCTTGTATGTCAGGCAGAGGTCACCTCTGAGCAGGCGGTATGCGACTGAATAGAGCTGGAGTTTCTTCAGTCTGGCAGCATATGACAGATTTTGGAGTCCCTTTATCCTTTTGGTGAGGAACTTTTGGGGTCTCTCCAATTGCTGCAGGTGTCGGGTGAGATGCATCTCGAATGGGGCATTGTACTCGATCATTGGTCTGATAAGTGAAGAGTACAGGGGAACAATGACCTCACTTGATCTGGATGTGAATCCCTTCATGATCAGGTGGGCAATGTAGAAGGTCTTTCTAACCACTTTAGCAATGTGAGTGTCAAAAGAAAGGCCACTGTCAACCTGGGTCCCCAGGTCCCTGATAACCTCTTCTGTGCTTAATGGATTGCCACCTATATGGTAGCTTGGGGTTACCTTGTTTTTCTCGAAGGGTATGACTATACATTTTTTGGCATTTAACTTCAGGCCATGGCTCTGGCACCAGTTATCAGTTTCCGTGAGACCCCTCTGAAGGATATCTGTGTCCGATGTACTTTCCACTATGGCGCCCAGTTTGCAGTCATCTGCAAACTTTGTCAGCCATAGTCCTCCTATGTTTGCCTGTACTTCTGAGAAGTAGATGCCGAACAACAGGGGCCAAGGACTGAGCCCTGTGGGACCCCACTTGTGACCGGCTTGGAGTCTGACATGGCGCCAGCAACTCTAACCCTGTGGGTTCTGTCCTTTAGCCAGTTTGCAACCCATCTTGTGACATATGGGTTTACATTTAAGCTGGTAAGTTTCTCTATAATACCCGAGTGGGGTATTGTGTCGAAAGCTTTTGCAAGGTCAAGGTAGGCTGTATGGACTGCCTTTCCCTCATCAATGGCCTTGGTGACTGTTTCGAAGAAGTCGACCAAGTTCAAAAGGCATGATCTGCCCTTGACAAAGCCAAACTGGGTCGGGTCCAATGTCTGCAAGTCCCCTATGTCTTTGTTTATATGTTCCATTATTGTCCTCTCCATAGCTTTGCAGACCAGGCTTGTTAAGCTTATGGGGTGGTAATTTCCAGGGTCCGTAGAGGTACCGCCTTTGTGGAGTGGGACCACAGTTGCCGTACGCCGCTCCTTGGGCACGTATCCTGTGGTAAGGCTAAGATTAAACAGCTGCCTTATATGCGGGTTTAGTTCCTCGTTGAGTTCATGTAGCACACAGCCAGGGACACCATCCAGTCCCATTGATGCAGTGTTTTTAGCTTTAGAGAGAGCAGCTTTCACCTGCGCATTAGAGATGTCTGGGAGGCTACACTCCACTGGGATAGTTATCTCTCCTTTTGGGGGGGAGAGGGGGGTGAAGTTTGCACTGAACCTGTCTGCCAGTATGTTGGCAATGTCTGTGGGTTCAGTGATTTTTGTATCATTTTGGACTAATTCTGTGCATATCTGGGAGTTTCCACCCAAGTTTCTAACATAGCTGAAGAAGGCCTTATGATTGTCTTTTGAATCTATTGCAATTTTTCTCTCAAATTTGGCCTTGGATGATTTTATGAGTGCTCGTATTTTTTTACTAATAATGATCATGGGTGTCTTCTCTTTTATGGATTTTGCTCTATCATATAACAGCTTTCTCCTCTTATTGTAAAGTTTGTTTATGGCTGGGGTCCACCAGACTGGACGTTTGCCCTTGGTGGAAAGAGTCTTGGTTTTATTAGGGATTGCCTGATCATGCAGTCCTGGAGGTGTTCGTAGAAGGCATTTGTAAGGGCTTCCGCAGCTTGGGTTGTGGTTTCCACTGGCTCAGGGGCCTTGAAGGATACCACACCAATCTTGAGTAGTGTGAAGTTTGCTTTAGAGAAGTTCTTCACTATGGTCTTTTTTGTTTGGGGTGGGGGCGGGATGTGGATTTCCAGTGAGATAAGTTTGTGATCTGATCTCACCAATGAGGGATATACTTCCGGTGTGGAGCATTTTGTCCCCTTGTTTGTGATGATGAGATCTAGTATATTTTCTCCTCTTGTGGGAACGGTGACTAGTTGTTCCATGGCATTTGAATTTATGAACTCCAGGAACCTTTGGGCTAGAAAGTTGGGGCTTGAGTAATGTTCCCAGTCTATATTCGGGTAGTTGAAGTCACCCAATATAATGGTGTTTGGAGATACATTTATACCCTCCAGTGTCTTCAAGAAGGCTGTGTGCGGTTCCTGAGTTTGAGAGGGTGGCCTGTAGCATGCTACAAATTGTAGAGCAGTTTTGCCTATGGTTAATTGCACCTGGATGGTTTCCGATGCTTCGTGTGTTGCCACCAACCTGGAGGTGTGGGTATCCTTGATGAATATGGATACACCCCCTCCTTTTGTGGTGTGGTCCAGGTTTTGGGGCCAGAATGCATGATATGAGGTAAAACCTGATAGTGCCGGGGTGCTCTCAGGAGCCTTGAACCAGGTTTCAGTCACAGCACAGACATCAATGTTCTCCATACTGAGAAGGGCCTCGAGAGCGTGCATTTTGAGATTTAGACTTCTGGCATTGAGCAGCATTACCCTTAGTTTCTTCCCATTTTTGTTTTCTAGGGTGGTAGGTTTAGTATTTGAGCCTTGCCTAATGTAGGTAATTTCAGTGTAAATGAGAATTTGGCATTTTTAGGGATTATCTTAGGTCCATTAGAAGTATAATATGATACAAGCTTAACTATGTAAATCTCTAGTATGAGTATCTGCAGCACCATTGTAATCTCTCAGTTTTGTTTAATGTTTTATTCTTTAAAGCTAGAGTCTGGGAAAATCACACTGGGCATATAAGCTCCACTTGGTAGCAACCACATTTGGAAATGGAGACCACTGAGGAGACTTTTCCCAGCTTCCTAGATACCCCATCTCATTGTCTGTTTATTTGACTTTTTCAGGATCACAGAGTTGTAACTAATTTTCACCTCTTAAGCTTTCCTTTTTGTGAGAACGAAAGACAGCTTTGTGACTTTAATACTACAGAAAAAAAAGATAAACCTAGAATTCAAAAATACATTTTAGGTGTCAGAGCTGCCACACTTTTTATTCAGTTGGAGGGAATGCACAATATCCATTGTTGTGAATGACATAGGGCCAGATTCAGTAAAGCCTACACTAAGTGTACACTGTTCTGAGTGAACAGGCAACACAGACATAACTTATACCTTCTTTCTCCTAATTTTGGTTTAACTACTGCTATTCTTGTAGCTGTAAATACTGACAGGGATTCATAAAGGTTAGCACAAAGTGTAGTGTACATGTACATTTGTGTAATCTTTCTGAGTGACTAGAAAGCACAATAAATGTGATAAGAATTTTATGGAATACATATCGTGTACACTTAGTGCAGGCTTTATTTAATCTGGCCCATATCTGCATCACGTACATTACACCTCCAGGACAGTGGAATTACCCCTGTCATGACCACTCCACCAAATATGCTGCATTTCTTCACTCAACATTTGCAAAATAAGCAAAGAAGAAGTCCCCAAGACAATGAGTATGAAAATCACGAGCAGATAACAACAATATCCCCAGTAGAAGGCAAATGCTGATGTGATGTAGTCGTCACACTACAAAATACCAAAAAAATAACAAAAGTTTATTAAAACTGATGCGAGTGCTTTCGCAGCGGTAGTCACTGCTTCATCAGACCATTTGCAAAATAAGGTTGAAGAAATTGTCTCCTTACTGCTTAAGCTTCTGAGTTCACAAATTATATCACTCACATCTAATATTATAGAGCTTACATAATCTTCATGATGTGTGGTAAAGGGGTGGAGTGATAAATGCTGCTGAACCTTGTATACAAAAATGTTTCATTCCCTTGTGATATACCATGCAGCATAAATGTTAACAAGTCTTGTATGTCTTACATTTTGTGCAGAGCATAATGAGAAAAGCACTAGACACGGGTAACTGAAACGCACTGGAACAACATTCAGAGATGGCATTTACTGTGGACAGACATTAATTAGGTGACCTGTGATACAAGTTTAATGTTTAAATATAAGTTCAGCGTAGTAGAATTTAAGCTTTAAAGCCATAGATGAACCATAACTCTAAAGTTAGGATAATAAACTTCCATTTTTACCCAAAAGTCTAAATTGTGTTTGAAAGGTTCTGTGGCATGTGAACACCAAATGGAAATAGATAACTTGTTCTGCATTTAATGGCATTGCTTGAGTTATGAATTTACATCTCGGTGCAGTTTTATTATAATTTACACACATTTTTTAGGTGGTTGTGACAGTTTTGCATTATTTAGTGCTTTTAGTGCTTTAATTTTCCTCTGTAATGCGTGCAGCGTATGAATTCAGCTGCAGGCATCTAGACACATAGGTGATGTTTATAACAGCTCAAATTCATTTGGTGAATGCCTTATGAACAGGGACTAAATGGTTCATCCATCCAGCATAGTATATAAAAAATGTGCTGTTGTATTCTAGCACAGGTATGAAAAATATTTTTACCGATAGACCCATTATCTACCATTTCTTGTATTTCTTGTATATTTGTCCTTACAACTGTTTACTTCCTGTAAAGTGGAATTTAATAGAGGTATTAGGTATTTTGTGGTATTATTACAAAAGTACCTCACCTTGCTTTTATCAGAAATGAAGCTAATACAGGTATCCTTGGCCCAAAATGCTAGATTAGTTAGATAAGATATTTTTTTTTTTTACTTACAATAGCAAACCCTATTTTATAGTTGGCTGCATGTGTATTATGCCAATGGGAATCTTGCTTAGCAATGGTTGAAAAAACTATGTTGAACAATAATGGCCCTAAGACAGAACTCACTGGTATTCCAGAGATGTCTTCTGAGTTTTATAATCTGCATCCTCGGAGAAGAAAAACCTGATTGTACTCAGCCAACTCATGATCCAGTTAAGAAGAAAATAATCATATTCAGTTTTAAACAAGTTTTGGTGTATTACATTGTTTGGCAGAAAATCAAATGTCTGGCTAAATCAAGTAATATTGTTCCACATGCTACACTTAAATCAGATGCTAAAGTTATTTGATCATAGAATTTACCAAAGTTTATTAGTATAGATCTGTTTTTAATAAAAAATATGGTATATAGTCTAGCAAATGAAACAATTTTGGGGGGGAAATATGCTTAGCTCTCTGTTACTGTCATTGAACAATTTGAAATCTGATCTCAAATACTCTCAGCAGATAAATATGAAATAGCATCTTATGCATGCATGTCTGTCTTGCAGCAGTGTATTACTGACATGAAAATCCAGACAGGCAATTTAAACACTACCTTTTTCACACTTTGACATGGTCGGTGTTATGTCATATATTGTGTGATACCAAAAGATAGTTCAGTTTTTGTTTTAAGCCTCTATAATGTGTTCAAGTAGTAAACTGTAAGTTTTGGCTGAATTCAAAACAAAAAAATGTTTTTATTTAGCAATGTTCTTTATATGCCGAAAGGTGAATGAGAAACTGTGGAATGTTTTACTATATTACACAGGAACTATATGAAATTAGTATTACAGCACAGAAGCTGTGTGGTGGTAATAGAACCCAGTGCACGTGCTGTCCACTAATTAGATCGTTACGTATTATACAATAATGTGTGCTACACATGATCCCACAGTTATAGAAATAGATAACAACATATGAGTAGTTTGGTGCAAGTAAGGTTATGTTAAGAATATTGCCTTGTAATTAGAGTTCTGTTATTCCTCAAATCTTAGTATCCTAAATTAGTCACATGTTCACAAAACTGATATATTTCACTCTACTTCTTACTCAGAGAATGAAAGCCTTTCACAGTATATTTTCTGACTCCACAGAATATTCATTTGTATTCAGTATTATTTTTTCTTAATAGTTTATTTTAATGATAACACAAGCCTTATCTACAATAATTCTGTGTATTATAAAAGCATGTTTCATTCTTGTTCATAGGTTGGTACTAGACTATTGGCCCAAGGGCTTATACAAGCCTAGCCATAACAATTCCCTGGATATTTTTTCCCACATTATTTGTGCCCACTTTACCTTGTTAATTTCAGAAAGGATATACTGAATTCCAGCAGTCATTTCATGTATGGTTTGTAGATTGTCGTGAATCATTTTAGTAGGATTTTATTAAAATCCCAGGGCACTGGTTGTGCCATAATACTGGTGTAGGCTTCAGAACTGCATACAGTATTTACAGGAAATATAATCAGGTACCTATACAGTGGCTGAATGGCCTGCTTCCTGCTTGAAATGACAACATGTTAGAACTTTGTGTACAATATTGCCACATACCCCACCTGGATTTAGCAAAGATCCTAATTCATATATATCATTATGTTTAAGTCTTCTGTATGTAGATTAGATTCCAAAGTTATTGACTCCTGTCCAATAATGCCTTGCCAGTACCTTTGGCCTGCACCTCCAGGAGGGCCATATCTGTCAATCCCAAAGAAAATATGTGGATGACTATTAATGTTTAAAGGAAGATAATAAGTCATACTGCTTAGTATGTGAGGAAGTTTATTCCAGAGGTATGGGAGATACTGGATTATAAATTTGTCACAATCCACCATAGTTTATCTGTTAGTGAAGTTTTAGGCCAGTAGTTCTAGTATTGGAGAGGCTGTTTACCTAATGTGATTATACTATATTTTTTAGCATTTAATCTGAGCCCAACTTTAATACATTACATTTTTCCTTTGGAGAGTTCATTCTGACGTGCTGGGGTGCCAGATGGTGACTTATAACAGTTTGCAACTATCTGCAAACTTTATTATCCAAAGGTTTTGGCTCTCTGCATGGAAATTTGCGAAGTAAATGTTGAAAGAGAGAGGTCCCAGCACTGACTCCTGATAGACACTGCTGGTTACATTCATACTTTCTGATGAGGCACCTGGAAGTCATACCGAATGGGTTCTGTCTTTGAGTTTTCAATCCATCTAACCACATATGGGTTGATTTTTTAAAGCATTTCACTTTTGAATGATGCCATCATGGGGAATGGTGTTGAAGGCCTTGGCCAGGTCAAAATATTCTGTAAGTACTTCATGGCCACTGTCTACAGCCTCCATCACTTGTTCAAAGAAGTGTAATAGATTCAGTAGACAAGATGTATTATCCGGAACGCCAAGCTGTTGGGTGCCAAATTTTATGTAAGATTCATGATATCATAGTTTACAAAGTAAGCTATAATTTGTTTCATGACTTTGCAGATAAGGCCTGTAAGGCAGATAGTTCTATAACTACCCAGTTTGGTTGTAAGGTCATCCTTATGGACAAGTGTCACTGCTGCATCATGCCACTCATTCATTAGATGAAACAAATAGCTAAACATAGGTTAAACAGTTTGAGTGTGTCTGTGCACTTGTAACACTTTTAGTTATGCAGCCATATAGATTTGTCAGGTTCTGTGTAAGAAGTATTTCTGGCCTTGATTACTACTGTCAGTAAATTATCTTTACAGATTATTGAGGGAGTTAAAGATTCAAATACTTCAGGTCTTTTGATAGAAGTCTCAGAGGTGAAGCTGACATTAAATTTATTTGCAAAGATACTGGCTATGCCCAATGGATCAGAATAGGAGACATCATTATAAATAAGCTTAGAGCAAGGTAGGGTATTGTTTCTTAGTTTACTAAAATAACTAAAAAAGAATTCATAACTGTCTTTGGTCTCAGACACCAACCTTCTTTAGTGAACCATAACTTTTTGAGCTCTTGTGATGGAAGACTGTTGAAATATAATGACAGCACAAATGTACTTGTACATGATATTTAGTGGAGCAAACTGTAGACCAGAAATGTATGGATTGTGCAGAATTCAAACCTGGTTGCTATATATCTCATTACTTAGTTGTCATTTTTTCAGTAATCTTTCTTTATGATTAATTTTTTTTATTTCTCCAAATGTTTTGTATTTCTAATACTCTGACAGGCACAGACCCCATTTCTGGATCATTATAAGACTAAATTTCATAAAATTAATATTACTTCAGATATCCTTCTGTTCTCATGTTGCAGTATTCATAACAGTAGGGAAGTTGCTGCCTGCAGGACATCCAGCCAGTATACCAAAGTTTTTGGATAAGGGGTACATGCGACATTGCATGTCAGAGCCACAAACCTACATCGGCTATATATGTGACATCTGCATGTACCCAACCCAGAACTTTTTTGCTGCAGTGATCTATAGATGTCCATTCACCAGCTTGTGGATTCTGGTTGTTTGTTTGCCTTCGGCTGTCCACATTCAAGCTAAGTACCCTTTTGGGATTTTTGATTATACTTTCTTTTCTTGCATTCCAGATGTACATGTTGTCAGACAGTGTGCCTGTGGCAGACAGATTCCACATAAGGACATGCACAACAAGTATTTGTTTTGCTTAGGGGCAGGCCATGACTACAAGTCTTGTGAAATCTGCCAGTCCTTTGTTCCCAAAACCTTGTGAAGCCATTTGGCTGCTTTAAATTTATACTTAGAAAATCAAAGACTCCGACGTTTGGTGTCAGGTATGGAGGGCAGGGTAGGTACCTCCGAGGAGCTGCCTTGGAAGAAGGCCAAAAACAGTTAGGCCTGATGCCCATGCTGCACCTCAGGAGTCTGGAGAGATTCTTGAGGTGGATGATAGCCCAGAGTTTCATCAGGCTTTGGTTTTACCTCTGGAATTGGGAACCATGGCAGAAACCAGTTCAGAGGAAATCCAGAGTACATCACCAATCATCAGGCCCTGATGGTGAGGGGAAGCCAAAGCTTGTAGCATCAGAGGGGCATACTACTGCCTTACATTCCACCCTGACATCTGCTCCCAAACTGACTACTTCTTCTGTTTCTTTAAAAAAAGAAACAAAAAGAAAAGCACAGAATGGCAGAATATACACCAGGATGGGAAGCCTTTTCTCAGAACATGTTCGGAACCTTCCAGGCCCCTCAGTCTCAGTGCCCCAGCCAGTTCTACCCACTGTGCAGCCCCTGGAAGACTTGGAGGAATAAACCTCTTATTGTTCTCAAATTGAGTCCCCCAAGACATTGCTACACCTGAAGAAGAATACTCCCTTAGTCCTGAGTCTCCTGGGGAAGAACTTTTCTTTAGAAATATCATTACCTTAATGAGACATCATTTTAAATGGGAGGCTTCTGATGTGTCTGAGACAAAAAAACAGGTATTTTGAACTCTTGCATATGGAACAGCCTTTTTTGTCTGCAGTTCCCCCTTTGCTCCCAGCTTTCCATGATGCCTGTCAGAACCCAGACTCTCAGTCTCCAGCTTCTAAACAACCTGATAGATTTTACAAGGTTCCCCAACAGGCACAATTCCTCTTCAAAAATCCTCTTGCAGACCCTGCAGTTATTGCTATGTCAGCAGACAAATCCTCCAGACATTTACCCTGTACTTCTTTGTTCCCAACAGATAAAGATAGCAAGTTCGTGGACAGACTGGGGACAGAAATATACACTTCTTCCACCCTGGCCATCAGAGCTATTAATTATCAATCCCACATGGCTAAATTTGTCCTACATTCATTGGCTAAGGCTACCGCCCTAATGTCCGAGGTAGCAGATTCTACTACCAAGTCTCAGCTTACTGCCCTGCTCTCTACTGTCTCTCAGGTGACCAGGCATTCAATCAAGTGCAGCTATGATGCTGTAGAAGCATAATCTAAGTCTGCAGCATCTGGATCTGTCCTGAGAAGGTATTCCTGGTTGAGACTCCAGCCACCACCCTTGGATGTACAGGCGAAATTGCTTGATGAACCTCTGGATAATAAAGTTCTCTTTGTCACTGCTTCAGCTGAGCTCCTTAAATCTCTCCAAGCAAAGGGCAAATATCTGCAAAATTTGAAACATTTGCTCATCTTGTCCATTCCTAGATACCACAGAAACTACCCACAAAAGCCCAGTTTTGTAAGGAGCCAGTCCTCCCACTCTGCTGCAGCCCAGTCTAATGGATGGAGGTACTCCAGGAAACAAACCACCCCTAGATCCTCCTCCACCTCAACTGCTACTTCCTTTCGGAGACAGCCTGACCCTGGCAGAGATCCTCCACTGTGACTGAAATTCCTTACCTAGATCCACCCCCTGTCCCTTCATCTAACCCTATCCCTACCCTCCTGGTAGAAAATCACTTCAGAGAATTGGGTCCTTTCTATCATAAAAAACAGTTACTTCATGACTTGGTGGGCAGTTCCACCCTTCCAGGGGACCCTTCAACCTCCATCAAATCAACTCCACCTTTTTCCAGCAGATCTGGATCTACTCCTATCTCTGGGCACAATAGAACATGCACCTCAGGACCAGAAATTCAAGGGCTTTTATTGCAGAATGTTTCTGGTCCCATGAAAAGATAGCCCTTGGAGAGCAATTCTCTACTTGACCCTACTGAATCAATATCTCAAGGTGCCTACCTTCAAGATGCTCATCTTACAGCACCCCTTACCTCTTATCCCTCATTAAGCCTTTATGGCATCCCTGAATCTGAAGGATGCCTACCTTCACATCCCCATGCTGCCCAGCTAGAGGAAATTGCTGTGTTTCTCAATAGGTTCCTCACATATTCATAGGTTCATAGGTGTGTAATAGGTTAATGGCCCTGGAGCCTTTACAAGCCTAACCCATAGGATTACTCTGGCATTGTGCCACCCAACCTTATTTTTCAGTGCCTCTGTCGAGTAGAGCCACTGGAGTGATCCCCAGGGTGAATTTTATATTTCCCATCCACTCATTAAGATTTCTCTTGAAGAGGGCCAGTGAGGGGCTCTGCTTGACATGTATGGGAAGTCTATTCCATAATTTGGGCGGTTTCTGGGTTATGAACCTGTCCTTCCAGCATGTTCTGTTGATTGTGGTAATGAGGTTGAGGTCTCTGGAGCATGTGGTGCAGAGGGATAGGGATTTCTTTAGATGTAACATTTCTAACAGAGCTGGGTAAGACATGGCTTTGTAAGTCAAGCAGAGATCGCCTCTAAGTAGGCGATATGTGACAGGGAATAGTTGGAGTTTTTTGAGACTGTCCATATAGGACAAATGTTAAGGCCTAGGATACTCTTTGTGAGGTACTTTTGCGGCCTCTCCAGTTGTTGCAGGTGTTTAGTGAGGTACATGCCAAATGGGGCATTGTACTCAATGATTGGCCTAATGAGGGAAGAGCAGAGGAGACAATGACCTCTTTCTTCCTGGATGGAAACTCTTAGTAATGAGATGTGACACATAGAAGGACTTTCTGACCACAGTGGCAATGTGGTGATAAAAAGAGAGGTTGCTGTCAACCTGTGTTTCCAGATCTCTTATGACACCTTCTGTGCTCAGTGGACTACCATCGATGTGGTAATTCATGGGAACTGCATTTTTCCCAAAGGGGATGACACATTTTTTGGCATTGAGCTTAATGCCATGGTTCTGACACCAGTCATTGGTCTCAGTGAGGCCCTTCTGTAGGATGTCAACATCACTTGTGGAGTTAATAATAGCTCGCAACTTGCAATTGTCTGTGAACTTTGTCAGCCAGAGTCTCCTCGTGCTAGCCTGGACTTCAGAGAAGTAGATACCAAATAGTAGAGGACCCAGGAACAAACCCTGTGGGACTCCACTCTTGACTGGTCGGCAGTCTGACTTGGAGTCCGCTACTTTCACACTGTGGGTTCTACCTGTGAACCACTTTGCAATCCACCTAGTGATATGGGGTTGATGTCTAGCTTAGTGAGTTTTTCTATGATTCCTGAGTTGGTAATGGTATCAAAGGCCTTGGCCAAATACCTAATACTTCACATTCAGCTGGTTTATATTTTGATTTCTAGTAGTTGCTTTTTTACAGCTCAAAACAAGTAAATATAATATGATCTTCATATGTATAAGCTGCTTGGATCCTTTGTCCTAGCTCAGAAGAACATTTTATTTAGATATACTCATTTGCCTCCCTATATTTCTGACAAAGTACTCTGTGAGGCATTTTAAAAATCTGCTAACTACTTAAATTCCCAAAAAGTGTTCTCAGTTATCTCTCTGTTTCCATCACATATCAAGCATTAGCTATCAACCTGAGAAAAATTCTCTGAAGTCATACTGGTGTACTGCAGGTTCATAGGTAAATACTAAGCTATCAGTCTACAGACTTTACAAGCCTAACCGATAACCAGACTTTATAAATCAAACCCTGTACCTTGTATCTGTGGGGTTAAAGACGTTAACCATTTTGTTTTTAATTCACCAAATTGATGTTAATGTCATTGTAATCTGCAGTATCTAGAATAAAGTGAGACTAAAAATGGCATGCATAAATTGTTACTTGAATGTTTTCTTTATGAGGCTGTAATAGCTAGACCATACCTAATGCAGGTTCAGATGATGAAAATCAAATGTTATTAACCACTGGACAAAAGTGGTACGGAGTTTGGATTGCACAAAAAAATCATTAACGTTACATTTTCAATATCTTGGCAGCACTGTAAAGTGATCAGTACCCTACAAAAATGTATAGATATGACAAAACAGCAGTGGAGTTCAAGAAATAAAAGTATCTCTGAACACATTTCAAAGTCTTTCCCATGATAACCAAAACACGTTGTCTAAAAAGGTTATTTGAGATCATCTTTGACTAATAGAATTTAAACATTTATCTTTGGTTCATTCCCTGTCAACTTGCAGGAAACATAACTGGCAAGTGTTCTTTGTAGGCTGGGAATCGTAACTTTTGAAGTCTTGTGAGTGAAAACTATTGCACTGTCTAGCTGGAAGTAGTCCAAAAAAACTACAGAATGAATTGTTGTATGACATAAGCAATAATTTCAGGCTTAAATTCATAGCTCACATAAACTACTCAGCATTAGGTTAAATGTTCTTTACGGATGAGCTTAAATTGTGACCCAAATGTTCTCTCGCATTACGACATTTATGCACACATCGTTCTGAGTGAACAGACAACACAGACATAACTCACACCTTCTTCCTCCTACTTTTAGTTTTCCTACTGATATTCTTGCAGCTTTAAATATTGACAGAGATTCATAAAGGTCACCACAAAGTGTAGACTACATGTACAGTTAGTGTCATCTTTATGAGTGACTAGAAAGCACAAAAAAATTGATAAGAATGTTATTAAATACATATCGTGTACACTTAGTGCAGGTTTTATTGAATCTAGCCCATAGTAAGCATTCACATAAAACTGTAGAGTACACTATGTTTCTTCCATGGTTGTTGTTAATATCATTCAGAAAGGTGGAGCATGCTGCTGACAGGCATACACAGTATTGCTAAGAGTGTTGCCATGGTATACCCAATACATACTTAGGTAGTATGCATGCCTTTGTAAATTTGTCATAGGTACATAGGTGTGTGCTAGGCTATTGGCCTTAAAGCCTATGTAAGCCTAGCCCAAAACGATTCTCTGGCATCTTGCTGCCCGATGTTAGCTCCCAGTTGCCCCTATCAAGCAAGGTCACTGAAGTGATAGGTGGGGTGAAATTTCTATTGCCCATCCACTTGTCAAGATTTCTCTTGAAGAGGGCTAGTGAGGTGCTCTGCTTGACGTGAATGGGAAGTCTGTTCCAGAGCATGGGTAGTCTCTGGGTTAGGAGCCTATCCCTCTAGCATGTTCTGTTTATTGTAGTAATGAGGTTGAGGTCCCTGGAGTGTGTGGCACAGAGTGATTGGGATTTTTTCAGATGTAGCATATCTAACAGCTAAGAGTCAGACATGGCTTTGTAGGTTAAGCAGAGCTCTCCTGTAAGTAGGCGATATGAGACAAAGTATAGCTTGAGTTTTTTGAGTCTGTCTGTATAGGGCATGTGTTTACGGCCCAGGATTCTCTTAGTGAGGTATTTTTGTGGCCTTTCTAGTTGTTGTAGGTGTCTAGTGAGGTACATGCCAAATGGGGCGTTGTATTCTTTAATAAGTCTGATTAGTGACGAGTAGAGAGGGACAATGACCTCTTTCTTCCTGGATGAAAAACCCTTTGTAATGAGATGTTCCCACATAGAATGACTTTCTGACCACAATGGCAATGTGGTTGTCAAAGAAGAGATTGCTGTCAACCTGTGCCCCCAGATCTCTTATCACACCTTCAGTGTTTAGTGGACTACCATCAGTGTGGTAGTTCATGTGCACCGAGTTTTTCCCAAAGGGACTGATGATGCATTTTTGGCATTGATCTTAAGGCCATGGCTCTGGCACCAGTCATTCTTCACAGTGAGGCCTTTTTGAAGAATGTCTACATCAGTTGGAGAGTCAATAACGGCTCCTAGTTTGCAATGATCTGTGAACTTGGTCAGCCAAAGTTCCTTTATATTGGCTTGAACTTCAGAGAAGTAGATGCCAAACAGGAGAAGACCCAGGACTGATCCTTGTGGGACTCCACTTGTAACTGTACAACGGTAATCAGATTTGGAATCCGCTACTTTCACAGTGCGGGTTGTATCAGTGAGCCATTTTGCAGCCCACCTTGTGACATAAGGGTTATGCCTAGTTTACGGAGTCTATTTATGATTCCTGAGTGAGGGATGGTGTTGAAGGCCTTGGCAAGATCGCGGTAGGCTGTGTGAACTACCTTGCCTTCATCCACAGCTCTGGTGACAGACTCGAAGAAGTCTATCTGGTTGAGCATACATTTATTGATTAGGTTCTCAACAGCTGCCTAAGTTTAGTTTAGTCCTGTGTACAAGTTCGGTTTAACATTAGTTCTGCTATCACTGCTCATATACAGAAGCACTGTAGCCGACAGTATGTCAGTTTGACTCATGGTATGAATCTTCTATGATTATAGTATGATTTTCAATGGATAATGCCTTTATCACTGTGGTAGACAATGCCTTTATTTCTGTGGCAGAGGAAGTGGTGTGTCATGCTTTGTGCGCAATACATGCTTATGCAACTGCAACGTGTAGATATGAGCAACACCACAAAAAAAAAATGTTATGCTCCATTATGTATTTAGGTGATGCTCTGTACACAATACAAAGGAGGTAGCAGTCTGAGTGCATCTCTGCAACAGTAATAAAGGCACCTCCAGTTGTACACTGCATTTTATCTACTACTGATATGCCCTCCAGGCATGCTGCTCTGATGCCTGCAATACTGTCTGCTTATCTCTCTGTACCAGGGGGATTACATGAATATTGTTTTTCCCCATTTATGTAGTTATTGAAGATGTGCGAATAGTACTGCTTGTTCATACGAGTCCACAGTACCACAGTGAATTTGCCAGACATATGTCTCTGCAGATGAATTACACTTCAGCCATTTGTAACCAACCAAAGCAACTAAGAAGCCTGAATTAGTGTGTAGTCTTTTTGCAATCAGAATAAAACCAGGGAATAATGTATAGGAGTCATACAGATGCTGATAGAGGGAGGAATATGAGAGTGATGTGAGTGTGTGTTATATTTAAAATAACAACACTTTTAATACCCTTCCAAAACAGGGAGTTTGGAAAATAAGCAGATGAGTATCACTCTGTTTTTTGGTCTGTTTTCTGTGCCATATTGGTTATTGGTCACACTTCATTATTCAGTGCCAGCAGTACTGCATAGAGGTATGCTGTTTCAGTCATCTGATATCACAGACAAGCGCAATTAATACACATACAAATCTCGTCACCTGTCTGCTAGCAACACCTCCTTAGTATATCAAATATATATGTGTGTATAGTGAAACAAAGATATTTATTTAAGTGCTGTATTACAACATTACTGCAGCAGGCATGGGTATATGTGGTTGTGGTAGACGGCCTCTCTGCACCTAAAGGAATGGAATGGCTGAACGGGTAGCTGTTTCCTACCACAAAATTATTTATTTTCATGGTTTCTCCAAATTTCTCACAGACATGTTGGCTCACTTTTGTAATACTGGGCACCAAATCAGCCAAGTGGAAGTTCAAGAGTTTGGCAATCAGATATGTCAACTGCATGTATAGAGTTCTGCTTCCATAATTTAAGATAAATAAAACCAGCGATTCTATGGTTGTTCCCTTCCTTGTGAATTGTGGACAGTGTTTGAAGAGTAAGTTTTGTAGTGCTCTGGCTGCACAGTTGGGAAAGGTCACATCCTAGAACTTGTTCTGTTACAGAGCATTATTTGGTAAGCATTTTACTGTACTGAAACTCTGTGCCATGGAACAGTATGTTCACAAATGACATAAAAGTATCCCATTTACTTTTCTCCTTTATGGCTGTTAATAATAAATAAAAAATGCAAATTTACCTTGCTTCCCTTCTGTCTGAAGCAGTACAACCTTCAGACATTTCCTTTCTGATTCACTCTATTCAGCATCACCATCTGGAGCTCAACCAGGAATTTCCTCTGCAGTAAAGCAAATGAAGAAAGATCCTAAGCAGGCATGACTTTTAACATTTCTGTCTTTTCAACAGGGAAGCATTATTATATGCCATATTTAAAATGGGAATCATTGCATTTTTTATCTGAATACCATATATCCTCTCTGGCAGTTGACACTCACATAGGTAACATTTTAAGCTGTTAACAGCTTCATCATATAGTCTTAGATTTGTTTTTGTCAGCCTCCTCTTGTAAAATGCTTTGTTTTCTGAAACAGTTATGCCTAGTAAGCATAAATGATTTACATAGGCATACAGTAAATAAAAAATAAATATATTACTGCAACCAAAATAAGCCGTATCAGTTAGACGTAATCAGGGCTATTAACCAATAATCATCTCCTCAACTACCCAATTTGATGAATGACGGCTTTTGAGGCTGTGATACCTTCACCCAAACAAGAATGAGTTCAAAGGTTGAAGAATAAGATCAGGGATTCAAGAGCATAGGTAACAGCAACCAGAAGGTACACTTCTGGATTGTGTTAGCTCCAAAGCCCTAATGCCCCCTGTTTTCATGTCCTGGTTTTCCATGTGCTATTCCCATTAACATGTTGTGTGACTAATAGCTGTTACTTGTTGAGCTTAGAATTCAGCAAGATAAATAGTGAACTATTACCTTGGATCTTTGATACAACCCTGCCATGCCCCCCCCCCCCCCATTGTGACCCACTTGCTCTAGCTCATACAGCTGATTGTGACTGAGGGGTGTGGCATAAAAGTTAATTAAGATGATCTAATTATTTAAGGACATGACTCATACTTTCTGCTCATTTTTACTATTTAAAATACCTTCAAGTATTCAATGACGGTAGATGTTTTGCAAACTAGGCATCGTCTCATACAGAGGGAATGGTATTTAATAGGATTGGATGTAATTTAAATATGGCTTCTTTATGACTTTGTAACTTGGTTGGCATGCAGTCTACAGCTACATGAAAGTTGAGAATGACACCTCTTCTTGGACACTTGCTCTTTCCCTTGTAGCATGCTGTCTGCTGCTAAAGTAGTTACTTTTCATGTTATGAAATGACATATATTACTTGAATACTGCTAACACGTTTCAGCTAAGCAATAAAATATACAAAATGAACTACAAGCTGCTGAAAGATCACAAATAGCATTTGTCAGCATTCTGAGCAGCAACTCATTAAAACAGAAGACTTCTGGTACCTTGTCCATCAGTTACTACCTCAGTCTTACCCTGCAGCTGTGTACTGTACATAATTTTTCATCTATTTCTGCATATTGAACTGTCATAAAAAACGACAGATAATTACAGCAGTTTCACTTTCTACATCAGTTTTATCAAAGTGAATACTCTGCCCTTTTCTTCATTTTTCAGTAGTTCATGTTGGACCTATCATTCAAGTAGGCCAGCAATAGTAAATGTATTGCTTTGTAGACAATGTAAATTATTTTACTGTCTACCATACAGTTTATTTAGTTATTGCACATTTATCGGCCAGATAGATGGGTTTTCATAGTAGGTGATGAGCCTTTTGTGCTGGAAGATCAGAAGCCTGTGGTTCTATTCCCACATCAGATAGTTGGATTATTTTTTCCAGTACTGCAATTCTTATATATATATATATATATATATATATATATATATATATATATTTATTTATTTATTTATAAAAAGGTAGCCCTGGTATCCTGAATTAATTTCCCCTAGTTAGAATAAATACCACATTGCTGCTCCACAAAAAGAGGCCAATAGTGACATTAACCTGTTTAACAAAGTGCATACAAATAATTCAGTAGTATGAGAACCTTTTTAACCATTAATTAGGATCACAAAGACCAGCAGGAAAGACTTTTATACAACTATTACTATGCAGATGTACACATCTTGCTTATATGCTTAAGTACATGTAGGCAGTATGTCTAGACATTAGGTAAGCTGGTTACTAAAGCACTGTGTGATACAGACTATTACAATGGAAGCAACACCAGAATGGTGGACATTATTATGAAAGGACTCAATGAAAGTCACCCTTTCCCATTTTGTTATAAAATCAGCAAAATACAAAATGTTCTGGCAGAAAGCTTACTCCATTTGAGGAGTAAATCGCTTTAACACTCTCCATAAGAAACCTTATAGCAGTTTTTCAGTAGTCCTATAACTTTACTGCACATATTCCATGATTGTATATCCCTCCCAATGAAGTGATTTACTTTAAGCAGATTTACTGGTACCTTTTGATCTTTCACTGTAACCTGAAAGTATATTTCATCCACAGAAGAGGTTGTCACAGTATTTACACTGAGAAGAGATTGTCAGAGTACTAACCCCCAAAAGTGACTGTAAGAGTACTAACCCTCAGAAGTGGATGTCAGAGTACTACAAGTGATTCTTATCCTAATAAAAATGTCTTGGTAACTTTACGGGCAAGGCATATGAACAATAAAATTGCCTTAAAAATTCGAAAAAAGGTATCAAAATCGCTGCTTTAGAAAATTATTTAAGGATCTGCTGTTTTGAGAATTTTTGATATGAAATTCAGCATAACTGTATTTCTGTATTCCTTTTTAATAACACATTTTTTAAACATTGATTAACAAAGATATTTACAATGATCATATTGCATAATCTGAACAATAAGTTTATAGGAGTGTACAACCTAATGTGTGATCTGGCATAAAGAAATCTCCTCCTTTGTACATGAAAAGAGTGATTCAAGGTAGTTGCTGGTGTACTCATTTGGGCTAAAATAAATCTGCTGCATAATAACATAATAAAATAAAATCCAATGTCTTGTCTCTTAATTATGGTGAACGAGGTTCATGTTGTTGAATAACATGGTAGAACATACCTTTGCTGCCTTGAGTTATTTCCATGGCCAGGCTAACAGTTTGTCTCATTTCCACTGTAAAGCTAGTGAATGGCCTGAATATTTGTTGTTTGTGCTGTGGAGTTTTATCCTTAGTATTTCTGATTGAAATGGTCAGGGCTGGTGAACTTGCCTAGAGTTGTCAGTTGTAAACCATAAATATACTTTCTACACAAAACACAATCTTCACCAAAATTAAAAAAAAAAATAGACTGTATAACTAGGGATTTTTTTTGTCTACCCAGTTCTGCTGCAGTACCCTTAAAATTGTATTGTGGTAAGCTTCATGATGTAAAAAAAGGCTGAGAGACTGGTTATGCAAACACATATATGCTATAAGAAAAAATATATAGCAACAATTTTGTGGCAAAACATAGTCTTGTTTCTCCAAATTTTAATAAGTTACTTTTTTATGTATGTTAGGGACAGTTCAGTACCAGGATAGGTTGGGGGGGGGGGGTGATTGGGAAAATAATTTACTTAAAAAAAGAATAATTTTGGAAAGTGTAATTAGATGCTGATAAACCACCAGGGATAAATGATTTATGTGTCCAGCAACTGTATTTTGAAAGAGAAACACAAGTAAAGGTTAATAATATTTATTGGAAAATTTTGATCACATGACTCTTGGTGTGCATTCTATAAATGTTTTACTTCATGGTTGTTTTGTCATTCTGATGAAGTCTTTCCATTTAGACAAAAATGCTTAATTCATTTTATATTGAATTAGTCCTGCATGGACAGACTATTACTTTTATTGACTTTCTATGTTTCGGTTTGGTTAGCTACCTTTTTTTTTTGTTTTGTAGATTGTGTACAGCCTAAAATCCTTGCAGGATACTCTAGTGGTTGTGGATGTTCCAGCTATGGCTGGGAATCAAAACAGAGTTGTTTAATTCTTGCTGATATTTTTCCCAGCATGTGATTCCCAATAGCCAAGTGAACCTATCACCCAAGCCTAGATGCAGTGGTTTCAGCAGTAATCGCTTGAAGAAAGCCTGTGCAGAATCAGAAATAGTTGACTCCATTGATGATGGTAAAACTTTTGACTTGGACACCTATTTGTCTAATACTATTCAGTGTGTTTGGTTGGGCTAGCAGTTTTGGTAACTTCATGGGTCAGCCTTTGCTTAAGAAAATTGATTCCTTTCACAAGAAGCTTCTTAAGGTCGAAACACTGCAGTTGGATAATATTTATTTTTGTGAATGCATTAAGGAAGGTATTATTCCAAAAGGAATGTATTTTCAAATAGCCTAATGGTATTGTTAATGGCTACCCTTTCTCTCTGAACTACCACAATTTTTTTTAATTGGATGTGAATTTCTTGGAATTATAATCCAACATAATGCTAAACACACTGAGAGTGTGGTCCTGATGGAGAGATGAAAAGTCAGCAAGCAAAGAAGCATAGTAGTGCTGAAATTAAATTCATCCTCAAGTCTTGGTGAGTACCTTCGTGAGGTGGACCCTGTTTTTCACAAAATCTCACCAAGGTAATACTGATATATAGACTATATTTATATAGCATATATTATGGACAAAAGTAAATCAAAAATGAAAAAAGATAACTGGGGGCACAAGTCCCAGGATAAAAAAGTACCCAATCCTGGTAGGTGCACTGGTGCCAGGATTGGAAAAAAATGACAGTGTAGAATCCTCAAAATGAGGAAATATTCCTACAATGGGGCCAGGCTCAGGAGGAGGATGGCTCCCCTGTTGTAGAAGGAAGCAGCAGTCCACAAAAAGGACAAAAATTGATTGGCCAAAAAAGAGCCATAAAGATGATACAGTGGACTATTGAGGATAAAAAATAAATTATGTATTGTTGTTGTTATGCAAGAAGCCCAGAATTTCCAGATACAAGATATACAAAACGATTAAGAGAGAAATTAGAGAAAAGAAAAATACTTTTGCAGGAAAAACTGTAAGAAGCTTCAGATAAAAATTTGCTTCATTAATACAACAGATTTTTGAAAAATAGTATATAGATCAAGAAACTTTGATCTCTTTGGAAAAAAAAGCCTTTGAGGAATTGAAAAAATATAAACAACAAAACTTAGAGATATTTGAAAAAGCTAAAAAAGAGATATGGACATGGGAAAGAAAGAGATTTGATATGGTGCAATGTTTATGCAAAGGAGAAAGCTAAGTTAACTAATATAGAGAAGGCAGTCTCATAAGTATTTGCAGAGAAATACAGGCAAAGGCATCCAGATATGGAACATTTCACATCAAAAAGATTAATAACACAAAAACAAAATGTAGAAAAGACGATTAGTAAAGTAAAGTTTAAAGACATAGAAGCTGAAGTTATGGAGTGCCTGCAAAGTGAAGGATTTAATGTAGAAGGTCCAAGACAGACTACATCACAGTATGCTGGAGTGAGTCCCCAGAATAAGGAAAAGTAAGAAGACCAGGAGATGTAAAGAAGCAATATGGACATGTGAAAGGAAAAGAGAATTAATATGGAGTAATATTTATGCAAAGGAGAAAGCACAATTAATTAATACAAAAATAGCAGCACCAAAGATATTTGAAGAAAAATATAGGGAAAGGAATCTGGATATGGAAAACTTTACAATACAAAAAATAAGAAGACTAAGAGGAAAAGTAGAAAAAGAGATGAGTAATGGGGAAGTCAAAGAAATAGAAATTGAAGTAATGGAACAGCTGCAAAGCGAAGGATTCAGAGTAGAAAATCAAATGCAGAAAGCACCACAACAGGATAGAGCAATGGATAACCAAATTAAGGGGAAACCAGTGGAACAGGAAGTAACTTGTCAGGTGCCATATCAAGATATTTTGGAGCCTTCCACAAGAAACCAGTATAAACATTCATTTGAAGCTAGACAGCAAGGAAAGAAACAGGAAACTGTGGAAACTCTGATGCAGTCAATATGGAGGAGTGATAGGCCAGTGAGTTCTCATATGACAGAACAACAGAATACACAGGATGAAATTGAAGAGAATGTGACACAGGAAGATGCTATAAACCTTTCTATAGAATCCCCAAAGTAAATGGAAAACAAGGGATGTACCCTCAGTATGGAAGAAAAGAAGTTAAGAGTTGCTTGATTTAATAGACAAAGATCGCTATATCAAGATCAATGAGAAAAATAGACTGCAGAAGGTTAATAAAACCCCAAATGTCAGAAGCTTGATAAAACAAATGAACACAGTAATTATCACTGTCCATAGAGATCCATGCAATATAACAGAAGTAAACAGAATATATTGCTGTACTGCTAAATTAATAACTGATAAAGTTCTACCACAGGAACATAGGGTAGTGAGGAAAAAGAGGGGCAACAGCAAATACCATCATGGAAATATTGAATAGAGGAAACTATAAAGCAGCTAAGACAAGAAGTATCATTGTTAGAAGATTATAGAAGAGGGAACAGATCAATGAAAATATTAAGAAAGATAGATGTGATAAAAGCAATGCATGGTATTAGAACAGACCAGGATCTATTATGCACTATTGGAGATAACAAACTAAAAATTACAAAACAGATGGAAAGACTTAGAAGATACAAAGGTAAATATAAGGGAAAAACACAAAATGAACAAATTATTGATGACCCAAAAAAGTTTTATAAAGAACTGGGAAATAAGGTAAAAGGGACAGATAGACCGCCAAAAAAAAGAGGAAGTAGATACATTTGGATAAGTATCTATGAAGATCCTGTGGAACATAACAAAGATGCTAAATGGATAGAAGAAGTAAAAGAGAGAATAAGAAGTTTAAACGTAAGGATATGAAATGGGATGAAATAACAACTAGAGAGATTGAAATAAAGTTGAGAAAAACCTCTAACTGGAAAACCTCAGGCCCAGATGGAGTACCTAACTTTTGGCTTAAAGTATTAACTTCTTTGCACGATGATTTAGCCATGAGTAAGAAGTATTTATATATGCACCCTGAACACACACCGCACTGGTTAACAACAGGGAAAACGATGATCTTACTTAAGAGTGAACCTGTAAGCGACCCTAAAAATTATAGACCAATAACTTGTCTTCTGACAACATACAAACTATACACGGGAATTGACACTGACAGAGTTTATAGTCATTTAGAAGAAAACTCAATTATGGCAGTAGAACAAAAGGGCAATAAAAGAAAGTCATATGGAACAAAGGATCATTTGTTGATAAACAAAGTTATTGTGGAGAATTTTAAGAAGGGGAAGAACCTAAGTATGGCATGGATTGACTACAAAAAAGCATTTGATAGTATCCCACATTCATGGATAAAAGAGTGATTGAAAATGTATAATATACACCCTACACTGATTGATTACATTACAGTAGCCATAAAACAGTGGCAGACCACTTTGCAATTAAGCCATGATAAAGGACAGATTATTATCCCAGGGATAAAAATTCAAAGGGGGATATTCCAAGGCGACTCTCTGTCACCCTTGTTATTCTGCCTTGCCATTAATCCACTTACTTAGCAGCCTAGGCCATTGCTACAATTTGGCTTCTAGAAAACAACAAAGTCTAATGACTTTTCATCTTCTCTTTGTTGCTGCAGGTTGTCAAAACTTTTTCAGATGATATTGGAATGTCATTTGGTCTTGATAAATGTGCAAAAGCAACTTTTAAAAAAAGGAATATTGCAGCACCAGGAAAACATCAGTTTGGGACAAGAATGTGATATAAAAGAACTTGTGCAAGAGGGGGTGTGTAAATACTTGGGAATTGAAGGATCAGCAATAAAACATGAACAAATGCGAATAAGGCTTAGTAAGGAGTACTTTAGAAGACTTAAATTAATCCTGAAAACAGCATTGATACCTAGGAACAAGATCCAAGCTATAAATCGATTTGCTTTTCCTGTCCTAACTTATAGTTTTGGAGTGATTGACTGGCCCCAAAAAGTTTTGGATAGATTGGATATCAAAACAAGAAAGATGCTTCACCAAATGATTTATAAAAATCAATGTGTATACCAAGATTATCTATCCCCCATTCTGAAGGAGGGATGGGCCTCCTTGAAATTGATTACATGTATAGATCTGCAATCATGGGACTCCACACATCTATTGACCTCACAAGATCCAAATGTGGTGAAAGTTTTGAAACATGAGGAGAATAAATCTAAGATGACATCTCTGCTTAATTTAGCAGAAGCATATCGACGTCAAGCAGGAATGGAAATCAAACCAGAAGTGGATAAAAACCATGCAGCAACAGAATGTGCTAAAAAAGAAAAGAAAGAATATAAGGTGAAGGATCAGATGAGAAGGCAAGAAATGTGAAAAAAACATAAATATAGTTGCAAGTATAAAAACGTCTGGAAGAACCTCATGTTGATCAAGAACGAATGCAGGAATGGTTAAGGAGAGGTGAATTTACACCAAGAAATGAAAGGTTAATATTGGCAGCCCAACATAATGGGCTGTGTACACGCTGGTTTACTAAGTCCATTGAACATGTGGGAGAAACGGACATATGTAGGTTTTGTGGAACCGAGTTGGAAACAGTTACACACCTTGTTGCTGGTTGCGGTGCTCTAATGGCAGAGGGACTGTATACTAAAAGGCATAATAATGTGGCGAGATTGCTACACTGGAGATTGTGCAAACATTATGGTATCAAAGTGGTTGAAAAACATTGGAAACATAAGCCACAGAGAATCACAGAAAATTATGAAGTTTACATCACATGGGATCACCCAATACCAACAGTCCAAAAGATAGATGCTAGAAAACCGGACATAATGATCCAAGAAAAGAAGACAAAAGTAGCATTGATCATTGAAATTGCCACACCTAGTGACTATAGTGTCTTGCCTACAGACAGACACAAAGTCATAAAATACCTTGATCTGCAGGCAGAAATGAGAGCCATGTGGAAGAAAGATACCCAGACAGTTACAATAGTAGTAGGAGCAACTGGTCTTATAAAAAAGAATTTACAATCATATTTAGATATGTTACCAGTTCATGTAACACAGTATGAATTGCAGGAGGAGTCATTGCTGGGCACATTGCGGGTACTGCGTAGAGCACTTTTGGCTAACATCAAAGAGTGAAATAATACTAATTTCATGAACTTTAATCGTACTCTGACTTACGAATGGGGTCCATTCCCATCATGGTATTAGAAACCCGAAAGACTTGGAGAAATCAGAAAAGGGAGACTTAACATAAGGATATTGTGACCTTAATGATTCCATTTGCAAAGACACGATTTTTTTTAGTATGTCAACAGGAGTATAACAGGTGTTTAGCAAGTAAATAATAATTTGGCACATACAATTAAGAAAATGCATCAGGATAGAGCGGAATACAAGAACAATTTGGCCTTTCCACTTTCCCAGGATAATCATTCAACAAATCATTCACAAAAAGAATGTGAACAGTACTTCACTTATTTTGCAGAGGCTTAAAACTACATTTAGGAGGGGATTATACTCCATGATTGCCTGAGAAGTGCAAAATAATGTACAGTGTACAAACACAGTGTCGATTCCTTATATCCTTTAGTTTTATATTACACTTTTTAATCATGTCCCAAGGACTTACAAGATAATGCATTCAATTTACTTAAATATTGTAATGAAAAAGTGTTAAAAATAAATGTTGGCCTCTGTGCACATTGCTATCTACACACAGGAAGAATATACACGACAGCTTAAAAAATGTTCATCTGCCTTTTGTGATCTAAGAAAGGTAAAATCTTTCAACTGCAGTGTCATTTGAAGTTTCTTGTGAGTATAAAAAAAGAAACAAAAAACAACATAGTGTTTACAGCTATTACATAGCCCAAAATCACACTTTTTGTACTGAATGCCACACCTAATGAAAAATTAAATAATCACTGGGGTTTCATGCAGTATGCAGGCACTCTAATTTTTTATTGTTTTTTTCTTGAACATTAGTTCATCCCTTTGAAACATAGAATGATGAATGGTTTATTATCTTGTAAGCCCATTTCCTAAAGAGAAATATTACATAACATCTCTTCAATCATACTGAAGTGGTGGATAGGATGGGAGTAATACTCGAATGTATATTAAGTTAGTTGAAGTTAGCTGCATTGTGTCAGTTTATTAATTGTAGAAAATAAGTAATTTATTTTGACCACCTCTGAAGTGTGACCAGAGCTACAAGCAGGTCAAAACATAAATTTTGTCATAAATAAACATTTACTTGTATATTACTAATACCAATAAATGAGGTCACATGTGGAAGCACTACTAATCCAGGTATACTTGCTTCTTCAAAAAGCATCCCTTAGCTGTTATTTAGGGGAGACACACACACACACACACACACACACACACACACACACACACACACACACACACACACGCACATAATTATTCAGTTTTTTAGTTATACATGGAAGAATTGTTGTTTATAGGTACTTACTAGGCTATTAATCCATGAGGGTCTTTAAAAATTACATTTTTATCTGTTCTAAGCAAAATGCAGTCTTTGTGTTGACAGCCGTTTCAATCTAAGCATATCTGTAATGCTTAGATACCAGTTTGGTAATAATTTCAACAGTGTACAACCATCATTGAGAAAATTGAGTGACTATGTACCTCAAAATCACCCTTTATTAGAGGCCTTCTACAAAGTTGTAGAAGATGATGTATATCAGTTATTTGCTACTCGAACACACAGCTCACTTAGGCCATATAATTTGACTTTCCAACAAAAGCAGGCATTGAATAGGCTTAGAACTGATAAAAAATTTAATTTTTACACCAGCAGATAAAGAAGGTCTTTTGGTTGTAATGGACTTCTTACATTATCAGAATAATATGTTGGATATGTTAGCAGATGAGAGGTATTATAAGACTATATCTGAACAACAGCTTCAGAGTATCATTTATAAAATGATAGATATAGTTCATGACTTGCAAGTTGGTCAGTACATTGACCAGGAACTGGCGAAATATTTATCTGTGGAGTACCCTATGATACCAAGTATACATGGTATACCCAAAATACATAAACATGACACAAAACCCCCCATGAGGCCTATTGTTTCAGGAGGCGGTTGGAGCACTGAGCCTTTCTCGTTATATGTAGAGAAACATTTAAGACCTGTTGTTGAACGAAATGAGTATATCCTTAGGGATACTAAACAATTTCTAGTAGAATTATATAAGTTCTTTAAGAATACTAATATGTCTCAAAATATGTATTTTGTTACTATGGATGTCCAATCGCTATTTACCATCATACCTAATAGAGAGGGGGTTGAGGCCATAAAAAAGTATTTGACGCTACACAGTGAATATACTGAAAAACATATTGACTTGATTTCTATGTTTATGGAAGTCATCTTAGAGAATAAAGTGGTTATATATGGAACTGATGTATATATCCAACGTGATGGCGTGGCTATGGGCACTTCCTGTGCCAATAGCTACGCTAACATGTTTCTAGCTATGTGGGAGGAAGATGTCTTGTTTCCCTGTGATTTACATGCCTCCCACGTATGCTTTTATCGACGTTTTGTGGACAATGTCTTTCTTGTTTGGCAAGGTAATCAACTCGAACTTGATAGATACATGACCTTGGTCAATGGGCTGACCTCCTACTTGAAATTTACACATCAGCATTCTTTACACCGCATAGACTTCTTGGATGTTTATGTGGAGAGGGTGCTGGAAGACAAAGTGAATACTGGTGTGTATAGGAAGAAGTGCTATAGGAATGGCCTCCTAAATAGGACAAGTATGCACCCACTTTATATATTTTGGAATATCATTAAAGGTCAGGGTATGAGAATTTCTAGGCTTAATGCCACACAAGAGGGTTACCTGAATGAACTAGATAAATTTAAACTGAGACTTGCTCAAAGGGGTTACAAGCCGCATGAAGTTGATAGAACTATGGAAGACATACATAGATTAAGATCAAATAGAGCGGCACCCTATTTCTCTGATCATATACATGAACCCATAGTTGGACAAGTAGACAATGAGCAAATAAAAATACAAATGTATTACACTAATGACAGGAAGGACATTATTGATATCATTTATAAGCACTGGTCGATTCTCACCAGCAACCAGGAGATTGGGTCATTAGTGGGCATCACTCCTAAGTTCCAGTATAAAAATAGGAACAATCTTAAGATGCTACTTTGTCATCGCCATGATGGTTGAGAAAAAGTGGCTTTGTTGGGAACCCACCCTTGTAAACAATGCCAATATTGTAAGTACATATGTGAAGCGAATACTTTTGAGCACCCAGATACTGGTCAGATATTCACGTTTAAAGTTGATGCCACATGTAATACAGCTAACTTGGTATACTTAGCTAGGTGCCAAGAATGCCAAGCTTTCTATGTCAGTAAGACTAATAGGGCATTTAAAATTAGGATTAGAGAACACTTATATGCCATTAGGATTGGACATAGTAATAATGCATTGGCTAAGCATGTAGGCCAATATGGTAACCAACACAGCTTTACTTTTATGGCTATAGATAGTGTCCTGCCAATATTAAGACAAGGGAATATTCGTAACACTACTGAGAGAGTAGAAGTTAATTGGATGATTCGACTTAGAGCAGACAAAGGCAGTGGCCTTAATGAACGAGCTTCCATTCGACCAGTGTTAAGAACCAGATGTCTTAAATAAACGCTATTTACAATATTAACAACCCGTAAATCTATGTTTAGTTAGGTTTTAGTGTAAATATATAATGATAGGCTTTTATAAATGCCTTTAAAGTATTTTAAAGATATTTGTTATAAATGTACGTAACTTGTTAATTGCTGACTTTTTTAACTTGTGTCTTTGACGATTAGCGACTTCTACTAGTTTTGTGAATATTGTTTTGTATGATTAGCATACTTACAATGTTTTTGATAGTTTTATACATGAATGATATACGTAGAATAACACAGTTTAATGCATCTATAGTACATACTGGAAAAATTTTATTTAAATATTTTATTTATTGAGCTTCATGCAACAGTTAATGCTTCTAAATACTGTAGTAATTATTATTATTTAGATATGCTTGTTTAGCAACAAACATTATATATTAGTATGTTTTAGTAAGTATTGAATGATGTGTACCTAGTAATTCTTTATAGATATGAATTTACTCTATCTAATATAGAAATGTTATGACACTGAACCTTCCTTAATGAAACTTTCAATAATCTGGTTTGTATCACTTTAAAGTTTTATGAGATGAAACACATGACTACTATAAAAGGAGCAGACTGATTTTTTGAATGTTAACGGTCTGAGGAAGCAAATGTGAAAGCGCTTACTGACAACAATTTTATTAAATAAATTTTTTTGCTTTTAAATCTAAGCTTGGTTCTTGGAAAACATCCCAGTTGCAGATACAGGCACTTTATGAATAGATTATTGAGAAGCCTTGGTTACCTCTCTGTCTTTATATTTGGCTTGTTCTCTACTGTTTGGTTTCTGAACAGAGGGGGATTTACACCGTTGGATACGAACTTTTGGTTATCATTTAAGGTTCTGTGAAAACTTCATTCCCCTGTCCCCACTACATGTACCCAATGACATCCTTACCACCTGTCCCCTACCTTATATCTCTAAAGAGCAGGTCATAAATGCCCTCTCTAAGGCCAAAAACACAGCATATATGGGACCTAAGAACAACCCAGGCTGCATCCTACATGGGCTCCAACATGAATTAGCAACACTGTTGGGTACTCTTTTCAATCATAGTCTAAGCATCGGCTTTGTACCAGCTGAATGGAAAACAGCCACTGTTATTCCCTTGCACAAAAGTGGTGCTTCCACTGACCCTAGGAACTATAGACCTATTAACCTGACTAGCTTTATCTGCAAGGCCATGGAGCGAATCATCATGGACCTTATCAACAAAGATATAGTTAATCTCCAAAACTTGACCCTACTCAGTTTGGATTTGTCAAAGGGAGTTCATGCCTATTAAACCTGGTGGAACTCCAACAGCAGACCTATAACCAGTTGTGTTCCACAGGGATCAATCCTGGGACCCCTACTGTTTGCAATCTATTTCTCCGAAGTACAAGCAAAAACTAAAGGTCTGTGGCTGACAAAGTTTTCTGATGACTACAAACTGGGAGTGGTCATAGAATCTCCAAAGGATGTCAACATCCTATAAGAGGGTCTTACACAAACACATGATTGGTGCCAAAGTCATGGCCTTAAACTCAATGCAAAAAAAAATGTAGCACCATTCCTTTCAGTAAAAGCAATGTTCCTGCTAACTACCACATCAGTAACAACACCTTAAATATGCACTCAGTGGTGAGAGACCTGGGCACACAGGTTGACAGCCGTCTTACCTTTGACCACCATGTCTCCACAGTGGTAAGAAGGGCATTCTATATTGCTCATCTCATATGTAAGGGCATCGCCTCGAGAAAAAAAGAAGTTATTACCTCCTTGTACACTTCCCTCATCAGGCCACTAATAGAGTACAACTCCCCTTTTGCTATGTACCTTTCTAAGCACCTGCAGCAGTTGGAGAAACCACAAATGTTCCTCACAAGGAAAATTCATGGTTTTCACCATCTGTCTATGGGTATCATCTGAAATCACTGTCACTTTATTCTGTTTCATACAGACTACTCATTGGCGATCTCTGCCTTGCATATAAGACAATCTCTGACCCTGTGTTATTGGGAATGCTTTATAGCCAAAAGTCAAATGGTACACTGGTTACTTACTCTAAAATCCTTAATCTGGTATGTGACATTAATTCAACCTGCTGGAGGGATAGATTTGTCTCCCAGAGGTTACCACCTTTGGAACAGACTTCCTCTTCATATCAAACAGCGCACCTCATTGGCCCTCTTCAAATGCAATCTGGATGATTGGATGGGTGACCGTAAATTCACCCTGGAGATTCCACCTGTGTCCCTCTTGAACATGAGTGATAGGTGCTGATCATGGAAATAGGGGATATGCACTTGGCTGTGCTTGTAAGGACCTTAGGTCCATTAGCCTAGTAACTTTCTATGATCCTATGATCCACTGGACTTGGAAATGTGCAGCAGTTTTAATATGCTATTATCTGTTGATGCTTTGTATGTGAGGCAGATATTGTCCCTCAGAAGGCTGTATGACACTGGGAAGAGGTTATGGCTTTGTGATAGTCTGCATAGTTTTTTATGACACAGGCTCTTTTTTTCACTAAGAAAGTGTAAGAAAGTGTTGTGGCTCTTGTCAAATAATTGGGCAGGTACATACTGAAGGGGGCATTATAATCAATGATTGGTCTGAGGAATGCGGAATACAGTAGAATGATCACATCTCTAGAGCTGGATGCCATACCATTAGTAGTAATCTGTGCAATGAAAAAGCACTTTCTTACAATAGTGGACATGTGATGATCAAAGGGTAGGTCATTATTTACATAGTTTCCTAACTACTGGAATTATTTTTTGGGGTGTGTTGTCAATGTGATAGTTACAAGGGACCTTTTGCTTGCTAATAGATACTATTAAACATTTCTTGGTATTCAGTTTTAGTCCATGGTTTTGACACCTACTATTGGTTTGGGAAAAGTTCTTTTGAAGGATTTGGTGTCCTCTGGAGAGTTTATGATAACATTACGTTTAAGTTTACAGTCATCATAGCCTGATGTAGCATCTTCAATTCTTTTATGACATTGCAAACATCTTTTATCCACTGACAACTCTTAACACACTCTTCAGATGTGTACAACTTTTGGGACAAACAATGACTTTATCTTTTGATGAATTGCCCTCCCTCATTAACTAGATTAGCAGCAAACTTTTCTAAAGGACTAGTTCTAAAAGTTTAGCATAATTTCAATGTTCCCTAATTCATTTCCTTATTCTACCACCTTTTACCCTTTACCTGACCAGGTAACTACCTTTTACATTGGTACTAAGTTCTGAAATTCCTCTTACCCACACTGGGTATATAATTACACAGCTGTCATCTTAAGACATTATCCCACTGCACCTGTCCAAACTGAACAAGTGTTAACCATAATGAAGTGGGTACAGCAGTCTTGGATGAATGCCATTTTAAAACTAAACTGCCCTAAAATGATAACTCCTGACAGGGTGCCCTACAGATAACTTCAAGGGTCGGCTGAAATTTTCCCACAAGACCACTGCCCTTGACAAATTCTATTTAACAACATGAACAAATGTTTTTCCCTAGCTCCCCTTTGTCTTTTTTTAATAAACTATTCTTGGTAATTAATTACCGCAACAAAAGCCACGCTTGTCAATGTAGATGAAGCTAGGCTTGCACTCTGCATATATGTTCATTGTTATTTTGAATCACTGTTTGTACAGAGAGGGTAGCCTCAAACCCCAGTTCCTGGAAAAGTTAAGAAATGTCTGTTTCTGTGGCACAGTAGATGCTTGAGTAAACTAATGGCAGTTGTTATAAGTTACTTGTCTGATCAACAGATAAACTCACCAACCTGGGCATAAACCCTTAAGTCACAAGATGGATCACAAACTGGCTCTCAGATAGATCCCACAAAGTAAGAGTAGCGGGATCTATGTCCGAATCCAGACCAGTAACGAGCGGTGTGGCTCAGGGCTCTGTTCTGGGGCCCCCCCTGTTTGGCATATACTTCTCAGAAGTACAGGCAAGCACTGAAGAGCTGTGGCTGACCAAGTTTGTGGACAACTGCAAACTGGGTGCTATAATAGAGTCTCCGGCCGACATGGATATCCTCCAAAAGGGCCTTAATGAGACTGATGCATGGTGTCAAAGCCATGGTCTCAAGCTAAATGCTAAAAAATGCGTAGTAATCTCCTTTAGAAAAAACAGAGTACCCGTGAACTACCACATAGGAGATAACCCCCTGAAATCTGAACAAGTAATAAGGGATCTAGGGACCCAAGTAGATAGTCAGCTTTCCTTTGATAACCATGTTGCCAAGGTGGTTAGAAAATCCTTCTATGTGACCCATCTGATCACAAAAGGGTTTGCATCAAGATCTAAGGATGTAGTGGTACCCCTCTACTCTTCCCTCATCAGACCCATTATTGAGTACAAGGCACCAATTGGAATGTACCTGACTAGGCATCTCCAGCAGCTAGAGAGACCACAGAGGTGCCTCACTAAGAGGATTACTGGCCTCAAACAGTTGTCCTATGCAGCACGATTGAAAAAACTAAGGCTTTTCTCTGTTGCATACCGCCTTCTCAGAGGCGATCTCTGTCTAACATACAGAGCCATGTCCAACCCAGAACTGTTGAACATGCTCCATCTTAGCAAAACAAAATCTACTAGAGCTACATGCCTAGGGATATAAACCTCAGCACAACAATGAATAGAACATGCTGGAGGGATAGATTCCCTTCGTAAAGACTTCCCTTGCTATGCAACAAGGTCCCAATCTACATAAGACAGAGCCCCTCACTATCACTCTTCAAAAGGAACCTTGATGAGTGGATGGGTAACAGAAAGTTCACACCAGGGATCATACCAACAGCTCTACTAGATAGGGGCCAAGGGTACTAGCTGCTAGATCTAGGGCCTAGGGAACTAACCAAAGGGGCGGTGAATACTGCACAACGTGGCTGGGCTAATATATGCCTTCAGGCAGATAGCCCTATACTTACCTATGAACTTATGAACCTATGAACATTTCCATTTCATGAAATGAGGATATTTAGACTTATACAGAGATCCCTATATTTTAACTTTAAATGCATTAAGGACGTATAAGCTCTGTTGAAAAAAGTAAAAGAAAGTACAGAAATCAAATTCCTTAAACAAGTTTAGTACATACTGCAAATATAAAATATTATTTGCATACACAAACTCAGAATTCAAGAGTAAGTAGTGACTAAAATGTAATAAGTAGCTACAATAACAAACGAAACATATTCTAGCTCACTCAGTGAAACAATTGACTATAAATGTTATGAGTCCATAAAATCTGCAAAATTAAAAAAAAAAAAATTAAGACAGCAATAAAACAAAGATCATTACAAGTTCCTTGCTGCTCCAAGAAGACAACTCACAGACAGGAAATATATGCTGCAACAAAGATGCATTTCAACATAGCAGCAATCAAGTACCCAGAATAAATCAAAGCAGCTTGAACTCTACAACACATTATACATCTCTTGAGCTGCAAAAATTCAGTCCATGAAAAATGGCCAGATTAAGGTTCAAAAGAGTGCGAAGCCAGGGCAGTTGCTACATGTTGTGATGCTGAGGAAGAAACCAGTCACAGCAAAACAAGGACTGCAGTGAAACAGTACATTATTAAACAGCAGCATTCATCAAAATCAGCTACAAAAGTAGCAATACTCAAAATCTGCAGCTGTGTACAGTCCAGAGCAGAAAACAAATGTAAATGACAATTTTCCACAACATCGTTTTATATATATATATATATATATATATATATATATATATATATATATATATATATATATATATATATATATATATATATATATATATATATATATATATATATATATAGATATATATTATTTATTTATTTCCAGTTTGATAACCGGGGAAGTCCACTGGGCCTGAAAGCCCGTTTTCAGTGGAGGCCCGGGGAGAAAAGCTCCATAATAATAATACATTACACACATGACACTCTGTGTTCTAATGGCATAACACCTTATATATATATATTATTTATTTATTTCCAGTTTGATAACCGGGGAAGTCCACTGGGCCCGAAAGCCTGCTTTCAGTGGAGGCCGGGGGAGAAAAGCTCCATAATAATAATACATTACACACATGACACTCTGTGTTCTAATGGCATAACACCTTTAACAATTTCCAAAAACATAGCGCATTTAGCAGTTTACATAAGAAAATAATATTTTTATACAATTGTATTGTTAGCATAGAAGAGAGAGAAAAGAAATTATACATAGATCTTGAATGCAACAGAAGTAAAACAGAGGAGAAGTGAGGGAGATGCAAAGAATTTAAAGGAGAAGAGATGCCAGGAGGAAGATAAAAAACAACAGTTAGACTAAGATTCATTTTATGTTTGAGTCTAAAAGTACATCTTATGAAAAAGGTAAAAGATACATTTATATATATATATATATATATATATATATATATATATATATATTCTTCAAAGGAGAATAAAATGTTTGAGTGGCAAATGCATCTATCAAAAGAAAATAGTAATGTTTTAGAACCTGCACCAACCCCCTTCAAAATGGCAGCATTCTACCTGATTCATAAAAGCGCTGTCTCAAAGAATACAAGGTTCTTGCTTGTCAGTGACATAACCAGTCTTGAACAAAGTAAAAAAAAAAATGTAAAATAGATTATCTATTGAGTTGAAGCAGTAACACAGCTTAAGAATATGAACCATAAATCATCTGCAGGCAGCCATCTGCTGCCATCTTCGGACATGTGCACCAAAAAAACATTATGTGGTTAAGATACAGTGAAACCATTGAACTGCTTTACTAGATAAAATGCACTGAAGCATGACTGATTCATACTCAGGAGTACATCTATGCTTCTTTGCCGATCCGTCACTTGCCAAAAGCAATATTTGAAGAAAGCAGTACAATTATGACGTATCCCTTAAAATGCATCTACTGAAGCTTGCAAAAAGGGATGAAAGTAATGCTAGTCCTTGGAATAAAACAATTGTGCTATGTGTCCTGAAATTGTATTACTTTTTTGTTTTAATTCATTTATTGCATGTATGCTCTCTCCCTCTATGTCTATTAACCATCGAGCTCTCCTCTCAGACATCCTTTTTTTAGTTTACCTTGGGACACCATTTAAACAGCCTGGCTACTCAGTGCCCCACGTGCATGCTAGGTCTACCAGCTTATCTCCTATCCCACCTCCCTGGGCTTACTCCGATATTGCTGGAGTGGATTGTGGGTCCTATGGCTGTCCTGGAGGCTTGGCCATCTTTACATCTGTTTTGTTTGTCCATATGTCCTTCCCAAACCATTACCTTCCTTGCCTCCCCCTACTCAATGATTAAATCTGAGGACAGCTCCCCTCTTTGGATCATGCATCCACTAAGGTGCCATCATCAATAAATACCCTCCCACCAAGGATGGCTGCACCCATCACTCCCTGCTGCTGTCTGTCAGCCAAGCCACTAATCATACCTGGGTTGACTGAACAATAGTCAGGGATTTATCCCCTATGTCACTGGAGTGGCTTCAGCTCATGGATTTTGAGACATTTTTTCTTCATGTAGGAGCCCCACTTGCAATAAAATGAAACTGAAGACGCCATCGTCCAGAGATCCATATAGGAGTTTCAGCCTCTGATTGCATCCCCACCTCCTCTCTTTCACTACTGGAAGTGGGCACCCTGATCTTCAACCAGGAATATCTGTTTCACCATATTAGGGACCTATGGCAACTGTAAAATCTGTGCCTAGTCTTAAACTGTATCTCAGATTCATAATGGATGCCAGCAATTTGGAGTTTCTGCTGCACTTACTTAATCTCTACATGGATGGCATGAGCACTCATGTCTTTGCAGGTGCGTGTGATGCCTTTCCCGTGTAGATTTGTGTTCCCATGCATGTGCACTGAAAGCTACCTTCTCTGGAATGGCATAACCAAGACTTCCAATGTGACATTCAGCCATCTAGAACTGCCACTCCCCCACCCCTGATGAGCATGCCTGGAGTGTCCACTCGCTATCATCCCACCATCAAGCTACTCCTGCTCCTGAGCCATCAGTTGAATTCTGGCTGTAGTCAATGATTTATTCATCTGTCACATAAAGTCAGGATGCATGTAAAAAAATTCAAAGGCAAAGTAGTTTTATACATGTTTGTAGATCTGTCATTTGACACTCATAAGTGGGGACAGACTGTTGGTACCTGACTTGCATGTGGTATGCAGTGCAAAAACCACAGGCAAGTGCTCTTAAGTGATATCTCCAACATCTTAATCCATGCAGAGCCCTGCTGTTAATCTGCTCTACAATAATGCACCTTTTCCCATCAGGTAAGAAAGAATTTGTTTTTAAAGAGGTTAATATATTATTGCTAGTTCTAATAATAAACTGCTTTCAGAAGTTTGTATTGGCCATTAAGTATTTTTTTGGTAAGATACATTGGAAGATGGGTGGTATAGATGAATATTCATTTGGGAACCATACAACTGTGTGGGCAGTAGATACAGACAGAGGGAGGCAGAGAAAGATGTAGACACTAGGAAGTGTATATTTCACTGGGGAGAAGGGTACACTCTGTTACATGAACCCATGTGTGAGTGAAGAGTGGAAATACAACTATATGAAATAATGAAGGACATACATACGTATTAGTATAGCAGCAAGACAGAGGGATAAATTTATAAATAAAAGGAAATAAAAACAGAAGAAGAATGAAACATTGGAAACTTTCATGTATCTTTCATACAAAGTGATGTCTGCAGTAGGAAGACATTTGGTGCTGTGTGGTCCATTACATACAGCGATATCCTATAAACAACCACACAGAACTGTGTTTTTGGATTGTGATATCTCATGTAGTGGATTATTACACCAGTAGTGCTTCACATTCAGTCTTATAGATACAAAAAGTATTGCATGGGAGGTAAAGGATTAAAAAAGACAGTGCAATA